>NC_139404.1:38074669-38439669 GCF_905368555.1 Meleagris gallopavo
AAATGCTGGTGGGTATATGTAGACAATATAAAAACTTGTGAAAGGTGTTATAGATGACTAGCAAACATTTAGAAAATTACTTACTACATGTGGAAGACTTGACAGAAGTTTTCCTACACAATCTGCATGATAAAGAATTTGAGTCTTGATGTCTGAGGCCCCAAATCTGTAAAACTTAGCACACTCTTATTTACTTAATACAATCTAAAAACATTTGAAAACTTACTGGTATATTAAATGCTATTCTGATTAAGGAAATACATTCCTGAGTACCCTGCTTCTAAAGATTGTAATAATTTGTCAGTGGTTGCTATTAAGTTTATATTAATGGCATGCCATTTAAAAGAAAAAGATATATTTGCAGCATTTCAATACCTAAAGGGAGCCTACAAAGAGGAGGGGAATCAACTCTTTGAAAGGGTTGATAACTGCAGAACAAGGGGAAATGGTTTTAAGTTGAGAGAGGGGAGATTTAGGTTGGATGCCAGGGGGAAGTTCTTTACTCTGAGAGTGGTGAGGTGCTGGAACAGGCTGCCCAGAGATTGTGGATGCTCCGTCCTTGGAGGTGTTCAAGGCCAGATTGGATGGGACCCTGGGCAACGTGGTCTAGAATTAAATGGGGAGGTTGGTGGCCCTGCATGTAGCAGGGAGGTTGGAGATTCATGATCCTTGAGGTCCCTTCCAACCCTGGCCATTCTGTGATTCTGTGGTATATATATGTTTCTATATTTTTTTTCCACATGGAAAACAATGCTTGTCTTTACATTTGCTTGGTCTTTAAAAAATGCTATGAATACTATCAAATATGGGAATTACTGGTTATAAATTCATAGGTTTTACAAGAGATTCATGTTCTGTTTAGCATTTCTTTTACAGACAATGTTTCATTTGCTGCACATGCTTGTCTATTGAAAAAAGATGACAATTGTTTCTATTTGATGTGATTTAAAATAAATAGTTCTGTATCTAAAGAAAAAAGAAACAACAACAAAAAAGACCCACAGAATAATAAAAGCAAATATGAATATATTTAATTTGTTTCAAATACTCTCAGTGATGAGATGACATATATGAATTGCATTCCCACTGAATTACTACATTATTCGTTACTGAAGTCTAAGAAATCATTTATATTCATAGACGTTTTGTGAGGATTATTTTCTCCCTCATTCTTCTTCACAATATGGGTGTTATCATCAGTAGGTGCTGAACAAGGTTGTTCCACAGACAAGCGTAACAGTGATGACCACTTTTAGGGACTGTTCTCATCAGTTAATGTGATCGGTGGATTTAGATCATCCTCAGGAAAAGTAAGAGCTGTTTTTCAAAATGGCATTTATTTTTCATGAATATTATTCCAAATTACCTTAATGCCCATCAATAACGCTTACATTTTTCAACAATTTAAATGGAGCATTTGTCTGTAATTTTCTACAGTACATCATTTTTCTCCTGCTCTTGATACTTTTTACTATCGGTAAAAACAATGGAAAAAAATCTTCTAGGTAATTCAAAATATTAAATAGTATGCAGAGGATTGAGGAGAGCAAGACAGGACAATAGATAGATTGAGACTGGGAGATAGGATAAGACAGCAAGGAATGGGTTCAAAAAGAGCTTTGCACTTAATACAATAAATGACATAGAATCATAGAACCACCAAGGTTCTAAAGGAACTCCAAGATCATTCAGTCCAACTGTCCACCTACTGCCAGTAGCTTCCCACTAAACCATGTCCCTCAGTACAGCATCTAAACGTTTCTTGAACACCACCAGGCATGGTGTCTCAACCACCTCTCTGGGCAGCCTGTTCCAGTGCCTGACCATTCTTTCAGAGAATAATTTTTTCCTTTTGTCCAACCTGAACCCCCCCTGGCACAACTTGAGGCTGTTACCTCCAGTCTGGTCATTAGTTATGTAGGAGAGGAGGCCAACCCATACCTCGCCACAAATGCCTTTAGGTAGTTGTAGGGAGCAGTAAGATCTCCTTAGAGCCTCCTCTTTTCCACACTAAACAATCCCAGTTCCCTCAGCTGCTCTTCACACAGCTTGAGCTCCAGACTTCTCACCAACTTCATTGCCATTCTCTGGACATGCCCCAGGGCCGCAATGTCTTTCTTGTAGTGTACTCATTATGACCTATATATGACTAATCCTGAAGGTTTTTATATAAGGTGGCACTAACATCACCTCAACCAATACCTGCTCTGCAGTAGCCAGCCTAGGACTTGGTGAACTTGAAGCTGCAAAGGGGGAAAGTGAGAAGTGAATAGTATTGAAGCTGAGAGCACCTCTTCCATCAGACAGTACTCATAGCTCTTTCCTGACTACTTTTATAACTGAGTTTAGAGCTTCCTACTTAAAGGGAATACGTCTCTTTAAAACTAACTTATTTTAACATAAATCTCTTACTTTCAACCTCAAATTGAATCTTGAGATGAGCTCGTAACATTTTAGTTTAATGTGTTACGGGCTAGCATGTGTCCTATAGATAATTATCTTTTTATTGAAAAGCTTGTACAGTAATTTTAAAATACAATTAGTAAATAAAAGGTTTTCTCAGATAATGGGTTTCCTGTGATAAAACCAAAGGAGAACCTTTGTCTCAGAGCTTTTTCAGCTCTCACCAAGTTTATTTGTATATTATAGTGTCACACAGGCTAAGATCTCCTTGGGGATTTATTCAGCCTGTGACGGTTAATTGAAAAACTCATTTCAGATAATCCTTGTGGATGAAATTAATCTCTTGATTTTGATGAAGTCATACATAACCAATTTCATTGTGAACGCATATTTTAGGTTTATTTTTAAATGTCAGTTTGGGATGCTTTTTTCTTTTCATTAGCTACTATACTATACTTTCTTTTTTAAAGAATATTATTGTTGCTCTATTAAAATATAAGAATAATAATACAGTTCTTTGTGGTTATACTGCATTACAAGCTTTAGAAAGACTACAAAACTGCCCTCGCTGATTTTCCATCCTAACAAAACTGTTCTGAAACCTGATTTGCATAGTTCTTAACCTGTTTTAATTGCAACATAATAATACATTGTTTTGTTCTTCTAATAAATATTTAAAATTAAATCTATATAGGGATTTTGAACGTCTTTAACATAGGAAGGGAGTAGTGTGTCTGTGAGGCTCCCTGTAGAATATGTAGAGAGAGACGGTGTCCTGAATCAGTTTACAAGCAGATAATTATTTTGCAAAAATGAGCAGCAGTACATTGCCTTTCTCCTGCTAAATATTTAAATATTGGAAAGGCTGTGCTGTGTGCATACTCTAATACTATGTGCATGGATTAAGTCTTCAGCATGGTGTCAGATTTCTGCTCTTTAGTACCTTGCAGCCTTGAAGATGAGAGACCAACCAAAATGGCTCTTTTGGTGTTCCAGAGTACGTATGCATATCTATATATAAACCAGTAGCAATCTAGTTGTCATAAAATCTTTATATAAAATTATATGTTTACACACATGCTGTCAGATTAAAAGACCTGCATTATTGAATCATCAGAAGTCAGAAAAAAAAACAGCACAAGCTGATGATTCATCTCAGATTCATTGCCTGGGCTTCCTCGCATGAGACTGTGCTGAGAACCTGATTACATACATACTGTTTTTTTCCAACGTCCTGTATCACTCAAGGCACAGGGTGTATTTACTACTTTTCTTGTGACTTATTCTCTGACATTTATCATTACAGCAGCTGAACATTTCCCCTTACAAACTACCTTCGTGATATTTCTAGTGAGGCAATTGGTTGGTTGGTTGGTTTTGGTTTATTTGTTTTTACTGTTTTATGGATTAGCACCTAAAGGCCTTGAAGGTTAGTTTTTGGTAATTTCAGAAGCTAGAGATGCTTCAGCCCTGATTTTTATTTTCTCAAGATTTAGAGTTACATAGGACTTTCTGAATTTAGTGCAGAGATCTCACTGGCTGCCACTGCCGATGTACCAGCTTAGCATGTCTACACACCAGAACTTAGTGCTTCCTGTATACATCCAAAAAGTGAGGAAAAGGCAATTAGTGAACATGTGCGAAGGGTTTGGTTTTATCTTGCATGACAGGCAACATACAGGAACTTTGTGGCACAGAAAGGAATAAAAGGGAGTTCTCCACCAACACTGAACTCCTGTAATCACAATGCTGCATTTCCTCTTCTTGCAACTGAATGCTTTATTTGATACCAGAGTCCAATTTAGTTGTCAGATGCTGCCAGGGAAAGTGAAAATCAGTTTATATCTCAGAGTGTGTATGTACTGTGCACTTCATCCTTGACCGTGCATTAAGCAATTTCAATTCTTAGTGCTTGCATTTCTTGGAGCTCCCACATACCCTTCACACACTACACTCATCATTAATAAGTTTGTATGCAGCAGCTTAACACAATATGAAAGTACAACCTTTTTTCCTCCTTGTGCCTAAATGTTGATTTTAATGGAGGGTCAGTGTTAACCTCTAGAATCCTAGCTTAGTGCATGCTTTTGTTTAATAGGCTGTGTGCTGTTTTCTCTTGTGCTGGTATTATGAAGATGTGGGTCTTGGTAGGGCTGATGCACTTTAGAAAGTTTGAGAGCTTAGGAGAAAATTCTGCACAGTGTTTGGATCTCTCAAGGTGTGCAGCTGCTCAGTGGGAATTGGAGCATTGCTAGCAGTTTCAACCTTGGTTTTAGTGTTCAAAATTGAATTTACCTCATAAAAGTAGTATAACGACTTTGGGCAAATTTTCATACAGAAAACAAAAAGTAGTTTTTATGTTCATGCTCAACTGTAAGTACTGTGGAGATTTTTTCAGAAATGAGATTTTTTTCTAAATGAAACCTCAAATTATTTTAATCAAAGACAACAACCCTACTGTGTAATGCAGAAACTAACAAGAAAATCTTTAATCCAAATAGCTGAATTTTGGTGAAAGTAGAAATTGCTGAAGTTGAGATTTTCTAGCAAAGTTCAGGCAATATTTTTATATGCTGACATCCCCGTGGTTTTAATCAAGCTTAATTTCTAGCAGAAACTGTGAGCAAGACTGTGTCTGAAGAGAGAATGACCCAGTTTGAGTCATTATAACCAGATATTATATTGACCCAAAATGTGCTGTGTCCTTTGAATCAGAGGCAGAAGGAATAACCCAGAATCACCTCCTTACTGGTATGTGCTGGTGCTGCCTGCACAGAAGTACCTGGAAGTCAGAGAATTTCTGCTTAAGTTCAAGTATTAGTATACACCAATCTGGTCGTGGGCTGCAGGGATGATATGGTATAGCACTGTGTATTGCCAGCATGATTTCTTGTTAAAAATGTACAGAAATGTTCTTTTAATTTTATTACGCTCTTACAGAGAGGAGGCTGATATGATAGTGGAAAATATGGTCTCTCTGGAAACAGTTTATATAGGCTAAAATAGGAGACACTTTTGCTTATGATCCCCTACCAAGAAGAATTTGTACCATTTAGAAGAAGAAAAAGTAGTAAAAAAATATTAAGTAGATTACTGTTGCCAATGTATAAATGTGAATTACCTGTGACTTCATTATCGTCAGTATCTTCAGG
Organism: Meleagris gallopavo; assembly: GCF_905368555.1. NCBI lineage: Eukaryota > Metazoa > Chordata > Aves > Galliformes > Phasianidae > Meleagris > Meleagris gallopavo. Next base: position 38,080,225 of record NC_139404.1, read on the forward strand.
TCTTATAAGAAAGCAGTAGGTGAAGTATCTACCTTTTCTCCAAGAATAAGAAGAAGGGATCGTAGTGCTCTTGACACATAATGGTTTTGATTTTGGGGAGGTAAGGAAGACATTTCATTTCTTTTTGTCATGAAAGATTGTTGTGTTCCCGACTTGCTAGCACTGAGAAGATAATACGAGCCTCCATCAGTAAGCTCAATTAGAGGGGTTATTCTGCTCCCATACCGACTGTAACTGTGAGGGGCAATCTCATTAGTGCGTGCTGAATACAGACAGTGTTTGCGCCTTCTCAAGCTGGAATGCAGTTTGGCTGATAACGTATTCCTAGCAATATCTTTTCCTCCATCAATGTTGTAGGTGTCTAGGGCTTTGGAATATTAGCTCCTCTTTATGTCTGTCACTGTTAAAAATATTTGGAAGAAATATAACATGCCAGCCTCCAGCTCATGCGTGGCTGTTGGCAAAATTGCTACTAGTCAGCTTGTGCTGGTAATACATTGAGAAATGCATTGTAGGTGCCTGTTCAAGCTTCTCAGTGCTGAGGATGGAATTCAAGTGTTTTGAGCACCCTCCTGCTATTGGAAATTGAAATGTTTCTTTATAACTTTGTCTTCAGAAATGACAGTAGCATTCTCTGAAAGCACCTGCTTTACAAACAAAAACAGACAAACAACAACCAAAAACACCGTGAGAAATACTTCTAGACAGATCTGTTTGTTATCTTTCTCTTGGTCCTGACAGCAATGTTTTAAATTGAAGATCATTGTTGGCAAAAGAATGTATGTTTGCAAAACACAGAAAAATAGAGGAAATAGAAATTCTTAGAATTAGCTGTTCTAAATCTTCTTGGTATGAATATAATAAAGAAGATTTTCTTGCAACTGAGGTAATAAATTATTTTGTTTCTATTATTTGATTTGATGTGCTCTTTAACATTTTCTTTTAACCAAAGTGGCAGAAAGTGGTATTCACAGAGCTGATTCAATTAAATAATAAGTCCTTCTTAGTGGATTAGAGAAATACAGAAAGTTGAGCATTTCAGGGGAGAAAAGAAAAGAAAATATTATCAGCATCATAATTAATGCATAAATCACAGGAAATGTTATTATGAAGTTCATGTAATTATATAATCCATATGCAGTTTTCCTGCAAGTAGTCTGAAGAGTACTTTTATAGCAGCAATTGTCCATTTTTCTGAGCTACTGTAGACCAGTTTCGCTAAAAGGGGGATTCTGGAGTTCCCTCTCTTGTAGAATAAAGGACAGCAGATGTGCTCAGTTTGCTCTGTTTTTTTTTTCCTATGGTGGAAACGTAGTGTATAGCTGTTTTAAGCTACTGATAAATTAATTAAAAATGAGAAACTTCAGCATTGATTTTTACCTTTCAAGGCACCATCTAATAACATATATATATTTAAAAGGAACACTTTATAAGAAAATACCCCTTACCTTTCCATCCTCTTAAACCATGAATTCCTTGAGGTTTATTATTTTGTTTTTGTACGTAGGCAAAGACATAGCTAACTTAAACTCAGGTGCATAAAAGTTAGGCATCTAATCTGCATTGGTTTTCTAGGATCATTGTCCATATTGCACAAATGGACAGAGAAAGATGGAAATCCTTGGACGGTGTTTTGCTCCCCTTTCCGCTTTCCATTATTTTTAAGAAAAGCTCAAGCACAAATAGTAGATTTTTAGGTGGCTGAAATTTGATTAAATGATGCTGTGATTAGTGCTAGGCTCTCCACATTGATATTTTCCACTTTTCCTACTCAGCCTCAGGGAACATTGAGTAGAAGCAACATGATGTGCTTTATCTTTCCAGAACATACCACTTCCCGTGAGGATTTTGGGGCAAACAGAACAGTTCCCAAGTGCTATATTCAACGTTTCTTACAATGCTCAGTCTTATTTTGAATTTTGCTTGGTCTGTTTTTGCTTCTGTAGCGGAGATGATGGCATCTGCTGGGATGGTTTACAGACTACAGTTTTCGTTCTTCATCTAGAATCAATATGAGCACCATAAAAAAAGTGCTGTGGGTTATTAAAATCATTTTAACAACACTGTTGACTCAACAAGAGCAAGAAGATAATGCCTAAGGATTCTGAATTTTTCGCGACTTTTTTTTAACTGGAAAAATAATAACTTGGTTCAGGCAGATTTGCTTGAGAGGGCTGGTTTTTTGTGTGGTTTTTTTTTTTTTTTTTAATAACTGAGCCTGCTGCTTCACTGTTGTAGCTCACAGTGGATTAAAAGCCTGGTTGTTTTACTATTTTACTCTCTGTAAATCTTGTTAACAAGGTGACTGTGCATTTTTTAAGGAAATAAGTAATGACTGTATTAAAATACAGACCAAGCATATTTTTGAGAAAATGGGGTTTGCCTTTCTTGTCTTGTCCTTTGTGGTTCAAAATCTTATCCAACAGCGTATGACTTTCTAGAATAAAATACAAACTTCATACTGTGGTCATTAAGACCTCCAAAATGGAAACTTATGTGGCTTAAAAATTAGTTTGAGATATTTTCCCACAAGCATATCCTCTGAAAAAGCATTATTGAGACTGAAGTTCTTCCTGATAAAATATTCCTCTTGCTGTATGAAAGGGACGAGTCATTCTCTGAAAAGATATCTTGTCTGAAGCATTTGGTGGGAGATTACTGAGTGCTTCTTCTCCCTCTTTTGGGTTATGGAGAGCAGTCCCTGATAACATTGCCACCTTGGGCTCCAGCATTGTAAATGTTCGTGTAGGAAGTTCTGCCAAGAAAATTGTTACCTAACACTTGAAACTGCTTGTTACCTTTAGGACAGGGAGACAAAACCCTGATGCTCCTCTCAAAGCAGAGGGATTTAGCCTTTTTCACAGACAGTAGAACTATATCTCATTACATTGAGATTTTCTTACTCTAAAGTTGTTTTTTCTGAATACCTTATGGTGAGTTTGAGAAATTGCTTCCTCAGAGAACGGCTACAAAGTCACTCTCATCCCTCTCATAGCTGCTCTATTTCTGATCTGTCTGTAATTTAAATATATATATATATATATATATATATTTTTTTTTTTGAAGTATTTAAGCCTGTTCTAAAGAAATAGTAAGAAAATAATGAGCAATTGTTATTGTTCTGTTTTGGGGTAATAAGAGAAGGATTCTGCGTTACTGATAGAAAGGTTGGGATGACTGCTAGCGAAGTACTCAGGAGGGAGTTACTAATCCATTAATGTGCCGTCCACTTTTCTTACATTGGTCATTTTTTCACTTGAGTGCTTGAGACAGTCTGCCCCTGTCACTTAAATAAGCCCTATGTTTTATTCATTCTCTTAAAGAACAGATGTGATGGTTACTCTCACATGTAAAGAGTGGTGGAGTGGTGGTGTTTAAACAGTTTTTATGATAATGGAGATGTTTAGTCACGTTTATGCGATTGGGGAGATAATACATGCCATCTACTCTATGTCTTGACACAAGTTATGGTCATGTGTGAAACAGCAAGTTGCATCTAACATTAATTGTCTTCACTTGCTGTAGTTATGGGAGATCATTTCAGAGTTCTTGCTCATTTTTTGCTTTAGAGGAGGCTGACCTGTGGTTCTGGCCATCTGTTTTGTTTACCAAAAAGAAGAATTACTCTCATTCTCAAATAATTAAGCCTAATAACCTAGATTAATATGTGACTTTAAGTTGAATCTTGTTCCCACTTCTGAAAATACTGGTTAGCTAAGTTACAGATACGATACCTAATCCTCTCTTTCTTTGAAAACAGCAATAAACTGGCTTTCAGCATGGCTTTGCTTTGCAGATAAAGGGAAAGGAGCACTCCCAAATGCTGTCTGCAGCAAGAAAATCTGTTCTGTCATTGCTATTATGCTCTGGGAGCTTCTGCACCTCTTGCTGTGGCCTCAGGTCAGCCAAATGCTTGCGGGAATGCTTACATCTAGTTTCAGCAAAGCATTCAATTGTGTGCTTAACATTAAATTCAGTAGGACTTTTACACACACTTAACTCAGAGCTTGCCATTATCGGTAAGAGTGGTTTGCTCGATTAGGATTACAGGAAGGAAAAACAGATTATCCTGGTGAGGCAGATGTCTCTGGATGCCTGCATTTTGTACCAACATCAAAAGGAATCTTTTTTTCAACTCTGAAGCACTCACATCAAAACCACAATGCTTCCTTTGCAGTCATGCAGTTAGTAAAGGAAAAAAAAGCAAGCTCTTACCTTCCTCTGAAAACAGCCCACATAATTCCACATCCTGGCTGATGAGGAAGGGCACCTGGAACTGCCTCATCTCCCCTTGATGTTGGCAAAATGGGGCGGAGAGGAAAGGTTTGTTTCTGTAAAAGGAATTCTGTGAAGACCCTCCTGCCCTGCTGTTTGAGTCACCCTTTTTTCTATTCTCCCCTTGGAAAGTCATGTCTCCTCACTATATCTGTCTTTTCTCATTCACGATTTCCCTGTTAATCACCCAGTTCCTGACCATTTCTCTACTCAACTTTTGCAGGATAGAACCTGCTGCTTCCATTTTTGATACAAAATTCATATTAACAAGAGCCAAGCCCATACTGACTAACAGTCTAATGCTAATCCAGATATATTGCCACATTTTTGCTTAGGATCCACCTGAGATGTTGTGTTATTTGGTACCCGCAGAGCATTGGAGTTCACAGTTGTGTTGATTTCTGACAAAGTATTTCATCAAAGTCTCCAAAAGAAGATGAGGTAGGGAAAATATAGGACAGATCTACTAGAAAATTAACAATTGGATGGAAGCATGTGATCATCTTTTATGATAGACATGGGCTATCAGCTGATTCACATATCTGTGTTGATCATGTGTATGCTAGGTCTGTAAAAGGGAATTAATACTCAGTAGACCGAAGTCTGCATGTGATACAGCATTATATATTGATAGTCCTTGTTTGTTAACTTATTTTCTTCTTTTCATTTTCCACTGTTATAAGAGGAGCATTTGAATGCATAAGATTTATTCATAGCAGCAGTAATGTTAGTCTTTCTAGCCTTTATGAGTATTAATTTGATTGAAGCCTGGAAAAGCTTCATGCTCTAATTAGAGATTCTGTATTAGAATTCAGATCTCTTACAGTTCATGTTTAGAAGGCCAGTTCTTCAGAAATGATACCCAAGATAACATTTTCTCCAATTAACCACTATACTACTACAAAAAGAGATCTCAGGAGCAAATTTCGCAATTGTTTGCTGTGAAGAGTAGGCTTGAGTTCTGGACAGACTGGCACCAGAAGGCTGGAAGGAATGGAGAGAAATCCATCAGTGGTGATTAAAGATTTAGATTTCACAATGGCATTTTCAAAGCTAATTATATAGAATTTGTCTGGAAGGTGAAGTAACAGTATGCCAGTGGAGAATTATTCTCACAGGGGAAAGCTAATTTCTGTTCCTAAATAAATAAGTAAATAAACAGTACTAAACCTTTGCTTTGCTTGTCTATAGAAATGGCATGCTGGAGGGCAGTGTAATTTGTAGCAGGCAGTATCCTTGTCCTTGTTATGTTACATGATCAGCTTATTGTTACTTAATGTATAGCTGTGTTCTCATTCCAATTGCTGTTTTACACTTCTCCTCCAAATTTTGAGTGAAGCTGATGGCTAATTAGCCATTCAGCATACACTATGATTGCCAACTGGGTGCTTCAGAGCCATCAAATGACTAGACAGTCGGTTTAGTAGAGTTTGAAGCAATCAGTGGGAATGTGGAAGGTGGAATCCCTCAAACCTTGCAGCTCTCAGTCAGGAAAGGGAAACTGGTATTACTCTGTGCAGTTGTTAAACATCTCTTTTATAACAGGGCTTAATTCTGATTAGATGTCTGAGTTCTCAAAAGTGTTGAATGCCTTTGCTGGTTTTTGGTGGATTAGCCCAAGTACATGGGATCTTGAAAATAACAGTGCAATCACATGCTTGGAAATAAGAGAACAGTATCTGGTTCTGTCAGGAAGAGCCTACAGAAAATAGATACAAGATCCTATGGGTTTTACTAACTCTGATTTTTTTTCCCCAGTGACATCCTATTCTTTTTTTTTTCAGTCTAGGACTTTTTCCACCTGTAAGTGAAGTGTATACCTCTAAGGGGTTCTCTATCACTATTTAAAGATATATATGTTGCCTCATTCAGCAAATTAAGTTGCTTTTTCCATACTACTTAATCAAAATTGATGACCTTTTAGTTTCTGAGAAATGTTTTGTTTTGTTTTTAGTGTGGATGTGTTGCACTGTAATGCCTCAAAACTATGGAAAAACTGTTCTGCTTCGGAGAAAGCTCATTCAGTTTCTCTGCATATGCAGATCTACTTCTCTTTTTCATTTTTATATTACAGTGCTGATCCTGGCTCTAATAAGGATCAGTAATCCGTTTATATTTTAAAGAAGGTACCTCATGTAATGTAGCAGATGAAAGATGGGTGATGAGAATGGATCACTAGCCTAGCTATCTGTGCTGATGCAAAATGTCTTAGCTTTGGTAAGGCAATGTCCTGTGCCATTGGTAACAGCTATCGAAATCAAAATGGCTCATCTATGTGTGTACTAACATTTGTGTGTGTAGCATGTGTGGCCAACTTCAATGGTCATAATAGGAATGTGCATCTTTATTTCTGTTTAGCACTTTGAAATTGCTGAGCCATAAATGTGTTTTCTAGGCTTTTTCACAGTGAGAAATGATTGGGAGTAATTTCTGTTAAGAATGTCTTATATGCAAGTATTTTCACAGATATAACATCGTGTAGGTGCTCAGAGATGCAGAAAAACCAGCGTGGTTATGTTGCCCATACTTGGATCTGTGTATTAATTGAATCTATAATTAACTCTTTGGCAGAAAAAAACTGTTTGACATCTGAATGATTTCTCAGGGACTTCTGGTTTGCATGCTTCCCTCCTGTTCCTGCTGCCTTTTAAAATGATCATTTTTTGGTCTGTATGAGGTTAGTTGATACTTAAGAATTAGACCACTAATAAGCAACTGATACAGACTTGTTTTAAGATGCAGAAAAATTCTGTACATTTGTTTTTGTTTGTTTGTTTCTATGCAGAATGAGAGTGACAGCAGAATATTGCATGTTCAGGATGTCAAAATGTGATTATATTCGTCACAGTCATACTTTAGTTTCAAAATCAGTGAAATGTCCGGCAGGAAAATATTATCATTGTTACCATGCAAGTGAGCATTCTTATCCTCCAGTATAAAATATCTGGTGAAATCAGTCATCAATAAATACCATTTTTATTACATTTAATATAATAGCTTTACTGAGCTTGTTTTGTACACCTCATGCATGAATAGTAATAGAAGTTTCCATGTTTCTGACAATAGGCTATTGCTTAATTTAGAAAGATTCTTGTAAGAGATGCTAAAGCCCAAAAGCTTCCATTAGAATTCATTTCATGATATGAACAGTCTTCTTGCCACAGTCTTCAGATGTTTGTGTTGTGTCACTGGTACAAATCCCTTGAAGCTAAAGTTGAAGATATCTTTATTGATAAGTCAACTCTTCTTGCCTTTTACTTTAACTGTAAGTAGATGAGAACCTGTATGTATGTTTGTACACATCTGAATATTTTAGGTCTGTGATTCCTAGTTTAGATGGAATCCCATGCACTATGAAATTCTCAGTCATAAGCTTAGCATGTAGTTTAGGACTGTTAAACATGTGCCTCAGGTCAGCACTCTTTAGGCAGAATACTTCACTTATTTGGTGAGAAGGAAAGCTGCTATGTTTTCACTTAGTGAAAATCAAATAAGTACCATAAGAAAAAAATAGTAAAATAGCATGGGGAAGTGAAAAATCTAGAGCACTGAACTTGATGATAAACAAACAAACAAAAACAAATTAAAAATGCAATGAAGAAAGAGCTCAGGTCCGAGATGTTTTACAGAGATTCCCAGTAGCGTATTAGGAAAAGCCTAACCTCTGTGTACAGATACTAAATTCCCTCTTGAGCACTGCAGATGTCCATGAAAACAGGCATGACTGGAAAACAAAAGCCAATGAGGAGCTATAACAGGAGCATGGAACAATCCAGTTTTTACTGGTTAAGTGAGTTAAAGCATGAAAGAGAGAGCTGAAACTATAATAAGGTGAAAGACGTGCATGAAATAGCAAAGAATATTTTAGAATGCTAACAGTGATGAGTAGGCTAAGTGTTCAAATAGTTCAAACAACAGAAGAAATAACCTTTGAAAATTCTCCTGCTTGACATGATTTACTGTTTTGGTTTTTTTTTAATCTGACCAAGATAATCCATTCAGCAAGTCCTCACCAAATTGCAGTTAAAATAATATCAAAGCCCATTTAAATAAAAAGATTAAGTTAGGATCTTTTGGATATTTATTTTTTTTTCACATCAAGCTGCAAGGTACTCTGAATTTTGGATTTTTCTGGCTGATAGTCATTCATGCCACCAGTACCTCTGGAAATCTACTAATTAAATACTCATATCGTGCAGTTCTTCATCTCTGAGAGCTCTGGAAACTCTTTTGGCAATGTATAGCTATACAAAACCATCTTCCTGTGATTTGAAGTACCAGTGTTTTGGAGAGATGAATCAAAAAGAAATCATAAATCACTCTTGAAGACTTGCTTACTTTTGGCCTCTTTACAATTTCCTAAAGACAAAGAAGCCTCCACTTCCAAATCTAACAATCCAGTAGTACTGAGTATACAAATGATTAAAACCTTAATATCCAATTCACTTTGTGAGAGAGTGAGAAACTAACAAATAATCCTGGTTTCTGAGTCTTTTGATCTCCAGATCAGTGCTTAGCTGTCAGTGTGAGCTGCATCTTAAATAGACAAGGAAGACTTGATCTATCTACAGCATCTGCTTTAGATGATAAAAGAGACAATTTGACCTAGCTAGAAAGTGTTCCTGAGACACAGAAGATGAATATTGTTTTAATGACCTGCAAATTTAAAAATGAATTACAAGTGATGTGAAATGCTCTGTAGCCATTGCTGTAAATAAACAATTAGAAGCTCAGGCTAATGAAATGGTTGTTCTTCAGAAATTTGCAGTACTAAACAACAGATATGCCAAGTGGAAGTTCTGTGCATTACACTTTATATTCCCTAGGTGGAGATAAAGGTTAAAGTAGTTTAGCTTTGTACGTATTTTAAAAAATTGGAAACTTATGTAATCTCTCTTCTTCCCATCTCTAAAAGACTGCAGTTTCATGTATAAGAAACAGGCTCAGGGAAATTAATGACTCTTAAAACAGATTTCAGGTACCTTTTTCTTCTAGAGACATGTCTTCTCACTCTTCTTTCAGGACTGACTCTTTAAAGAAATGTGTGCTTCAAAGATGCTTCCAGACCTCATCAGTATATCATCTTCATGTCAGACTTTATCTTCTTGATTTTGCAGAAGTGCAGTTTCTAAACATGGGAACCTTGGTAAAAATGGTTTTCATATGCTCGAATTGAAATACTTCGTGACATGTGATTAAGATATCCTGACACTTTATATTGCTGCTTCTTAGCTTATCTATTGCTTCAGTTGATTCAGAGGTGGTTGAATTTTACTACAATGCATGGCTGGTTGTGGTACTCTTGTATGCCTGTACTTAAAAGCTTAGATGATGGGTGGTAGGATACACTTGACAGATACAGAAATAATGTTTAGATCTGTTAGATCTATTCAGTTCAACATGATTTTTAAATGCTTCCTCTCTCTGAAATCTTTCCTTGTTTATTGGGTACCACATTTGAATGTTTAAAATGAGACAGAACTCTGGGAAGCTTACTCATTTTAACTTGCTCCATTCAATTATTTATTTTATTTTGTAGTCTTTCCATTTCCCTTTCTTCTTCTTATATGCTGTTCCAACATCTGTCACAATTTACCTCAGGCACAGCTGAATTGTCAGCAGTCACCATGTTGACTTTGAGCTATAAGACTGGAAGAGTGAATACCACCTGGCCAGTGGCTAGATTGTGTTATAAGGTTCATAAAAGAGAGGAGATAATGTTTATTATTGTTCATTAGGTGGGGTTGTTTTTTTTTTTTTTTTTTTTTCTTTTTGAGTAGGCCCAGCCTCAGATAAGAAGTCAACAATGCTAAATGTTACAGAAGCAGAAAACTAAGATTTTGTGGCATACTTGAAAAATCAGGGTAGCAAACCATTTTTTGTTATAAATCTTCATCAGTAATGTAGAAAATAGCTCTCTTTAACTGTGGCTTTAAATTATTAATGTGACTGTGGAGAAACTGTCCTTCCAAAATATGGAGAATTAGGGTAGGATGCTCCCCTGATCCAAGCTCATTATATTACTCTGCCATAAAAGACCTCACTGAGGTAGAGTTGTTATAGTGTCTTTCCTTTTATGAAGACTGCATAAATTAATCCATAAATGTCTAACTTCATTTTTAGGTTGTCATCCGTGTATGTTTTTCAAGCTTTCCAAGCTTTATTTCTTTTGTCTTTGAGTGAAAATTTATTCTTTCAGAGGCTGAGGCATTGTAATGAGCTAGACTCATTAACAAACCATTGTAGCATTCAAATACAAACCTCTGGATAAGGAGGTGCTCTACTTTGTTGCAAATGTCTGCATATTTGAACAGTGAGTATTCAGTCAGGCTGTCCTGCACTTTCCATTTCCTAACAAATAATTTAGTGTTTGTATTACATAAAATATCTTTGACATCTTACCTACTATCTGTGTCAACCAATATAAATGAAACAAAGGATGAGAAAAAATAAGATAATCTTCAGATCTTGCAGTTGATAGAAATGTAATTGCTTGTACAATCTTTCCACATACTCCAAATACACACTTGAGAAAAAATGTAGGTGGCCATGTGCTCAATTGTGACAAAAGAGGGGATATAACCGAATACGTTGCTGCTGTACCCATCCATAAACACATGATGAAGTGATTTTTTTGCCCGCAATTTTCAGCCAAGTCTGCAGAGCTGTGCTTGGATAAGTGCAGAACCACGTGAAATACTGAAACTATCAATAAATATTAGAAGATAAATTTCACTGAACAGATATTAGCCTGAAAATATATCACTTAGAATACCCATTATTATAGTCTAAGATCCAATAAATGCCTAAGTTCTTTGTTTGTAAAATTATTTCTCATTACAAATTATAACTGTCCTGCATCACAATAAATACAGCCGCTGATGAAGAAAATTAGGTTATACGTTCCTTGTGCTTTCCTAGTTACTGTGGTTAATGGATAAAACTACTTTACTGATACACAGTGAAGATGTATTAAACTAGGTAAAGTAGTGAAAAGACTTTCAGTATCCACAAATTCGTGTTCCAAGTTAAACTCAAATTGAGATAGTAGAAGTGTCCAGAAAGAAGGCACAAATCCAATATAAAAATATGGGAGCAGTGGGTTACAGAAGGTCCATAATCATAAGAGATAGATGACAAGGCTAAAGGCAAGCAAAACTAAAGTAGAAAAGGCTTTCAGGGCTGTAGATGCTTGGGGAGTATAAACTTCCAAAGCTTGAGCTTGGGCTGCATAGGCAATAACAGAATGCTGTGGAAGGGAGGGCTCAGTGCCGTGCTAACTCCACCTCTCGCGCTCACCACGCACTCTCCGTTGACTCAAGCCCTGCATATATGACATGTTACATGTACCTGTGCCACCTGGAGAGTAAAAAAAACGGTGATTGCTAATAATAATACTTCAACCTACCTACACATGTGAGGCACATGTTTTTTGTTATAAAGGAAATATATATTTTTTCTTATTTAAACTTGGCCTTATGTTATTTTGTAAAAATAATTTAGCGTGTTCATTAGTTTCACAAAAACCAGGTCAAATATCCTGCAAGTTTTGTGTTGTTGTTGTTCTCCTTTTATTAATGTTTTAATAAACATATATATGTTTTGTTACTTACATATATTAGCTATGTTATATAGTTTCTATATGGCCCAAGACAATTCTTCACACACTGCAGCCTAGGCAAGCCAAAAGGTTAAACATTTATGACCCCAAAGGGAACACGAAAAAGTAAATAAAATCAATGTAATTTCCCATGCACTTTTTAAAAATAAAACTAATATAGTCTGAGTCAGGTCTAAACTGAATATAAATTAACGGGCTTTTCTTCCAGCCTTTTAATTTAGCTAGCAAACAGCTGTTCCACACTTGTCATAAGTTTTGCAGCTCTCTTGTTTTTGTCCTAGACTGTCACCCCATGGTCTTACTGAATAACCACGCACCCCTCTAGCAGGGATCATGTGAAAATACAGGTAGAAAACTTGAAAGCTGATTAAGAATTTTAATCCGTTGTATTCACTCTTTTTCTTATTTTCAAAGTAATATGTGAAGATATATCCTCAGGATTCATAAAACATAATGCTAAAGATTAAGAACAGGCAACGAGGAAACAAAAGCAGCTTTCTTCTTTTCTCTTATATAAATTCTTCTTAGCTAGTTTTCTTAGCTATTATTACTCATCATATTTTTTCCCACTGTTCTTTTGATAATATTTTTCCTTGTACTGAAAAATAAAAAAAAAAAGACGCACATTTCCACTCTAGAATGCATGGCAGAGCTAGAAGCACATCATTTACTGTGTACCAGTCACTAACCATGAGTATTGATTGAACTGTGGGGAAATTATTGCTTAATTTAAAGATGTGAATGCTGTAGTCTGACCTGAAGACTATAAAATTCTGTGTCAAGTGTCAGACATGTTACTAATTAGATAAAATGGCCCACAGAATGACTTTGATGATAGTCAGAATTTAGTATGCTCCTGCAAATGAATTCTCAGACTATAGTGTAATTAACTTGTCATTGTGTAAGTCTTTGCATTTACTGCTTAGGGTACTATCTGAAATTATGAAATAAAATCTTGTTGTAGGGCGACAGGAATTCTACATGATGAAAATATTACCTAGATGAATTCAATATTTTATGTCTTAGTAGTACAAAGTGATAAGTTCATGAAAGAATATGAGATCTCAAGAACAACTTAAGGTTTAAAAAAAAGGAATGGAATGGACTACCAAGGCTAAGAAATTTAGTAGTGTATAATTTCCCTTATTACTCCTGTTTCAGATATCTTAACTGGTTGAGCATGAACAATTCAGAAACTATGCTGAGTTTTTTTCTATCTGTTGGAGACATCTTCATTAAATAATGCCAATTTTCCCATATATTTTATCTTCCTACAATATGCAATCCTTTATTATATACACATATTTTAAAAAAATTGTAAGAGTTGGTAGTAAATTAAATTGTGTACTGTATAATGGTCTATATAAGGTAATGTGTATGTTTGCCATTACACGAGTTTGAGAAACATAATTTCTATCTGAAGATGTCTCCCTATTAAAACTAAATGCAACATTTTTCCATACACAGATGGATTTTATTCTGTATTTCATTCTGTAAGCAGTATTTAATTACTGAAAACATGTTCATCAGCTTACTAGTTTCTCAATAGTCTCTTGCCCTCTTCACTTGTTTTCTTCCCTCCCATCTCTCCTCCCCCAAATGGTAAAAATAAATAAAGGATGAGCTTCTGGTGTTTTCTATAGAAAGTTAAGCTTTGCTGACATTGACTAATTTATTTTACAGCTCACATGCATTTTGAATTTAAAATTTAATCTGTTCAAATCAGCTTGCATTACCAGAGAATTGTGCTTAGCATGTTCCATGAATGATTCAGTAGATCTTAATAGCTACCTTCGTAATTTCTTATGAATCATTGAAAGAGATCACATTAGTAAACATTAGTGGTAAGTGCTAAGCACTTTTTTCATGCAGTCGTGTTTCATGAATGTAGTTGGTTCCAAAAATCTATGTGTCGCTGTCATGTGAGAAATTGTGCCTCGCATCTTGTATTTATTGTGCTTGAAGAGCACAGTGCTTGATTTTTTTCCTTTCTTCAACTGGTCTGACTAACGTGCTACTGCAGCACCCACAGCACAATCACACAGGCTGCGATACTCCACGGACCAAATGTAAATGATATAAATGTTCCTCTTACTTCCGTATAAAGGCTTTCTTCTATTGGACTCACTTATTCTTTATAGTAATTCTGAATTTCTGGGAAGACAAATATTTTTAAATAGCAATTGGACAAATCAAAATAGCTCGTAGAAATAACAATTATTAAGGGAGGTTGTTGTTTTGTAAACTTTATGTCCCAAGGACTTTAAAATAGCTCTTAATTCAGCAGTAAGCTAGTGGAATAGTTTTTCTTAATTATGGTTCCCATGAATGTTTTAATTATGAATGAAAAATGCTATTGTTCCTCGAGAGATTATATTACTTGTTGAATTATTTATTTATTTCCATTTGGAAATCTTTATTCTCCTTTTCTATTATCTTCATGTTCAAAAGCTTCATTAAACTTTATAGTTGCCGTTATCGTCTATTACTTGTACTTAAAATCTTTCTTTTTGTTTTCAATTTATATGAATCCTAATACAAGCACCTTTTTAAAAGTTGCGTTCATTTAAGAAAGTTACATGCCACTTAGCAGGAATAGGTTAGGTTTTAATATATAATATTCTGGTGTTTTTATTAAACTGTTTCGAGTGTGATTCTTATTATAGCATTATTATTGTAGTAACTGAACATGTAGGCCAGAAGTTTCTAAATCAATGGGTGGATAATATAAATTTGAATTTAGGAATGTCAGTGTAGCTACTTACTTACCTTTTCTACCTTTTTTATTCAGAATAATTGCAATATAAGTTGAGTCGTGTTTCTCTTTAAATTGTGAGATGAAGGACCTGTAGTCCCTAACACCTCAGAAACTGTTGCATGGAGACCACTACAGAGCACTCAGAATCACGTGTGGTCAGAGTGATTAGCAAAATCAGTTGCGCATTATTTTACTGACAGACACAGAGATTTAACTTCACGTGATAAGTTCTAAGTATGGCAGATTTCTCAGATTTAATGCTGATTTCCATTGGTGTCAGAAAGTTTCATCTATACTTGTCTGTAACTGAAATGATCAAGTAGTCCTTGCTATGGTACCTCAAAGTCACTTAGCATGCTTTTCACTACAGAGCATGTTAAATCTGTGTGTACTGTATTATACTGAAGTGTAACGATATAAATACATTGCTATAAATATCCACCATTCATTACAATTCTACTATGCATTTTTATACTTCTTTTAATGCCATAGCATCCCAGAATGCTATGCAATTGAAGAAATGGCTGCATAAATGCTAAACAACTTGTCCAATTATCCAACTTTAGGCATCTGCTTTCTGAAGCAGAGAAAATGAGTTGGATCTGGAGAGAAGACATGGATCTTCAGTATAACACATTAGATTCCTGTACAAAGAGACAACAGCTTCAGGTGGACTGCAGACCTTTAAGGCAGCCTGCAGAAGAATTTCCTTTTTTCCTGCGACTGTAGAGAGATCAATGAGAGTTGTTCTAGTTGGACTTGTTTTTATCATCTTCTACCACTTGTTCAAATCCCTTGAAGCTCAGATAGCCTATTTGTTGCAGCAACAGGAACAAAGACCTCCTCATTTCACTTAGGCAAATATTAAAAACAGAAGTCGCAGAAGGCAGAGAGTAGGAAGCAGCCACTACATAAACGATGCAGTGAGGTCATGCAGCAGAGGTAGACTACAGCCGGTACATAAAGAATAATAAGGAAACTTTGCATCTTTCATCTACTGGCGTAAATAATAGGAGTGACAACTGCCTCACTGTATATGGCTCTGATTTTTATCTTTGGCATTTTTTGATCTATTTGATACAGATAGGACTAACTTGTGGAAGTGCCGAACACTTAAATTTGCAAATTAAGTTCCTCAGAGATATGGTAGACATTAAATCTTAACATTTTTTTAAAGAGTAGAATCTGAATATCCTACAGTTAGACACTCAGAATCCAGGGATTCATTTTCTGTTGTCTTGGCTGTTACCAATAAATTAGTTTGCCACCTCACAAAGAAGGAGAATGCTATCCAGTCTATCCAGGGTATTTCTGAAAGTACACATAACCAAGTTGAGTGGAGGGGAGGCAAAAATGCATAATTCTGACATTTCCCAAAATTTTGAGTGTTTGCCCTTGCAACTGTGATACTTCATATTATTTTTGCCTTTGGGATATTATATTATGAATAACTCAAAACAACAACAAAAAAATCTTATTTAAAAGTGTGGAAGTTGTTAGAAAACACTTCTGCATGTCAGGCATGAACTTTCCTCTTGCTGGGAAGTCAAATTAAATCCACAAGAGACAAATTTGGTCTTAATTTTGAGATGTAAACAGTAATTTAAGTAAAATGTACCATATGTCTGTTGACTTTCAAGCAAGTCTTTCATTTTCTAAGACAGATCATTTGTGTTCACTTGAGAACAGGTGCTAAATTTCATCCTTATTCAGGCATTTCCTAATTTTTAACTTCCTATCATAATTCTGGTAGTATTTAAAAAAAAAAAAAGTTTTTCGAGGAAAAAAATATATTGTGTATGTATATAAACAGGATTATATTTAACTTTTTCTTTGGAAGGGTTATATTGGAGAGCACTGATTTGCAAAGGCTGCTACAAAAGTAATGCCTCCTATTTATTTCCATGGAAACTGCAAGAGATACAAAGAGCACAATAACAGTATTTGATAAACAAATTTTCAACTACAAAACTCTAATTTTAAAAAACTGTAAAACATATTCCAGGATTTTAATCCAATCAGAATTCTTTGCCAAATTTCACTTGAAAGCATAGGGAATTTAGCTATGTCTAGAAAGGGCATTTTTAGTCAGATTTACTTTCTGCCAAGAAAATGTCTCCATCTCTGCCATTGAGTCCCAACTTTTAGCAGAATCACGACCTTAGGCCAAGAAAAATTTGTCTTCCTATATTCTTCTAAGCCATTTAAAATGTGGGGTACCATAGCCGATAAAAAAAAATGACTTCACAATGTTATCTAAGGTACGGATATCATTAGTTTTGATTACTGTATATAAAACTAATCAGAAGTAGTGGTAAGAGAGCTTATATATACACAAACTTTCTCAGTATTTCAAATATGCTAAAGTAGGCAGGAAATCATGAAAGACAAAGGAGAATTTCTGGGAATTTTAAAGCCATATTAGTTTTCAGAACATACACAGTTTTCTGTTTGCTTTTATTGAGAACGTTTCCTCCAGAATAAAAGAGCTGATTTTGCAAATGATACTTTTGCAGGTAATTAGTCTCTGACATTTCTATAGATCATATTTGTATTTTGGAAATAGTTTGAAATAATTCAGCACCAAGTGTAGCTGTTTTATTTCTTTTTTTTCATGGATCTATTTCACAGTAATAATTTACATGTTACATTACCTGCATATAAATTATGATTTGTTTAATTGGTATGAGTACAAACAATGTAGAGTTGAATTGAATGCACCTGCTAATTTTTCTCTCTCATTCCATCTTAGGCGTGCTCATAATTTTCACGTTGCTTTTAGGCATTTTTATAATATCAGGAATAACTAGCACCTTAAGATGCTCCTAAATGGGCAGACTGCCACATTCTCATCTGAAAAAAGCACTATTTTTCAACAGTCATCACCATTAGCTCTGCACTTTCACTAGCCATGCACAAGAGCCTGTGTGCTTCACTTGTAAACATGTGCACCAGCAGAGGTTACCCACTGTCACTGTCACCACTGCTGAAATACATCACCCACAGCTTCACTGCGCTCAAATTCACTCTTTGGCATTCAACATCGCTGAATATCAGCGGGTGCCATTTTTTCTTCCCGAAGGAATCCAGTGACACATCTTTGATCCAACCACGCTTCCTTGTCACATGCCACTGTCAGACTGCCCCTCTGCTGCCGTCTGTGACACAGCAACAAAATGTAATGGAATACAGGTGGGAAGGTTCAACCTCTATTGCCATACCACCAACAGCCTCCTCTGACGTCATGGGACAACATAATAAAACAGGAGGCATTAATTTTGAAGCAGCCCTCATAGTATGTTATGAGAAGAGAATAAAACAGCTATAGCCTTAAATTCTGATGATTAAAATACTGCATAAATCATATAAAGAAATGTATTCAACTCCTGTTTCTAGTTACCCTGGTTACCCAAATACTGCATTATTACCAGTGGATCTCCTATACTGCTATGAACGAAGGTGAAGTAATGCCCCACTGCATGGGCCAAATTACCTACATTTAGGGTGTTTGTCAGACTGTAGGTTGCAAAAACAAGTGTGAGGGATATCTATATTACATCATTTCTGGACACCACATCACCAGAGCATTTCAGCATGCATTAAAATTCTTCTAATGCAGCAGAATGAGAGCTCCTCTATCAGTTGAGTGCCTTGAGTCATAACCCCTTCCTTTCTGGGTGCACAAGAAAAGATGACATTGCTCTGAGAAGGCTTGCAGATTAGCTCCTCCTTGCAGGGTGTGTTGGTGCTGAGCTCTGCAGGGCCCTTCAGAGATGGGTGCTGGACTTGTGGAGCAGCGCTGTACAGACAATCAGAATGCTCCCCTAATGCTTTTATCAAAAATTTTTATTGTTTTGCCTGTATGTTGCTTAGGCCTTTGTTTTTCATTTTCAGTCAGCTTTACTGTAGATTACTACAGCAAGAGCAGCAGCGTGCAAGATTTAAATTAATTTCTTTCTTTTAGGGAGGAACATATGCAGCTATCAGCCTGAGCTGCAGTTTCTAAGACAATGTTACAAGGAGTCTGACCTTGGAAAAGTACGTTCTTACGTCTCACTTCTGAGATTGATGTTACTGATAGGTAATGAGCTGTGTGTTGCATTTTCAAAGGAATATCTCTCGATGCAGATATTCATTTAAAAAATGCCGCATGTCACTCCTTTCACAGCTCACAGAGTTCAGAAATAAAGGGGAGGTGTAAGGCTTGGAGAACTGTAATTAAATTGTGATTGTATCCTCTTGTTGGAAGGAACACCAAGCTGTTAGCAATTGAAAATTAATATATCTTGCCAACTGTTTGTCCTGGATGAAGGAGTTGGCAATTGCACAGTAGTTCTCAGTGACCAGGTATCCCCATGACACATATCACAATGACAGTGTGTACAAATTGCCAATATATTTTGGATTCTCAGAGAAGACGAAGCATAGGGAAAGAATTTGCTTTACCACAACGCTACCTGTTTGTCATCTGTACTCAACACAGAAGATAGAAGATGTTGAGGAATTCTCAGCTGTTGCTCTCTTCTGGTCTTTTTGAACTGATCAGTGGAGAACTTCCTAGTTTTCATAATTTCTTAATCAATCTTGATTATATTCTTATTTGTTCAAAAAAATTGTTTTTGTGTGCCATATAGGGTGTTTCTGAAATGGCAGTTCGCCTGAAGACACTACACTACTTTGTTGCTGGGCTAATTATTTGCAGTCATTTTGAAAACAAGGAGTCTTATAAAAAATAAATCAGTTTCATCACTGGCTTCTGTTTGCTCAGCAAAGAGATCCTATCATTGTATTTTTCACTGAAGAAAGCATGCTTTATTCAAACTTGACTTTTATTAGCCTGTAGCAGCTAAGAAACATCAAAAGCGCTGTTGATGAAACTAGAAGAGTTGTTTCTTTAAAAAAAAAGAAAAAAAGTGTAAGTAGGTCTGGAGGAGTATTTAGAAGCAAAAAGAAGGAAAAAAAAAAAAAGATTCAGACAATTATTTGTAGACCACCCCTTCAAAAACCTTTAGACTTAAGCGAGTCAAATGCATTTTATGCTTTCATTACCTGCATGCACAGCAGTATTTCATGTCATAAACAGATCCAGAGGTAAGCTTCTGAGTAACACATAATTTCTGATTTTGAACCCCCGTAAGAGCTACAGATTTGTATCTGTAATATAAAAGTAGTTCTTTGAAGAATCTTAATAAAGATAGTATTAGAAGCCTAATTTGTAATCTGTTCTATGAAGATTCATAGATTAACAAGCAGTTTTGTTATGGCAATGGAGAACAGGCTCAGTAAGATATACTAAATCAGAATAATTCTATTAGTACAAATAGAAACAGCCAAAGTACTTCAGCTGAACTAAAAATAGAAATATTTTTCTTCTAATAGCAACTAGTTAGATATTTTTTCCTCAAGAATAATTGTGCTTATATTAATTCAGAATAAGAAACATTGCCAAACCATCTATCATAGAATGATACTTAGATATGCTGCCAGAAGTTCATCATTCAAAAAAACTTCTGGAAAGTTCTTAAATTTAGAAAGAGGGGCTTTTTTTCTATCTTTTCAGTTGTGAATAGACACAGGTGGGAAGGACGCTCAAGTGGAATTTGAGAACTATGAAGCCTGACCACACAAGGCCTTTAAAAACTCAGCTAATGTCACAAGTCATGGTTAGACAATTCAGTTACTGCCCATGACCTTCCCCTACTAGTTTTATCAGTTATTTCTGCCCACATTAGCAGAGTTTACATCTCCAGCTATTAAGGAATGATTACATTTCCACATCATATGGAAAAAAAATTGTGACCTTTTGGTACATCCCATAAAGATCATTGTCTCTACTTACAAAACCAGGTGCATAAAGTAAAAAGGAAAATCTTTATACCTATTTATACTTGAAAATAAACAAATGTATATTAATTCTAGTGATATTTCAGTGTTACTATTATTATTTGTTTTAAGTGATGTGTGCCATTTTATTTTACAAAACCCTGAAAATGACTGTCGGGCTTTATGAAAACATTATATTTTGAAATATTTTCTTACTTAAATAATCATCCGATGTAAGGAAGGCATATAATAAATCGTTGATTTATACTGAAGGCAATTCTTTTTCAAGACAATATGAAGAAAATGGCTTCTATTTTTTGAAGCAACTATTAGTTTTGTGTTTTCGTTTTGTGTTTCAGCTTTGCATAATGATAATGTTAAGATTCTTCCTTCACTACTTTCAATATCTTGGAATGATATATGAGGACACATTGACTTTTCTTCAATAATTCCGGTATTTTGGAGGTGGCCTTCGTGCATTTACGCGAGTCCCTTGTACTGCGTGTGGCATCTGCCATCTTCTGGATTTTGTCGGAATTGCTTGCTGCTTAAGTGACCTTTGAAATGCTAGGAGTGTGGTTTCTTCATCTATGTATCTGTTGCAGAAAATGAGTGCAATTGATGTCTATGCACAAGTTCACAAATCAGGGGAAGTAGCCCTCATTTCTCTGCCAGCCATTGTAGTGGTGTTCAGTGCTTTTATTTTCATGGTCTGGCGAAGTCTTAAGCAGTGTTTCTGTGTCCTACATCATTTTAACTAATAGATTTTTGCTCTAAAACAGTTTTGCATTTTGACTAGGCCATGAAAAGCAACACAGGGGAATAAAAGCAGTAAGCTACCAAAACAAATAAATAAATTCAAAATTGAGAAACATACACAGAGTTGTTTAGATGGGAGAAATGTATACATTACAGAAGAATCAGAGATGTGATATGAATGTTTTTGAAGCTAGTAATTTAAAACAGTTAAACAGTCTTGAAAAAGTGCTCACATGTTATGGGTATCTGATGACATGAAGGGAAGTGAAGTTTGAGTTATTGACTCTAAAAATGAGTTATGACCCCTGTCAAGGCCTCGTAATTTCAGTACCCTTTAGTCCCTCTCACAATTCATTCTCACTTCTACATGCATTAATGTGCAATAACCTTTTCCAGAATAGAAATACTCTTAGGCTTGTACATTCCCCTTGGCTTCACAGTCCTCTCTTGATGCTCAAGTCTTGCTACTTTAACTTTGCAGCTCAGTCTGAAACCTGAAAAATGACCATATGCTGATTTGTTGGTTTAAAATGGCAAGTAAGAATGATTTAATATGTGAAAGAATACTTGAACCTGGTTTTGAAATTAAGCTCCTGCTTAATTACAGCTTGCAGTAGAAAAATAAAATTTCATCTTTTGTACTGCGCAGAACACCATCAGTATTTCACCTTATGCAAATGATATATCTTGCTACTTCAGCCTTTTGCTTATTTTTGTTTGTTATTATTAGCAGGCTTAATTTGATCTTTTGTCTGTTTTCCATTATGAACCGTTCCCTTTAATGAGATTTGAGTTCTAAATGGGATTTTAGATTTTATGCATGAATTATATACAAGCTTCAAGATAACTGGAAGATCATCTTCTTCAGGTCTGATGATGCTACAGGGAAGTCTGGAGGTTACAGCACAGCTTGCATTTTGACGTGACACAAGAGAAATTTCAAGTAGAAATGCATGAAAATGATGTCAAATCTCAAATCTGTCCCTTCAGATATTCTTTCTGCAACTGCTGTTTCTCTTCAAGTGATGCTCTCTGCAGCCTGTCAAAGTCCTCATGGCAGCCAGCAATTACTTCTTTTAAATCTTTTCCAGAATATGTTTTCCCCGGGGAATGTCAGCTTCCAGTTCAGAAAGGCAAACTGTTTTTTTCTCAGTTCCCTGATGAGAATGTGCTGGCTGATGAGCTGAAGGATTTTTACACCCTATTAGCTGCAAAAGAAGGAAAAAAACTTCTGCCCTTGAGATTTGTCTAAGTGAACTCAGCTTAATTTTTTTTTTTTTAAATGCAAAACAGAATCTTAATGAAAGAGCAAGAGCCTTAGAGCCACGCTATGTGTGTCTCTGTTAGTATAACCTTTTTAAGCCTCTAGATATACATACTGAATGAAGGATGAGATGGAAGAAAAAAGATGAAAAAATATAGAGAATAGTAACTTTAAAATGATTGGTGTGTAATTGGAGCAGAACAAGTAGCTATATGAAAAGCCTCTCTCAATACTCAGCAGTTCATTTTAGGCCATGCAGGCACTTGAGGAGGTTATAAAATGAATCAGTGAAAAAATTAAGCATTGTTCCATGAACACAGAATTGAAGTAAATATCATAAGGCAAAGCAATATTCAAGTCACTTTACGAAGCCCATCCTAGGCTTAATACTCCCTGCAGTTTCTGCAGCACAATTTCAAATATGTGGTCCTAGAGAACTACTCTCCTCAGTCTTTGTGTAGATTCTTCATGCTTTAAGCCAACTAGAAAATGTCCTCAGTCAATTGAATGGAAAAGTCTGCAGCACATCCCCTCTAACATGCCATTCAATTATGTGTCTGCTTCTTAAATGCTACAGTTGGGTTGGATGTACATTTCTCAGGAGGTACAGTGGTATTCTTCAATCAAATGCAAAACAGTGTTCATCCAAAGCATTGTTACCTAAGAGATACATAAACATGAAGTGCAAACAGAATTACAGAATCACCAAGGTTGGAAAAGACCTTTAAGATCATCCAGTCCACCCATCCACCCATCACCAATAGCTCTCAGTGGTACGTGGAGACAGGACGAGGGGAAACGGACATCAGCTGCAGCATAGGAAGTTTTGCACGAATGTGCGTAAGAACTTCTTCACGGTGAGGGTGACGGAGCACTGGAACAGGCTGCCCAGGGAGGTTGTGGAGTCTCCTTCTCTGGAGATATTCAAGTCTCGCCTGGACGCCTACCTGTGTGACCTGGTGTAGGGAACCTGCTTTGGCAGGGGGGTTGGTCTCGATGATCTCTAGAGGTCCCTTCCAACCCCTACAATTCTGTGATTCTATGATTCTGTAAACCATTCTGTAAACCCCCAACACAACGTCCAAACGTTCCTTAAACACCTCCAGGGTTGGTGACTCCACCACCTCCCTGGGCAGCTCATTCCAGAGCCTGACCACTCTTTCAGAAAAGTAGTATTTCCTAATGTCCAGCCTAAATCTCTCCTGGCATAATTTTAAACACAGAAGTTAGGGGGAGAAACAGTAATATGTCAATTCCCAAACCACGTAAATAGCCTTCCCATCTCAGTGGGGTGGTGAAGCAATCACTCGGGGTTGTATTTTGAAATCTTCTGGAATAGGAAAGCAACTTCAGAAAAAAAATAGACATCCAAAACCTGTTCTCAGAGGAATAGCCAGTAAATATATTTTTATATACAGTTAGCTTACTTGCCATTAACATTTTTTATGTACCACATCAAAGCAAACATATGGAATTAGGTTCACTTTCATGTTATGGTTGAATGGTATTTGCTTTAATGGGAATGATTTCCCTCTTACCCTGTAAGAGTTAGAGTTCATACTTGTCACTATTTCAACTCTTCCTTCTATGTTGCGAACAAAAAAACTCAGTGACCAAATGAGGTTTGATTCAGATTCCAGCATCACATAAAGTTGTCTTTGCAACTAACTTCAGTGTAGTAAGCCTTTGCAAAATGAGTCTTCCTTGTTAAATGGCTCGATGGAAGGTGCTGTTAGGATTTTTTTCTGTGGAAATGGGCACTCTAATTAATGATAAGACCTAGAACTGTAGTGCTGGACAAGTTCAAGCACGAGTTGCCTAAGCTGACAGTTTTGCTTCATCAACTAGTTGCAACATTGAAGGAATAGATTGTATCTGAAGTAGCTCAAATAAAAATATCAAGGTAACATCAATCAAAACATAGGTAGTGAGTGTGATACCTGCATAATTACCAGTTATACAAGTTTACACTTCATTCACAGAAATGTGTCTCTTCACTGTGGATTGATTAGAATACTGGCTCTGTAATGAAGAGCTTTAAAATAAAGTGAGCAGAAGAACTGATGCAGTCTCCTTAACTGTTTTTAATAAGTAGAAAGGTAACTATTGGATGAAAGATCGGTCTTAGGTGTGACAACAAGTTGCAAAAATAAATAAAACAAACATTTGTAAATGATACAGATAATGAAAGGACCGTAGCAAACATGGCCTGAAATGCAACTCAGAGGTTTTTACCTAAATGTAAAAAATGGAGATGTGAATTACTGTACACTTTGAAACTGGGTGTTGTTGTATTAACAGATATGTGGTTGAGGAACTAATAATAGTGGCACCAATACTGAAGTGTTCAGTATATAACATATTACAACAAAGAGTGTAGAGAAAGCATTTTTATTTGAATCAATATCACTTTCAAAGAGTTTAAATTGAGATAATGCTGGGATAGAGATTTTAATGTGGAATGTGGTATCTTTAAATTTCATAGAGAGAAAAATACCAGCCAGTATAGATGTCTCCAGTTACAAATTTGAGAAGAAATGTTATTAGCAAAGGAAGAAAACAGTTTTCTCAGAAATGAGAGCAATGTTTTTTCATCACAGAGTATATAAATAACAAGAACAAATATTTTATATATATATTTAGTGACAGAATTTTTATAGGAGAGCTGTTAGAAGAAAAGATCCTTAGCTGATGCGGTCACATGGTAGTCCATCCCATCCCAATTAAGAATTAAAAAAAATCTTTGTGCTTTAACTAGATAATTTGATAGTTTTGATAGGATTTTTAGACATGCAGAGAACTTAAAATTGAGTAGGCAGCAGTGAAAGTCCATTTTAAAAGTCAGGAAGTACATTAAAAAAATTGCTTCTTAAAATGAAGCTGGGTTCTTTAGAAGCATGATAAGAAAAAGGAGAAAAAAGGGAAATTATTATAAAAATTAACATATAACCGACTATTAACATCAAGATTAAAGATAAAGTTGGAGTGACCTCATAAGTAAACAAATGCTTGAGTCAGTATTCAGTAAAAATGTTGATCAGGGGAGACCTTATAGCTCTCTACAACTCCTTGAAAGGAAGTTGTGGCAAGGTGGAGGTCAGCGTCTTCTTCCATGTGACTAGCAACAGGACAAGAGGCAATGGTCTCAGGTTATACAAGGGAAGATTCATGTTGGATAGGAAAAATTTCTTCTCAGAAGGAGATCAAGTGTTGGAACAGGTTGCCCGGGGAAATGGTGGAGTCACCATCCCTAGAGTTGTTTAGGGAAAGGCAAGATGTGGTACTTAGGGATGTGGTATACTGGGCAATATTGGTTGTATGTAAGCGGTTGGACTGGATGATCTTAGAGATCTTTTCCAACCTTAATGATTCTGTGGCTCTGTGATACTATGAGCATGGAGCCACAGGCTAGGTGACTAAATAACTAGGATGATTGCATAAAACAAAGAGGCAAGAAGGACTGTAATCTTAGTAAATGAGGACTAGCTTTTTTGATCCTGGGGCACTGGATGCAGAAAAAAGAAGCCAGTCATATGAAACCATAGGGCAGGAGTTTTAATGACTATCAAGTCATGAATTGTCTATCATGGATGACACTGGGGGAACAAAGAGTAGCAAGTATTTCATAAATATTTAAAGAAAAAAATAATCCAAGGTGCTACAAAACTTTTAATGATGGTTCATCATATCCTGTGGAAGAAAAAATATGAGGTAAATGAATGATGAGATAGAAAATGACGTAGTTTATAACTTATTGTCTTGAGAAGACAGTTGCGCTTCTTGCAAAAGAAAATATAGTAGATGACAAACATTCGTAGAATCATGTAATGACTTGAGTTGGCCTGCTTGCAAGTCATGAGATTGTCCCTTCTCTTACTGCTCATCTCAGCAGAGCATGCTGCCTAGCTGTCTCGCCTTCAGCATTAGAGCAAGGCAATGGGTTTTGGATAGTCATTTATTTGGTTTACTGTCTTCAATCCCAATTAACTTATATTTCTGCTATTACAATTAGTAAATTAACTTTCCTCCTCAGATCGTTGTTGCTGTTTTTTTTTCCTTATTTATTATTATTCCTTTCTCTCTTTGTTCCCCCCTCCTTTTTCGGGTCAGTGGGCCTGTGGACCTGCTGTCGACAGATAGATCTGGACACAGATAGATCTGGAGATAATTCCGTGACACAGATGTACCTCTCAGCTTGATATCATCTGAAAACTTGCTGAGAGTGCACACAATCCTATTATCCATAGCCAATAAAGATGTTAATTTGATAATATAAAACTTGGGAACTCCTTTTTAAGGCAGAGAAATTCAGAACTGTAACATGATTAGAAAGATTTATAAAGAACATGAATGAGGATATATTAAACTAAGGTTGCAGGCAAGTTGCTGGAGGACTTGCTCCAGGAGTACTTTGGGGGTGGATCTTGTTTAACTCTCATTAATGACTGCAGTACAACAAGGTTTTTGCCAATGGCATTTGTAGATCACAACGCTAAGATGCATCAAAAGAGGATCAAAACACCATGAAAGAGTATCTTTGAAGTCTATAGAGTAAAATAAATTGTGGAAAAGATATTATAAATGAGCTTGCTTATAATATATGGGATGCTTTATCTAAAAATGACGAGAGAGAAAATGATACTTGTTGATCACAAGATGAATATGATGCGTTCTAAGTGGAATTAAAAGCCAAATTTGATCATAGATGTGTTGGACAAAGGGAAGGGAAGTTTCATGCCACTATCTACAGTTATTCGTATGATGTCACCTAAGATTGTGTTCTCTGTTCTGGCTTCTGGATTATAGAAAAATGATTGTAAATGTATTGACATACACATACAGGATTACGAGGATGTTTAGCAGAAAGATCAGTTTACCTCAGGTATTAGAGGAAAGCTTGCTTAGCCAAGTGAATCAGAAACTGAGAAGGGATATAATTCATTTTTATGAATGTATCAGATATGGTGAGCAAGAATGAGCAGTAGGAAAGAAAAGTCAAACGATAGCGCTGCCACAAAAAGAAAAACTACTTAAGATGACTCTGAACAACATTAGAGTTAGAAATTAGAACCATCAGAAAAGGGATGTTATGGAATGGCTTTCAAATTCAAGTACTTTGGGGGAAAAAAAAAAAAAAAGATATTTTGCAAAATACAGTATGGTGGAAATCTATAATGGGAAGTATAAGATGTAATTTACTATGATAGTAGAAGAGTAAATGGAAGGGCCTACATGGTACCCAGCTAAAAAAAAAAAAAAAGGAAATCAAGTGCCTATTCTCTTAGATCACTGTTAGATATGTTTCTCTCCCAAGTTCTTTTATCTGCGTTGATTCTTTCAGTAGGACTATATTTATACTAACGTATGCAAATGAGCTTCTGTTTGGATTGTCAAAATGTTGTCAGCTTTCTTTTTCTGGAACTGTACATATGTCCATAATCCTGTTTGTTTCTGTAAATTCATTTTCTCTTTTTCGAATGCTTACCACACAGCTACTTTAACACAAAAACTGTCCTAAATGCTGACACTTATAAAGAGCATAAACACCAAGAAGAGAATGGAGTTATGTCATGTTGTGCGAGGAAAAGGTTGACAATAAAAAGATGAAAATAGGAAAAAGCAAGATGGGTAAATACCAGGAAGCTGAGAAATCACCATCACTGAGCCATTTAAAATTCCAGTGAACATATCTTTATCATAGAATGTGAAGAAGGAAGTTAGTCCTGAGGAAGTGAAAGAACACCACCTTATTTTTCAACTGAATCATGATTTTTTCCATACCATTCTCTTCCTTTCCCTTGTCCACGAATTTTTATGGTATCACAGAGTACATTTCCACACAGTGAATATTCATAACAATGTAAGCACTTAGATAACTGAACAGAAGTGACTCACAATAAAATGTTGCAAGAAGGGGGGAATAGCAAAGTAAGATCATCAGTTAAGCTACAAGCAGGCTTACTGTTTCGACCACTCTCTTGCAGCTAATACATATTTGAAGCATTAGGCCAAGCTACAAATGAAACTGATACATTCCCTTAAAATCTTGAGTAAATGATTCCAATAAAAAGTCATCAGTTGCTTGTGTTACCCCTAAACCTTCATTAATTATTTTTCAGGGCCACTAGTACTGCATTCCAGTGCTACCCCATGCCACTGTGCTTTGCTCCTCTCTGTACACTGCCCTGTCCTTCCACCCTGCTCTATTTCCTCTCCTGTCCTAATTCAGAATGAATGGATAAGTGTAAGCTTAGTGGAATTTTGTTTTCTATTGATGTGGATATTTCTGGCAGCTATTTCCATCTTATTTGAAATATCTTGGCTTCATTCTTATTTGGATTCTCTGTCCTGGCATGAATATTGTACTATTATACTGGTTAGTTGATTTCCAAATTGAATGGCTTATGAAATAGCCAAAGTACTTTTATAATGCTGCACTCCTTTGTACTCAACAATGAAATTTAAAATGAGCATAATTATAATTTCTAGAAACTCCTTTATATTGCGGATAATTGTTTTTTGTTTTTCTTTTCACTATAATTATTATAAAGCAAAGTAAAATTATTGGAACGTTGGATATTTCTAAGTAAGCATCATCTATCAAAAACCTGTATGGCAGCAAACTCAGCTTCCTGGGGTTATTCTGGTTTGGAAGGAAAGCTTTGGTATCCAGATCACACTGATGTTCCCAATGAGACTGCTTCTGCAGTGCCTAGAAGTTGTCAGAGTTCTTCCCACTGAAGTATGTTATCAGTGTCTGAGTATTATTCCTTTTTAACCATCTAAATGCAGAGCTGAGGATAGCCACTACTACCGGTTCAGTTGCATCTTACACTCATCCAAATCCCAGCAGGAAAACTGCAATATAGATAAGAAAGAGCAGGAACAATGCTGTGAAGATAGGATACTCAGAAGAGAGGTGCAGGAGTTCTGGCCTTTGCTCTCTGGGCCCTTTTTATGTTATCTTTTTTCTGTTATCTTCTGATGAAAACCTAATGTAAAATGCATGCACTTTCCAGGGAGCTGGGTCAGCAACAGTGGGTCTGTTCTCATAGTTGAGCGTCCTCATCACTAGATTGGGTTTTATTTCATCTGCCTTCAGCTGATCACACAGGTTTTGACTGCACAGATGCACAGCTGGACTGGGAGAAGAGAGTGCTATCAATTTCAGCATTGCTGGTGGCCTAGGAGTTGAGAATAATTCTCCACTGCAGGAGATCTGATTTTATTGCTATGCAAACGGAGTACATCTAAATTCTAGATCTCTCTACTTCAAGGATGAGTCCTTTGCCCACACACTTGACCATATTTGTTTTGGAGGGGTCTTTATGAGTGATTGAAGGTGCCTGTGCTTGTCTAGGTAATCCTTGACAGGAGGGATGTGAGGGCAGGAGGGAGGCCCTTGTCCTCTTGGAACGGGTTCTCGTGGGAATCATCAGGTATATAAAGGGTGGAATCCAAAACTGACTTCAGTATAATTACAGTATTTATCACCCAACTGGCCTAAACTGTTGCTCAGATGTTTGCTGGTTTTGGTTATTTTTTTTTTAGATTGGGAAATAATGTGTCCATGTACTCTCATGGCCAGTGAACACAAATCTCCAGACTCTAAAATTTCCTCTGACATTTTAAAAAATGCATATATATAAAATTTTCCCTCTCAATGTTCTTAAATTATTAGCCAATGTAACAAAGCATTTTATGACCTAATTATATGCATATTTTGGAGGTATTGAAACTATTAATATCTTTTGTGTGAAATAGAGACATAAAAGCTCTGCAGAATGCATTCAGGATGGCCAACATACAGCAGTCTGAGCTGTGTATTGCTAAGAATATCTGGATATGACACGAAATGGAAATGCTTCTATTAGAAAAACAAAAAACCCACACATAGAAATAGCTATTGTATACAACTGTTCCAACTTTTAAAAAGCCAGTTTACCTTAAAAACCCTGTGTATTACAATGTTATATTTTACATTCTTATATGAGTTTTTCAGAACATTATGGGATTAATGCCAGGGAACAGTAACAATAAAAGTGAAAATCTGACAATTATGTTACTCATTCTCTCTGTTTGCATTTTACCTGTTGTTCATTTTTTAAAATATGCTGGTTTCATAAAAAGCATAGTAGTTTCAGATATCTAGTGCTACAGGTTGTTGTGAGTTTATTGGCATTTACGTTTGCATCAGATATTTTTTCTCCTTTATGTTGTTTATATTTCCCCATGTGAAAGACAGAAATCTAGCAGCAAATGAAAGAAAGTGTGTCCTGAAAACATCACTAAGTGTTGTCTTTGTTGAGATGCCTTTAAATAACATGGCTTTTCAGCTGAAAATACAGCTTAGAATCTCATGGACTCTTCTCATATGAACTCCCATGATTTTTCTATAACCTACCGACTGATGCCTCTGTCAGTGTTTATGGGTCAGTGTGTCTGAGGAAGAATACAGAATGACTGTGTTTCTCGTTACTTACCTTCAACTTTCCCTATTTTCTGTGTGTGAATGTTAGTTGTAAGAGAAGGTGAAAATTCAAAACAGCAGCTGTCATTTTAGTGGTAATCAAAGACAGCAGTAGGAAATAGGCATTGCAGAAGAATAATTAAAAAAGGAATTTTTAACAGAGTCATCTACAATGAGGCAGAAAAAAGGCTAATTCAGAGCTGCTGCCATTCTATAATAATTCTCCTGATGTAAATAATCACATACATCATAATGAATAAAATATACAACATAGCAAAGTTTTACCCTGCAGTTATGGTATCACAATAGTAAGCATGAAGATAATTATCATGAACTTGAAAAGTATTTACTTGATAAGTAAATAAATAAATCTTATGCTAAGGTGAGTATGAATGTATGGACACATAACAGATCTTGAAAAAATATATTTCTGTGTATCGTATATTTAAAATTGATGAGCAGATTAATGAATGTGGCCTATTGTCATGGAAGCATAACAACCGTGCCTTGATCAAGAGTTAAGTATTATAAGCAATGTCTTTTTTCCATAGTAAAAGGGAAACTAACTGTGTTACAGTGTAGGAAAAAAAATGGATATTTCAATAACTGAAATAAAACCAGCCATTATCAGGAAAATATATTTTTTTAGGTACAAATTATTGATGAGTTTTGCGATGACATTCATTTTTCCATTAGCTTTTGTTAATATACCTCAGGGTATATCATTAACCAAGCTCAGAACATATGGTTTGAGTATCTATATTTGCTGACATGGTTATATTCCGTTCAAGTATTTTTGTTAACAGCCATTGTGCCAATTCTGCTGAGAATGAAGTGAATTATGATAAAGTTCAATTGATGTTCTTGGAGGCCTCAGCTTGTTTACATCCTGACAAGGCACAGTTATACTAAACAAATTTTGTTTTGCAGGACCTATTCAACCCCTATAAAGCAGTAAGAAAATAGTACAAAGTTTAGGGAGAGTAAAGTTATGGCTATTCATAAGATAAAACTTTAACAACTATTGTTGGTGTTTTATAGAACAGCTTTAGAATGCTGGTTTTAATCTTTTTGCATTTTGAAACACTTGATGCTTTTCTGTGGTGGTACAAACCTCTGTGCAATATGTTTATCTTACTTTGTTGCTGCTTCGAGGCCCTTCAGAAGTAACGCAGAGTTCCCCTGAGTTTCATGGACTTGCTTTTGAAAGCCACTGCTTAGAAAACCAATCCAAACCGTTTAGAAATAAAATGATGTCTGCCAGGAACTAAAGTAATTCTCTGTACTATAAACACTGGTAATATCCGTTTTTATATAATTACAAAAAGAAGATTTTATCCCCGATTTGTATGGTCACGTGAAAATACTGAGGCTTAAATGTGATAAACTGAAAGGCTTTCAAAAGAGAAAAAAATGTTGTTTTTTTTTTAAGTCACTTTTCTCTTAGACAATAAATTCAATGAATTCATAGACAGATAAGAGGTGTACATCTGTTGCAGTGATGAATCACAGCCATTCCATGAATGTCTGCAAGACCAAGATGAACAAACTAGCAAATAAGGGAAAACCTGGTTTTAAACAAATAAATATTATATTGCAAAACATATTTTATTTGCATTTTTTTAAAATCTGTAATATTATTTTCTTGACAATTCCAAAGTGTGTTAGGAAGCAATGTAGATAGTTAGATGGGATGAAATTGTTGTGATGCAACCTCTGAATACATCTTGTGTTGAGAAATATTTGACTGAGAAGCATGGTAGAAGAACATGATTTCTGTGCATGGTTTAACAATGATGCTTCAGTGAAATAAGAACTGCACTGTAAATTCTTGTAAATTTCCTGTGAGGGTGGTGAGACACTGAACAGGTCGCACAGTGAGGCTGTGGATGCCCCTCCCTGGTAGCATTCAAGGCCAGGCTGGATGGGGCTGTGAGCAACCTGGTCTAGAGGGAGGTGTCCCTGCCTAGAGCAGGGGGTTAGAATTAGGTGATCTTAAAGGTCCCTTCCAACCCAAAACTTTTCTATGATTATGTGAAAAAAAAAAAAGTATAGAGAAGCTATATATATAAAAAGTATAGAGAACCACATGTTTTTTAGACTCTTAGGCATCTGAACTTTCTAATGGAATATATAGAAGCCTAGGTGGTAATGATTTAATTGAAAGGATACAGTTTGGTTCCTGTTATGCATTAACTCATTGCTGCTATTCCATTTGAGGTTGATACCTCCAGTCATTTCTAATGCTTGGACTGTAGACCATCTCTCCATCGGAGTGCTATGCTAATGCTGAGCTTCAGAATTTTACTTCCTAATTTGCTTCTGAACAAAATCATCTCCATAGCAAAATTTATATGAGTCCAACAAGAGCAACCTGACAGGTAGAAAGTCCTCTCCTTTTGTAGTAATTTCATTCTTTGTAAATTAGACATCTGATTTAAACTGCAAGATATCAAGACAAAATTTGATTCACAACAGTTTTATGTTCTGTAACAGCAGCAGTGATGCCGCTGCTAGTGCCAAGACCTGTTGCTGCAGACTGGGGGGAGTCAGAGGATAGATTGTGCAGACATAGGGAATATTTATCTCCAAATATATTTTCGATAGCTTTTAAATTAAAAAAAATAAAAAAAATAAAAAAAAAAGAAAGAAGATTGACTTTCCATAAGGAAATTTCACAACAAATTCCTGACTTCACCTGTGTGAACATAACTTTATTTTAGCTGATTACATATTCTAATACAATTGATGTGTGGTTGGATTGTAAATAAATAGAAACCTCTAATTAATTGAATTTACATGAGATGTAGGAGTCTGATATGATAGACTGTAACAAACTTTTTGCTGATTACACTAAATATCTGATACATATTTTATATTAATGATGCAGTACATTAGGTTTTGATTAGACTTAATGAGATTTACTTTAAGTCTCCAACAGTACTCAAGTTACATCAAAAATTACAGAAATGGAATAAAATGAAAATACTCTCTTTTAGTTTGGTTGAAGTGGCCTTAATTTGTATTATTATTCAGCTCATTGAGTTCTTTGAAGAATATCCAAGCTGTTTCCACACTTATTTTCATAGGGATGTGGTTTAAATAAAAGAACTATCGAAACTATTCTTGTATGCAGCCACGTACATTGTCATTACTGGCAGAATATCATCCCATTCCTTTGAAATTAGAAATGTTTGTCAGCTATAACAGGTTTCAGTTATGTTTCTCTGTGAATTCTAATTAACACATTATGTTTAACGGGCTGCCCTGAAACTTTTGCCTTGTTTTTATAATGAGTATTTTTAGTGGATTCAAAGCCACCATGTATGAGTTTTGCTAAAATACATCTGATTTTTCTGTCTCAACCTTTATTTTTTAAGTTTTTTTTACTTGGTATTACAAACACAGGAAGCTTCAATTGATCAGTGCTACTTGTGCCAGACAGAGTATTATTGCATGAAGAGAAAACTGTAGCCCAATTTTATCTCTAGAATCAGAATCGGGAAGAAAAAAAAAAAAAGGTACAAAAAAGTCCCTTTTTTGTTAGGAGAACATTAATGTCTTCAGTCCCATGGCAGTCTAACTGCCAAATCAGCCAGAGACACTGCTGTCTTGACTTGCAGATTGGATCCAGCTTGCTGCCCACCAGCATTGTTAGGGGGTGAGTTTTAAGCAGGATGCTCCTGCTGCTGGTATCCCAGCTTTTATTCCAACCGCACTGTCTTTTCACACAGCTAACTGAGCAGGTCTCTTTTTTGGGACCGGTTTCTTTTTTGAACATAAAAGTGATTTCAGGTCCATGGCTGATGTTCTTTTATCAGAGGAGAGGACTTTGTGTTGGCTGACAGATGCACATCCAATGAGACAGTGAAAAAACCGGGTCTGGGAGACATTGCATCTGGCGGAATCTGTCAAGAAACAGTCCATTCAAGGACACTACCACCCAGTGACTTTCACTAACCTAACATACAGATCATGTTGGAAGGGTTCTTCAAATTCTTTTCTCACCTGAGATTTACATGATGCTCTTCATAGCTTTTACACCTTGAAATTTAAATGTGGGGTTGAATTTCTTAGTCTTGGAGAGATTACTTGCTTTTCTTTTCCATTCAAATTAACTTGTATTTTGTTTTATTGCTTTTTTCAAACACAGTTTGCCTCATTTTTCATTAAGAATATAATTAGTTGTTTTGAATTTACCTTCCATACGATGATTTTGCATTTTAACTGAAAACGTGAAATGAAGCTGCATTTCTCATACTAAAATCAAATGTTTTCAGCAACTGTTATGTCATTCTTAAATTTTTGATTTAAATTAA
This sequence comes from Meleagris gallopavo, assembly GCF_905368555.1. Taxonomy (NCBI): domain Eukaryota; kingdom Metazoa; phylum Chordata; class Aves; order Galliformes; family Phasianidae; genus Meleagris; species Meleagris gallopavo. Next base: position 38,115,514 of record NC_139404.1, read on the forward strand.
ACTATATTTTTAGCTGTGAAAGCTTTAATAGAGAAAATGTTTTCATCAGCTTTCCCTGCATACAGAAATTTCTGAACTGAGCATGGTTTATTCTGAAAGGAACATCTGCATCCATAGGAGCATGGCAACTTGTGGGTCCATGCTGGCTTTGATTTAGCCAGCATGCTGGGAAAAATTACAGACATGCCTAATTGTTAATAAGAATATGTTGATGCAGTTTGCCTACTGAGGGGCAACAGCCACTATTACAGTCTGCAGGCAGCAAGAAACTGAAGTGAAAATGTGGACTTATCATTAATTATAGACCAATTAATTTGCCTTTGGATAAGGAAGGATGAAGTGTAGCCACGGTATATTTCCTGAATGTTTATAAAATGCCCCCCTCTTGTTTTATTTATACACAGCATTCAGTTAAAATTCACTCCCTGCAGTAAAATCATGTTTGTTTGTTTGTTTGTTTTTTTAATGTCACAGTCTTACCATTTTTTGTGCGAGTTTTTGCTATTATAATTAATATTATAATAGCACTTTGCTATTGTGTAAAGTTTTAAGTTCACTTCTACAAAGACTGGGATGACATCATGGAGGTTCACTGGATTGCTACAGCAATTCTAGTCATAGGAAAGAGAGAACTATTGCCAATGAGGAACTAACTGTTGGATTTTTGCTGCCAAAAAGAAATTCCATTTAACAGAATAAAATTTATTCAGAAAGTTTTCATTTCTATTGGTATGATCCAAATCCAAAAGATAATTTGCTGTTAATTGTGTTGGCTGTGTGTTCATACACTATCTGAGTATGTAACTACAGTAGCTTTTGACCTTGTCCAATAATTGCTTGGAATTCTGCTGTTTTAAGAGTTTCCACTTATGGTAGATAAGGAGATGTCCAAAATGCAATCAATAACCACTACAAATTGCATCATTTACACTTCTTTTAATTCCATGTAAATATAAAGTAACATTTTATAGTGTGAGCATCGTCAAGCAATAGAACAGGTTGTCCAAAGTGATGTTGGAGTCTTCGTCCCCAGAGATCTTCAAAATCCAGCTGCACATGGCCCTTAACAACTGTGCTGTAAGTGATCCTGCTTTGGGCAGGGAAGTGGAACAGATCATCTACAAAGGTCCCTTCCTACCTCCATCATTTGGTGATTCAGTAAGTTTTTAAAACAAATGTAGGCCATTAGAACAAATGTAGAGGACATTGTCTTTTTCATTTCCCTACATTCACCAGTAAATGATTCTTCATGATGAAAGCTCTACGAATATGATAACCACCTGAATAAAATCCATGCATTTCTTAGCTCAGTAATTTCATGCACTGTCTCCTCCTCATGGCAGTCTCAGCATGTTTAGCCAGTTCAATTTAATTTTTCAATAGCTTGATTTATGACTTAGTGTTGAAATATAGCACCTTTCAGTTTCCTCTTTTCTGCTTGCCTATTTAGATATTCATCTCAAGGTGTTTCTTCACACAAATATCCCGGAAAGTGGAAAAGTTTTTAAATACTCCTTATAGATACAGAATTATTAAACTTTTAGTATACCAGTATGTTCCAATGTGAAGTCTTTTGGGATTCAGGAAACACTAAGATGTTCTTCATCTTTGTTTGTTGCTGTTGTTAGATTGTACTCTCTTGTTGGGTTTCTGTTTAATAGAATATCTCACTTGTGGTTGTTATTAGCAGTAGTCTGAAAGGCATATATATTTTAAATACATCAAAACACAAAGCCTTAATTTCCAAGTTTGTTTAATTTGAATTATATATGTACATATATATAGTGAAATAGTGAGATTTCAGCTTTCTAGCTGATGATGTTTGTGTTCTTCCTTTACAGCTATTGCTACTAGACAGATATTGATAAATGAATGTGTGAAACTAGCATAGCATCTTTACATTCCTACTTCAAATCTAATAGCTGGTTTAACGTGTTTCCTGCTGAGGACGGCATATCTTCTCTTTTGAACTTTAAATGAATAGGGGGAAAAAGGAAAAACTGACAAGACACTGAAGGCAGAAAACTCTTCATTACAGCAGTGAGGCAGGTAGCTCTACAAGCTATCAAGCCACCAGACATCCAGATACTCAAGAAACACTTCAGCACTATTGAGGTAGAATTTAGCTAAAGTCTGCATAATATGAATGAAATTTGGCTTGCAAATCTTATATCTGAGGATGTTTCTAAAAGTTACAGTTGAGAATTGAGGGAAAAATCATTTGTTTTGTACTGCTAAAATAATCCTGGTGGTTTCATTATAAGGAATTTAAAATGTGATACCCATGTATCAAACACAAAATTTTTGTCCTACTGAAAATCTGTCCAAGTCTGGCAGATTAATAAGCCTTTAAAGATTTTAGAGGTCAGGAATGTTCAGAAATGACTTCTGTGGACTACTTTTGGCTGGTACGTGTTCCCTGAAAAAACTGCTTATGTTTTCAGGCTGCACACGAACTCTGTGCCAGAGTGACTGTGTATTTTTCAGTCTGGGTGGGTGAAACAGGATTTCAGTGTTTTGTAGGATAAAGTATTATCCAAAACCAGACAACTCATAATTCCTGAATTCTTGGCAGTCATCCCATTGTTCCTCTGCCAAGGGAGAATGGCTAGATAAGATGAGAGAGCAGACTGAGCGAAGAATGAAGAACGATGTACTGGTGGAGTAGACAAATGAAAGTGGGAAAAAAAGCAAAAATACAAAAATGTGTGCAAGAGGGAAGATTTTGGAAATGAGCGGAAGGGATTGGTAGTAATGGAACATGGGGGACTGGTTATAAGTGGGAAGGAGTGACCTACTTGCCAGCCACTGGTAAGAGGTGTGGAAATGAGCAATCTAGAAGCAGAGATGGCCTGGACAAAAGGACAGAAGAGATGAAGTTAGTCATACTTAAATTACACTTCTACAGCAATAAGATGTTTCTTGCCTTCCAGTACTTGAAGGGAACATATAAACAGGAGGGGGAACAGCTGTTCACAAGGGTGGATAGTGATAGGACAAGGGGAAATGGTTTTAAACTGAGGCAAGGGAGGTCTAGGTTAGATATCAAGAGGAAGTTTTCCATACAGAGGGTGGTGACGCACTGGAACGGATTGCCCAAGAAGGTTGTCGATGCCCCATCCCTGGAGAGATTGAAGGCCAGGCTGGATGTGGCTCTGGGCAGCCTGGTCGGGTGGTTGGTGACCTTGCACATAGCAGAGGGGTTGGAACTAGATGATCATTGTGGTCCTTTTCAACCCAGGCCACTCTACGATTCTATGATTTTCATTTCCTGTATATTGCATATTATATTTAACTATTAAAAGTCCCCACAGTTAATTATGGGATCCCTTTTCCTTATTTCATATTGCACGTATACAAGGACAAAGGGAAAGGGCCATAAACTGGAGCATAGGAAGTTCCACACCAATACATGCAGGAACTTCTTCACAGTGAGGGTGATGGAACACTGGAACAGGCTGCCCAGGGAGGTTGTGGATTCTCACGGGGTGCCTGCCCGTGCAGCCTGCTGTAGGGAGCCTGCTTTGCAGAGGGGTTGAACTCGATCTCTAGAGGTCCCTTCTAACCCCTACACTTCTGTGATCTCTGTGATTTCTGCGATTTATTCTGCCTCGTTTTCAGAATTTCAGTGTGCTTTTTTTCTTTACTTAATAGAGAACAATTTATGTTCAAAGCATATTCTTTTTTTGATATGAGATGGGAGCATGTAAAACAGAAATAGTACTAAGTCCCTTGCACCACTGCCAGCATTTTTAGGTCTCTATTTTTTCCTCTGTAGAATTCTCTGGCAATATTTCATGTGTATTTGCTGTGATTTTTTTGTGGGTAGTTACTTTACTGGTGCATCTTTGAAATGTCATTACTTTGCAGAAGCTATCACTGCCCTTTCAAATAGCTCTGTTAAAATATATTTTAGGTTCCTTTCAGCTTTCTGAAACAAATCCCAGCAACAACAAATTAGTGAGCAGTTGACACAATAGACATGCCATGCAAAATGTGACTTCTTTCTGTTTTTAGCAGCACAAATAAAGACCATGTCTTGTCTTTTTCTTGATTTATATTTATTACAGAGAAGTAAGTTTTAAATCAAATGGAAATAGATAATGTCCTCAAAGAGGTTCTCTATTAGCTATATGTTAAGGAGCCATTTTATTACTAGTAGTTCAAAGTAGTAGCAAAGAGATTTAGAGTCTGATATGATTGAAAAAGGGAGTTTCAGCAACAGCTTTATACATGGTTCTGCATCATTAACGCAGATTAATGCAAGTATTACTCATTACTTGCATTACCTCCTTTTCTATGCCACCAACAATAGTTACACTAAAAAAAATGTGTAGAGAAGCCATCCTTCTCTACAGTGAAGTTATTTTGTGACATCCTGATTTCTAATATCTATTTCCTTTTTTTTTTTTTTTTTTTGGATACTGATTCACATATGGAAAACCAAGGGAAATTAGTTGAAAAACAGAACAGAACAATGTTATTTTTATGTAATAACTGTTGACATTAACTGAGATAAAGTACAGATTTTTTAACCCCCTTAAGATCAGATTATTAACCAAAATATTCAGATTTATTCTGATATTTCTCATGTAAAAACTTCAGTTTAGTAAGATACTTAATTCTGTAGCTTTAAACAAATGCGTGATCTAATTGCCTTGCTTAAATATGTAACTCACACCTTCCTTGGGACAAGCACCAATGTATGTACTGATCTGAATGGAGTTCAGTGCTTTTTTTGACTCACACAGTAGCTGTGGAAAGTCAAATAAATTCAGCAAGATATTTCAGGAGTCTCACTTAAAATATTGTTGGAAGAAATAGTATGATACCAAACAGCATATGTTTGATTTACATGCATACAATACACAAGACATCAAGCAAATTTGTTGTTGCTGAAATTACTGTTAAGTACTTAGCAAGAAAACCATAAGGCTAGTAAGTGTTAGGGTGTTTTCTTCAACCTCTCACCCCTCCCCTCCCTCCCTTCATTTTTCTCAGCACAAAATAGATGTACAGTTTGAGTGGATGTAATAGCTAATTCTGGTCATAGTTTGAAACAATTATTAAAAATGTAGTCGTTTACCTGCTAACACCATCACTTCTGTCATCTTTATTGCAACAGCTTTTTGATTAAAGACTTTTAAATGAAGTCTTTAAATGTTACAAATCACTTTGTATCCCCTTGCACACAAGAAAGCTGCAGAGAAGCTTGAAATTTCTTTTTTTAGTTCATGCTTATATTTACGTACCTCATACTTATAACTAAGGTGTTAATGCCAATATTTGGAAAGGAAGAATATTGGTTTAGCTGAAGCCTGCCTCTGCTTATGCGTGTGCATGAGACAAATCTGACTCCATCTGGTAAATGTCAAGGTTGGCACAGAGTAGTGATAATTCAAAGGAGAGTGGAAGAAGCAGCCATGCTGCCTTTCTTTGCGACTCTAAAAGGAATTTGGCGTGTGCCTGTAATTTTAAGAGTCTCCCTTGAGGTTGACATGACGAGAATGTGGTATGCACCTTATCCACCTTTATAAAAATATATAGTTGTCTTATTTAAACAGAAACAAACGAACACCAACAGTCCTATCTCTGAAAGGATAAAACATGCTAAAATCAGCTGCATCTGTTAACTCTTACTACACTGTCTATATCCCAGTGAGAGGAGTTGATGAAAAACTGAGAAAATTGGCAATGAGTTTACAAGCCAAATGTGATGAAGGATATATATATGCATACTCTATTAAACAAGATGACTTTGGCGTGGCAGGCTGCCCATTATATTCCTCCTCCATTCTCCCACCTCTGTTTTAATGTTCAGTGTAGGCTTGAGAGTGAATTTTCAGTTCTATCATCGATGAAGCATACAGCCTGAAAACCAAAGTGCTTTTTCTCTGTATGACTTGAAAAATAAAGGAATTTGGAATAAGTTAGAAAAATATTGCTGGAGAATGCACAGTCGCTCCTTGGCTTGGTAATCCGCATAGGAATGGTAAGAAAGATGACTTCTTCTTCCTTTATTAAATATGTTCTCAGCTGTGTATTCTGAATGAATTTGCCGTAAGACCCGAGGCCTTTCAGGCTTTCTGGTGCCTTTGAGACCCTAAATGGTATCTGCCCCTTTGTTGGCAGTCTGTTGCTACGGTTGCTGGAGTGCATGTGTCTATATAGGCATCATTTTCCTAACGGTAACACAAAAAACTATTTCAGTACAATATTTTGTAAAAGAGGATTCAGTGACTGGTGCTGCATGTCTCACATCAGCTTTTCTCTCATCGAATTGTTTGAATTTTACAAGCATTGGTAAAAGTAGCTGTCACCAGTTGCACTTTCAACTGTAAGATCAAAAAACATGTATAATTCCAAACTGTAAAATGTTATGTAAAATACATTTTCAAATTCCAGTTCAGAGAGAAGCACATTTTATTTGTACACTGCACGTGAGTTGCACAAAAGTAAAAACGTGATGGCAGCAGTAAAGACTCCTTTTCCTAGGCTGTTGACTTCAATAGAATTAATTGTTACCCTGAGTTTTCACTTATTTAATTCATGTAAAAGTACTTAAGCAAATAATCTTCAGAAGAGTATGAAAGCTACCTGGGACTTAAATGCAATAGAGAAGAGGGCAAGGAGAGGTTTTTTTCTGTCTGATATCCTTTTCTGGCTTTAGGCATCAATTTTCTTGTCTCAGAATATAAATACAAGTGTCCAGAGTAGTGAGCAGCCTTGAGGAAGACAATTGATGTGAAGGTTGCACTATCAGAGAGACTGGTCACTTTCTTCTGCTAATGTTTTCCTATTTCGTAGCAAAAATTCAAAATTCACAGGTCCCATGAGTAGAATGGAATGACTATAATACAGAAATAGGTATCAAATTTCCAAATGGAGCAGGTTCCAGAGGAGGAAGTGGGAGAGTTCCCACAAGTATTTAGATACATATTGTGTGATTGCTGTGTGAGTTAGCTAATAAAATTGTATATTGTCCTATCTGCCTCTCGTGTTAGATGTGCTCTGTATTTGCCCTTGGGATAGAGCCATCCAACAGTGGAGAGACACAGAGCATCTAGTTGTATTTGGATATTGACTTGAGTAATAATTCTCTGCATATACTTTTTTTTTTTAATAGATATGTAGGAGATGAGGTGATTTTCTGCATGTCCAGATAAAAGACAAAGGTAATTGTCTTGGAGGCACTGGGGTGGGGTGCTTAATTGCTCATTGGGAGTTCAGGTTTTTTTATACCTGGTGTAAAAACTTGAGCCATTTTAGTAAGTATTAACTGTAGGTGTCTAATAGAGAACAACTGGGTGGTCTCCATTGTGTGCTGCAGCTTTGATCCAGCCCTGCACTGGTATTTTGCTTAGCAGTAAATGGATACTTTGGGGCACAAACATTTGCAAAATGAGTTACCGTAACGAACATTTGATGTACCATGGAAGCTTGAACTGACCTGTGGTTTTTGTTGTTCTCAGCTGCCTGTTTAAAGCCAAGTGTGGTCAGTATGCATGGTCAGGTTGATACCTGTGGAAGAAGAGCCACCATGTGCTCCTACTACGAGGTCTGCACTTGTCCCAGGTCTGGCTGAGCAGACAGTCCACAAGAAGCTTGCCTGTGGCTATCCTTACCCTTAAAAATGCAGGACTTCCATTCTTTTTATGTTTATTAAAAATAAACCTACCAAAATACTTTGTTCGTTATTGCTAATGAATACAATGCCATCTTAATTTTTGGCATGATCTTCAAGTATTGCAAAAAGAAAGAAAAGAAAACCTCCCCAAAAGCACAAGAATACAGGCAAATCTTAAACTAAGAACGGATGAATACAGATGACTGTGGTTATTTTATGTTTCAGAAAATGATTTCTGGCTTATAATAAAATAGCCATCTACAAAACGTGTTTAGTACTCTGTGTTTGGTTAACTTATTTCATTTATTATCATCTGTTGTCTGGGGAGATTTTCTTACATCAATTCCTGTTCTTCTCCAGTTGGAGAATTGGCCCTGCATCCTGATAGGGAATGCTTCTGCCATACCCACTGATGCAGGAAGGGAGACAGCCAAAACAGACGTAGCACTGTGGGGCTTTAGGAGTTAGCATGGCCCCGGGCATGCTGCTGCACTCAGCCACTCCAGTGTGGTACATGCAGATCAAAGTGCCTCTGATCGGCAGGGTAGATCAGAAATGGGATGAGGCCATCATGTTTATGGGCTACGCATGGGATATTTTTGTGGCTACACAGGAGTCTGTGGCAAGGGCTGGCTGTGTGGGAGTCACTTGTGCTCAGAGTGGGAGATGGGTGGGCAGTTTCTCTGTGGACTGAGGGGACTAGTGTGGTATCATTATGGTACCGATGGATTTGGAGAATGAAAAGGAAATGAGACGCTTAGATTCTCTTTTTCCTTCTTCCACTGCTGAAGTTGCAGAACAAGCATTTATGTCAAGGCTTTCTAAAAATCTTTTGGCCTGTTTCTCCTCCTGAGCTATTCCAAACTCTTTAGGAGCTGATGCTGATTTCTTCTGTCCTGCTCTGTTGCTAAAGCAGTGATAGAGAACATTGATGTATGAATGCTCACTGCAGTGTACAAAAGTGTTATGAATCATTGCATTTATTTCTGCTTCCTAGAGTACAGAAATCTTACTTAGCCCATTTCCTACCACAATATACTATTACTCACATGTTCAGCTGAGACTGACAGTCTCAGCTACTATGAATCATAGTTCCCTTATTAAAAGGTGACAGAACTTCTGTCAGAAATGTTTTAAAGGGTTTTGTAAAGTATTTTATTTTGTTGCTCTGTATGTTATGTAATTGCACTTTTCTTATTTACTCAAAAGCAAAATACATCTAGCTATCATTCTCTGTGTGATGGAGAATGGGGAGACATGATTTGTTTGTGCCTCAAGGAAACATTGATTAAATTGCTTTGGCTCTGTATGCTCTGTTTACAGATAAATCCCACCTGCTTTTGTTTACACCTTTGTAGAATCACCATGGCTACTCAGCACATTTCAGTGAAACATAGCATCGACATATTGCTAGATGAGTAGAAGTTTATTTAAGTCAGTCCTAACTTAAATATACAGGAATATTTTTTAAGACATACTTCATACTTCTTCAGTGAGAAGAATCTTCCACGTTAGTAAAATGTTCTATGTAGCCTTGAGGTTACTGAAGTAGAGGAGAGCATAGGAATTGTAAATATGGATGAGATATAATCTAATTCTTGTACTGTTTAAAAGAGAAAAGTCAGCTAAGTTTTTAAAGTCGTGATTCTCCCATTAGAATTTGTCCAACATACACTTTAACGTGACAAAATTTCCAAGTAATCTGCATAGGTTTTCTTTTTTTCCTGCGTAAGGAAGGAAGGATCAAGAATCATCTCCTGAAAGGAAAAGTGATATTACGGGGCATGTAGGAGATGACTCATGAAGAATCATTTGTGGAAGCAATATTTATTGCCCTCTTACAACTCAAGCAGACATAATAAGCTTCTGTCCCTAAGGGCATTGCTGAGTTTATGGCAGAACTGTGAAAAACTGCTGTCCTTCACAATCCATTGCCATGCATTTCCCCCTTTCAGTTATGATTCAGCTGCTGCAGTGACCTGTGAACTAGAGTAGCCAAGATAGACCTGCAATTTGTTTCTGTTCTACAGGTGTGATAACCTCTGGCAAAGGGATGAGGGAGACAACAGGGATAACAGGAGGTGATAAGAATACATAAAAGCAGACTACTGCAAAATGTGATGGGGTTGTCAGAGGTATAAAAGCTCTTAGTAAGTTTGGGTAAGTTGGTGTTGGACTGTTTCCCTTTTCCTGGCCTGGCTCATAGTACTGACTTTCATATCATTATTGAATTTAATGTTTGATTACATTTGCTTTTAGTAAATGAGTACCAGTATTTAGAAATGGCAACTTAAATGCAAAATAAACTAGGAAGAAAGACAACTCTGGAAAATGCAATTCCATTTAGAATTGTTATTACCACTCTAAGAAGAAACTCAGCATCTAATGTACTTGGGGCTTCCTTCATCCCTCTTTCTTCCTCCCTTCCTTGCCTTCTTCTCTTCCCTCTCTTTATCCCTCTCTCTCTTTTTTCCTCTCCTTTTCTTCCTCCCTCTCACTCTCTCTCCTTTCCCTTCTTCCTCTCCCTGTCTCTTCTTCACTCTTGCTTCTTCGCACTTTCTCTATATACTCTAATTATTTGATCTAAAACACATACTACAGTTCAAGGACAGCCATTTCCCTGCTATTCGCAAAGTAGTTAGCTATTCCATGACATCAACTGTTTTAAATGATTCATCTTCCTGATAATTTGGTTGGTTATTTAGGAATAATACTGGAAATATTAGACTTTGAAAATGTAAATCATATACTGCCAGACAGATGGAAGTTTGTCTTGTCCAAAAATGTAAAATATATGACTCATTCTTATCTTTGGTTTTCCACTGAAAAGAATGGGTGTCAGCTTCCTGTGTAATTTTGATTTGTTTATCCAGCAGTTTTATTTGTCCATGCAGTTTTCTGTATGCCAATTGTGGTCTATATTTGGTTTTCATAAAAGGTATGTTTCCTTTGAGGCTATCGGGTTTGCTTTACCACTGCCAAAACCACAAGTGATGCACCATTACTGGGACTTTTGTTCTTAATTTAAATTTGGCATAGTGTCTCCCTCTGGTGTAAAACATGAGACAAGATCCATTCTGACATAAAAGCTAGGAGTTAACTCCTCTGAGATTTAGGATGGACTCTGTTCTGAACTTTTGTACTTTCCTCGTAAAGGAGTAAGGGACAGATAAAGGATGAGCCCTGAATACTTACATTATGTTTGAGTATTTCCCAGAGTCAGTCCTTTTTAGAGGAATACTGCGGGGTTAAAAGTCAGAGAAGCATCTATTTATTTTGCAGAGGGTATTCCATTGGAGAGCAGTATAACCCCCTTCTTACTATTTTTCCTCATCTGAATGACTGTATTACCTTTGAGCAAAATGAAAATGTGTGAAAGTGAAAAAGTCAGCTACAGTCGCTAGAACATCACATGTAGGCCTGTCTGGTAGCAATGGTAATAGTGAGTTCTTACATAAAATACATGTTAGATTGAGGTGCTAGCAGTTGAGGATGTTTCTTCCCCTTTCTCTGTTTTCTTCTTTCCTTTTTTTTTCCTTCCTCCCTTCTTTTTTCTGTTTACTTCCTTCCTTCTAAGAACAAACGTGAGATATCAAATCAGTATAAAGCATAACAGAATCAAAAGACTGCATCACAGGGTTCTGATTGAAATAGGAGCACAAACCCTCCCCCGTGTTTCACCAAGTATTATAAATAGAGTTTATTTATTTATTCACACTGCAGAGAAAGGAACTGCATTTAAAGCAACTGGGTTGCTTTAAATGATCTTAGCTGATGATATCCAAAGCAGACTGTGAAGAAAAAAAAATACAAAAAAAAAAAAAAAATACAAAAAAAAAAAAAAAAGCTTTGGATGAGACAGTGGGCTCACTGAGCTAATGCTGCTGGTGATGGGGATCTATTACCTGGTTGTGGCTGTGCAGTCTCTGTGCAGTGGGTGTCACTGCAATCTCAGACAGCATCTACTAAAGTTCCTCTGACAACAGGCTGAGAGAGTAGCATCTCCTAGCTTTTCACAGCCCTTCATCAATACTGAAGGCAGCATAAGTTTACTGATCATTCACTGTGATGTACACTATCAAAAGGTAGGCCTAAATCACTTTCTTTTTCTTCTCTTTTATTTACCTGGTATAGTTTTAGCCAGACAGAGTTAAGATGCTGCATTTAACCTTTTTGTTAATCTCAACGTGGATGAAAGAAGATGTGGAGAACAGAGCAGGCTTTAGTTCTGCATATCATGCTGCTTTGTCCTAGAGTCTTTTCCCTTCCATTTCTTTGCCTGAGTCTAAAATGGTGCATGTTGCTGTTTCTGCCTTCAAATAGGTGAAAAATGCAGAGAACATACCTTCCTATTTGTTAGCTCAGTTCACATGGTAACTAATATTGTTGAGATTTAAGGTGGGTAGCTCTGTATTTTGTAAATAAAAAAGATATTTTAGTCAAATAATTTGAACAGCTATCCCAGTCTTCCTCCTAAGAGGGAGATCATGTACCTTGCTGTTTGGTCTTGACATGTAAATGTGGGTTTTCAGGTTTCTCTGTATCCTTGCTGTTGAGATGTTTGATGATGAACGTCATTACAACTTAACTTGAACTGGTGCTTTTATAAAATTTTCAAAGCAAAATACACTGGGGATCTTAGCACTAGCTGTAGCAGATTTAATACCTGAACCTGAATTTAACAACAGGATTGTATCTGCAAGAAAAGTAAAATTTCATTTTTGTAGCATACCAATATTTGTTTGTTTGTTATTCTTATCAAAATTTTCAGTCAGCTACAGAGAGAAGTCCCTCATTTAAGTAAGAGTACAGCTAGATACTACTTATGAGGTAAGATTTTACAGTGTTTAAATCAGGATGTTAAAATAATACAGACATAGAATTTTAAGTCTTCGTTTCTGTGCACCACAACTGAGAACACCTGAAAGGTCTGAGGAAAGAGGCCTAGAAGGCAGCACTCTGTTAATTATAACTCTTGTTCAGGAATTCTCACATTTGGTGTCAGTAATTTCTGTTGCCTTAGGGTCTTCTTCTGCAGAAGTGATGCTTTATTGCCTGCGTCACAAAATAGTGAAGTAGCTCTTTTTGTAATGATACCCTTCAATAAAAGAGTACTGATTATTAGTTTAATGTTACAATACAGAGTGACATATATTAAATAACATAGATTCACATATAAACTACGGTTGTGTAGCAAAGTTTATTAAAGCTTTTGGGTTTTTTAACATATCTGTTTTTGTGAGATTTCCATATATGACATATGTGGCAGATTTATTATAGCCATGTTGTATCATTATTAGGTATTTCTTGGAGCTTAGTTGAAAAACAGGAGTGCAGCTGTGATGACCTTGGACATAGAGTCCTTTTTTGCTGAGACACATTCCTTTCTCCTTGTCTGCATCGCTGGGCTCTCCTCCAAAAACAACTAGATTGTGTTTATATTGTGTCCTCCTTCACTTTAGCTTCGTTAAGATCTTGTCGTGTTCAGCCCTCACATTATGTCACATTCATTATGGTGACTTCTTTATTGTCCTTTACCCAGGCTTCGTTGTGAGAACTGTGTCTCATGACTTTGGGCTGAGCACATTTGACATTTTTTGTTAGAAAAAGGACCAACAAATGGTTCTAGGGATCAAAATGTGTTTATCAGCAAAAACTTTTAACACTATTAGTAATTATAGCCTCAGCTTGATTTTTCTAAGAATGTTCAAGACATGCAAATCAGAATTTCTAGAAGATTGGAAGTGTCATAAGAAATGTTAAGCTGTCATTTGAGACTTTTTTTTCTCATTACTCCATTCCATTTTCCTCTACTGCTTGACAGTGTAGTCCCTCAGTTCAGTGTTCTTCAAATTAAGCTTTGTTTCTCATCGTTAGCATGAATTATATGGTAGGTGGTTGGTAAACTATATGATCTTGGAGGTATTTTCCAACCTTAGTGATACCATCATTCTATGATTCTCAAAAATAAAGATGACAGAACTGCAAAAAACTCTTTGTAGAAATCAATATAACTTGCAGAGAGCCATTATTTAACAAGGTATTGCTGAGCAGGTGACTGAATTAAGTATTTGATCCTTTCCTTCCCTTTCCCAGTTTCACTTCTTTTCACTTTTTTGCTCTGTTTCTCTTTGTTTGAATAAAAATTATTAAAATCCAACATTCCCTAGAGTATTGGGTCACATTCTGCTATTAAATTATGAAAACTATTGATATGCAGAAGGAATATGGGGATTTACTTGAGGTTCCTCCTTAAAATTTGTATCCACTGTTAATCAGAGTGGTTTATTTATCTGTCACAGAGTTCTCCATCGCAAGATGCTTCAGGTATCCTTTCAACACCTGACACATCTCTTGGCTCTTTAAATGAAAAATATTACAGATCTAGCCACACTAAATAGCAGGAAAAGAATTTAGTAGTGGAGGTTACCCATGAACGAGTTAACCACCACATCTTTCATCAAGTAACACAAACTGAGGAGTGCATTATCCTATCTACAAACTCTGTATGTCTTGTCAGCAACATGTAAACACAGCAAAGTACAACTAATGAATTTTTTTTTTTAGTTTGGAGAGAAAAAAAAATATTTTCTCCAGTCTCTTGCCAATGATAAACCATCAGACATGGGAGATTTTATTTATTTTTTTATTTATTGTTGCAGGGGAAGAAAAGCATCCCATGTTTAAGTATCTAGGACAGTAGAGTGCCATGGCAAATGTATTTAGAATTATAGAATCACAAGGTTGGAAAGGATCTACAAGATCATCTAGTCCAACTGTCCATCCATTAACATTGCCACCATAAACTACTAAACCATATCTTGTGGGTCCTCATTTCATAGAGTATATGTTTATCTAACAACTTATTTATTTATTTACTATTTTGAATTTTGTGATAATTGTGGTGAGTCCCAACAAGTATCAACATTTTTATTAGAGTATAAATATTTAACTGTCAAGCAATCTGAGTTCACCTGCAGGTTTTTCCAACTGAGGATTTTCAAAACCAAGCAGCAAGGAGGTAACTGATTGTTTAAAAGCCCCTGATGGAAATAATCTACTGTATACTCCTGCCACTTCAAGCCAGATGTGTGGGTGGGTCTGTGTAAACCCAGCTGCATGATACAGACTAATCACTTGTTGAAAAGCCTGATCTGGTAAGCAGTGTTATTCTGTTACCATGTCCTTCATGGTAACCCATATGCCACTGTATTAGCTTGACTAACAAACTAAGGGAACTGCAAAGCCTGAAATAGGCAGGTCCTGAAAGTTCATCCTGGGCACCAAATTACACCAGCTGCTATAACATATTCTGTTGGGGAACACCTGGCTCTAAGGTGCTTGCTTCATTAAATACAGGCTTTATTAAACAGTGCATTTTGATACTTTTTTGGTAACGGCAAGAAAGGGACAAAACTGGACCATTCTTACAGTCTTCCACGTGGAATTCTCTTACTGGACATACTGACAAGCAAAGCATATGTTCAAAAGGTGAAAAATCAATCACAGAGCTAGGAAGGTTCAGACTCAGGGTAGGAAATAAGGGAATTTCCTGTTTCCTGGATTTAAGCTTTACCCGTAGGATTATAGCTATCTGTAGAGGTCAGACTGTAATAAGTGTTATTTAATTTAAACTCATCTAATATGCAGAGGTTACTGTAACTCCCTTTTGCACAGTGTTCTGAGCCCTTTGCATCTGTCCATATATATACACAAGTTTTTGTTATTTTCATGTGCAAGGAGTAGTACAGTTTTCCAGGAAATTCCCAGCTGAGAAATGACTTCAGGCTGCAGATCATTCTTCTGATCTTTCTTCTCATGAATTTTAAACCTGCAGAGATGCATTCTGATACAGCTGAGGGCACAGAAGTAATTATAGTTTTTTCTTTGCTTTGGGCACACTTATTTCTCTGGAGGTTGCTTTCCTAAGCATGGAGTGTAACAACTGCCTATAAACCAGGTGTCAGAAATTGGTTTTCACAATAATTTTATAGAGAATTGAGGAGCAGAGTCTTCTAGATGCCTGAACTTCGCCAAAGCCATAAGATTCTCCTTTGTAAAAATAAGAAATAAGGCATTTAGTGTTTAATTATTATTACTTTTAATCATAAAGCTAAAACGAGGCATTGTAGGGTAAGTTCATGTTTGTAAGGAAAGTTTTTGTTTCAATCTGCTGTGATTACATAGAAAAATAGAACATTTATTTTCATTTTACATAGTCTGTTTGTTGACAATGATTAATTAGATGCTCAAGTGAAGTTGGTTCATTAAGGAGCAAATGACTGAAATTCTGCTCAGTTTTTGACGTTATGAAATAAATTCTATTCTATTGCAGAAAACTTTACTTCATTCTTCTTCCATGAGATAGCTGCTGTCTTATCAGAAAAAACAATATATTGTGTTTTACAAATAAATGGCTGAGTTTTAATCAAGGACTGAGATAATCCTTATTTGGACTTTAGACAGTGCTGTATAAAGACTTATCCTACTGATTTTGAGACCATTGGGACTATCACTTGGACTTGGAAAAGTAATTTGGGATCATTTTGACTCATTCATGGATATTATTTCCATTATTATCCATAAAAAAGAGAACTTTGGTATAAAATTCTCCCTCACTGAGGTGATGTCTCAGGTTGAAATAAACAGCTAGAAAATGCTACAAAGCAGACTTTGACTTGTTTTATCATTTGAATGGGAGTTTTAGAGGAGACAACTTTTTTTTTTTTTTTTTTTTTTGCCAAAGCAGGCTGCATGGAACAAAGCTAACAAGGTGAGTGGGTGAGTAGGACAGGATCTTTAAGGATACATTTCCCCAGTCTGCTTCTCAGAAGCAAGACTCTAGTTCCCTCAATCTCATCTTGTCCTTTCCCCACTTCGTGTTAGCAGCGATCATCTTGAAATATTTGAAATCAAAATCTTGGGTGATAACTTGCTACTTTTGAGGAATATTGACATAGCAGCACCCAAATAAAACATACTGAAAGACATTTTGGAGGGGGAACACGGAGGGGGAATGACTGTTTACAAGAGTGGATAGTGATAGGACAAAGGGAAATGGTTTTAAACTGAGATGGGGAGGTTTAGGTTAGATATTAGGAGGAAGTTTTTCACACAGAGGGTGGTGATGCACTGGAACAGGTTGCCCAAGGAGGCTGTGGATGCCCCATCCCTGGAAGCATTCAAGGCCAGGCTGGATGTGGCTCTGGGCAGCTTGGTCTCGTGGTTGGTGACCCTGCACATAGCAGGGGGGTTGAAACTAGATCATTGTGGTTCTGTTCAATTCAGGCCATTCTATGATTCTATGATTTTCATTTTCTGATTATCAAAATCTGTATACAAGTCTTGTAGTTGTTGAGGAGAGTTTGCAAAAATTTCTAACTGTTAGCATGGTATAGAGCAGTGTAGAGCTGGTATGTTACCATGCTGGTGCAGCCTGCACTTGTTGCTTGCTTATAACATCTGTTGATGAATATTAAAATTGTAAGGAGTGGAAGTGTTTATGCATCAAGGCAGTTGAGAAAATCTTTCTGTTACTCTAGGAACAGTGGTGTTCCTGACAATTTTTTTTTTTTTTAATATTTTTCTTCTTGAGCAATTTTCACATTACATGAAGCGGTAGACTCCATAAAGTTACTAAATGAACTCCTTAAATTATGAAATAGTTTGATTACAGTGAGAGACTTGATTGCCTTATCTGCTGGACAGTGCTTATATTAGATTTTCTTAGAAGTACTGTAAGAACTATACAAAGATGTTGATTATCCAAACTCTAACTTTTTACTTAAAATGTCAGTAAGGTTTGCTGCATCTGTTTACTCCAAAAGTAATGCCTCTTATTTATTTCCGTGGAAACTACCACAGATGCAAAGAGCACAACTATATTATTTGATAGAGCAAATTCTCAGCTACAAAACACGCATGTCCAACAGAGTCACCATCATTAGCTATGTATTTTCACCAGTAATGAATGAGAGCCTGCATACCGCACTCTTCTAAATCTGCAGCAGTGGAGGTGACCCACTGCCACTGTCACCACTGCTGAAATGCACCACCCACTGCCTCATGCCTCACTATGCTCACATCCACTGTTTGGTCTCCATAAACATTCAGCAAGCATTGATGAATGTGAAAGGGTAGAATTTTTTCCATGGGGAGAAATTCCATGACACACCTTTGCTTCACGCGCACTTCCATGACAGACACCATTCTGTCAGACTGCCCCTCTGCTGCCATCTGTCACACGGCAGCAAAATCTAATAGGATATTGGCGGGAAGGTTCAACCTCTACTGCCATACCACCAGCATCTGCCTCTGGTGTTTCGAGCCAACACAATAAGATAGGAGGCATTATTTTCTGAGCAGCCTCTGTACAAAAAATCATTGTGAAGTGCATACAGTCTTAGAAAGTAGGATATCAAATGCTATTTTATTATTAGCACCTTTATTATTATTTAAGAAGCAGAAGTAGCATGCTTCTATTGTAAATTATGCATGAGAATTAGAAAAATTCTTAGATGACTGAGGGTACAAAGCCAATTAAAACCCTAAATTCTTGTGGTAGTTTGAATATCTTATCTTAAATGAAGTACAGAAAGCAGTGATGATCTTCTGCTGATGATCTTCAGGACTCCAAATTTTTCTGGCTCTGCCATAAAGTGTCATGGTTGGTTTCAGAGAAGCAGTTTTCTCTGTGCCCAATTTCCACAATTCTAAAGGTGGAATGACAGTGCAGAGAAATCAATTTGTTTTAAAAAAATAAAAATAAAAAAAAATTCCTAGGCTGAATGCAATTTTAAAAAAATATAAATTGAATGCTTCACAAAAAAATGCAGTGCAGTGATATCTAATTGTCTCTCTTTTAGAAATTAGTCCTGACATAATGCTTCTGTACATTGGCTTTAATTTACTTTTAAAAAAAGAAATTACTTTGGCAGATATAAAATGCTTGTTTGCCAAAAATAATCGATTTATAGAGAAGTGAATGGCTTCCAGAACTGTGAATATTAAACGATGCCTTAAACATTTTCTGTGAAAACATATTGGTGGTTATGTTTGAATGCATGAATTCTGCATGTTGCAGTCATTCCTCCAAATAATTTCTTAGTAATACGAAACTTCTCTACCTTAGCTCTTCCACTGTGTAAAGACCAAATCCAGTTCTCACTTGTGGGAATGTTTGTGTAACTGTTTTCAACTGCTTCACTGAAGGTTACTGAGGATGCTAAGTTTAGAAAAGATTGTTGCAAACATGAAATCACGGAGGATACTTAACCATTTGATAAAAATCAATAAAATGTGTTAAGCTTCCAGGAGTCCCTGCAGAAATCACAGAATGGCCCGGATTGGAGGGGACCTCAAGGATCATGAAGCTCCAACCCTCCTGCCACAAGCAGGGCCACCAACCTCCACATTCAATACTAGACCAGGCCATCCAGGGCTCCATCTAACCTGGCCTTGAACACCTCCAGGGACAGGGCATCCACAACCTCTCTGGGCAGCCTGTTCCAGCACCTCGCCACTCTCAGAGTAAAGAACTTCCCCCTGACATCCAACCCAAATCTTTCCTCCTTCAACTTAAAATCATTTCCCCTTGTTCTGCTGTTATCTACCCTTTCGAAGAGTTGATTCCTCTCCTGTTTATAGGCTCCCTTTAGATACTGAAAGGCTGAGAAAAAAAAGATCTTCACAATTGTTAGGGTTTCCTGCTTCTCTCCCTTCACTGGTTATTGCATCTCTTAGTGTTTTGATGAAATTTAGTTTAATTGGTATATTGACATCTCCAATTCACAAGGTAAGACTAGATTTTCCAGTGTACCTAATCATACAAATAGAAATTAATGGAGTTTTGATTTGGAAATCAGTACACAGAGACTTTTGAAAATACCCCTTGGCACTTATCAGCAACTAATGTCTTTTAAAACTACACATTAGAGTAAAAAAACTAGGATTAAACCCAGATGTTTAATGTTACTGAGCTGACTCAGTCCTATCTATGACAATGGGAGGTAGGTGCTGAAGTAGTTTTGCAGATTTGTTGTTGGGATGTAAGACTGTTTTACACTTCTGAGTCTGCATCGGTGTTCTTGTACACAGGCATCTGATTATCCTTCCCTGGGGAATTTACCCCTTCTCATTCCCACATGTATTCACTAATTTTTAATCTGCATTTCAATTCGAGTACTTTTTGTGGGAATTAGATGCCAAAATACGCTTTAAACCTTTACCTAATTGTTCTGTTTGATCTGGATTATCTCAGAGATAAATGTTCAGTGTGAGTAACAGAATAATGTAGTTAAGGTATTGGGAGCGGACAAGCTGCAATAACACCAAATTCTACATGATTTACTCTGCTTTGCCAAATATGTCAACTCATATGATCCGCACTAGCCTGGATCACTTGGAGCAGTCTGTTTTGAAAGAAATGTCAGTGTCCATCTATAATTGCATCACTGAGGATGAGTTAGCAGCCTAAAATGGTGAGTAAAAATTAGAAATGGGATCCACAGGGGAAATTAATACCACACCATTAAGAATATTAGGTATTTTGAACAAAGACCCTTCTACTTCAGGAACCAAAAAAATGCTCCAGCATTTCAATCAAAAAACATACTAAAAATAAAGAATTGATATTGCTCTAGAATTTCTTAATAAGGAAAAAATGATATAAAACATGAAGTTCTACCTTGATAAAGGCAATATAAAGGCAGTAGAGTCCCAATTCTGCATCTGTTTATGCATAAGCTTAGCTTAATGCAAGTGAAAAGTCCCATAGGGTTTAATGGATTTGCAAGTGGGTTTTAGGCTGTTAGAGCATACACACTTGAAGTACAAGCTAGAATAAATTCCTTTTCTTGGAAAAGAGCTAATGAAAGCAATATCAAGCAGTACTCTAGAGAATCATTCAGGCTGTGTATGAGTGAGTGTACAAAGACTTGTAGGATAAGGACATGGAAAAGTAAATGATGTGGCTCTCCAGTATCTCTATTTAAACTCAATTTATATGTGAAGTGTTTTGTTTCTATTGGCTCTTCACAAAACCTTGCTTTGTTTTAGATAGGTTTTTGAGTGTATTCATTTTGGTTTTAGGGGTGGTAGTTGGAAGTGGAGAAAAATGTTTTTTTTTGCGTTTTTTTTTTTTTTCCTTAACATTTTAAGTATACAAAATAAAAACCGTAATTACTCAGTTGGCTAATTGCATATTTTTTCTGGCTCATTGCTGTTATCAGTGGACAATAATTTGTTGTCATAGATGGTCTGCTGGGAAAGAGGTTTAGTCTAGTCCAGTGGTGATACGACAGATGGGAAATTTTGAATTGCTGAATTATTTCTGAGTGCATTTCTTGACTGGCTTAAAGCTTCCATACTTGTTTCCTTATTCCAAGAGGAAAAAGTATTACGTGGATGAGAAGCTGTCCTTTAGCAGAGCCAGGTTTTTCTATTGTCTTGCAGTGGTGTTAGTGCAACAAGCTTAATATGCTTTATTTATTTATTTTTTTAATAGACAGTATGATATAGTTTCTATATATTAAGTGAAATAGTTGTTGTTCAGAGAACTTTAGACTTTGAGCATTCTACGTGACAGTATCCAGTTGTTGCAGATGAGGGATGTTCATTTTATGTGCTGTGTTTCTTTGAGGTATCATCCAGTGTGCTACCTCTTGGTTCATAGAATTCTTCCACGTGGTCCATACAGGGGCCTTCGCTGTTAGCAAACAAGCAATTTTTAACTCTCTTGTGGCTCTGTTCATGATTCGAAATATATTTTGGAAAAAGATGTTTTTAAATTTGAAAATTTCTTTGACCTCATTCAGATTTTTTTCAGTATTAGAACTGCTGCAATGTAGTTAACTGTATTCAAACATTTTTGGGAATGTCAGGAGAGGACAAATGTAGAAGTTGTGGGTCTGTAAATGATGATGTAAGTGCTAAAGTAAAACTCCTTAACTAAGGAAAGAGGGAAAAAAAATATATGTATACAGCAAGGATGGTTTAGAAGAAGTGGTACCCTCCATGAACACAGCCTATTTTCACTTAGCTTTCTTCACACCATTTGAATACTATTTTTTATGCAATCAAGTATGCCAGTTTCCACAGGAAAATATGTTTATATTGGGAGTTTAGTAGGAAAGGTGGCTCCAGGTTTTCTCTTTTTTTAAAAAAAAGTGGTCTACAATGTGATCACGGTTGAAAATCTGTTTCACAGATTGTATTTGGCTAGAAACTGAGTTTAATATAAATAAGTAAGGAAAAAAATCTCAGTCAAAAATATAAAGAAAGGATAGAGAGTTGGGTGGATTCCAAGTGAGAGATGATGTGGTGTGATCCTGCAACACAGGAGCATGATAATTATGGATCTATTCCATCCCTTGAAAGCCAGTAAGAGATTCTTCACCTTGCTTCACTACTTCTTCTGGTATTAGAACAAGAGGACTAGCTTCCATCTCTTTTTTCATATTTTGAGGCCTTTAGTGGGGCCTGAGTAGACACTGCATCCTACCTTCCATGCTGTAGTGAATTTCATCCAAACAAGCTTTTACTTCCTCGAAGAAAAAAAAACACACAATAAAATAAAACAAAACAAGAAACTTTCTGAATTGTTTAAGCCCTATAAAAGCATCCCAAACCATTCAGTTCTGTTTGTTTTGGGTCTTGAAGAAAGCCTTCCTCCCAGTTGGGTTCATACTGCAATTTATTTTATGAGAACATTTTACACTAGGGAGAAGAAAAGGGATGTGGAAAGGGTAGATAACCATGTTAATTCAGAAGTAGCTCTTTTTAGAAAAGAGTTGAGAGTTCCTTTTTCCATACTTAGCACTGTTTCTAAACTGCTGACAGGGCTGCTCTGCTGCTCAATGTGAATTGAAGCTGGACACGGGCAAAGTTTCACTGAAATCTTGCCAGGGGTATTTTGAAAGTAGAACTATATTTTATGTTCAAATGTTGCATTTTTATCTTAATTTTCTGTCCCTTTTGACTACTATTATGAGATTAAAGCTAGATGGATAATGTCATTTGAGAAGCTGGGTTGACGTTAAATTGCCTGAGTCAGTTCAAGCAACCAGAAACAAAGCTGCATTCTTCTTGGGTTTTAAGGATTACTGCTGATGGCCAGAAAGGTCTTTTGTGACATTGATATGAAGCAGTGTTCATGACAGCACTCAGTCTTGATTCTCCACATTTGACTGGAGTACTCTTCTTTCCTAGCAGCTGCTACTACCATCAATTCGTTGTTTTCGGTTTTCCTCAAAGAATCTCTTCATATTAAAGAAACCTCAGGTCAATCCTTATGGGCACTTCATTGGTATCAAGATATCTAATAATTTAATCAGTGTCATAATAAAGAATGTTTTTCTATCGTCTGGCTGGCTAAATGTGATAATAAACAGAAAGGCTGTAACCATATGGTACTGCTGTCAGGGGACCTTGGCATATGGTGGCACTGGGGTGATGTGTGCTTGATTTCTGTATGAAGGCTTGTGGTAGAAGTAGCAAATAAACATCTGGCAATCTTCAAAGCTTTGGTCTGCTCTTTGCTCTATGTCTTCACATCACATTCCCGCAGTTTGAAAACTGAGGTAATTTGTTTGCTGTTCTGTAAAAGTGTGTTTCTATTCCATCAAGAATTGTTACTGCCAGTATTCAGGTGTTCAATCAATACTGTGCATGTATTTTTGTGTCTATTTAAACAGTAAAAGCAGAAAAATTTTGCGCTGTGTAATAAAAACAGTATGCAGAGGTTGCGTGGATGACTTTACTAAATATCTGAGAAAATACTGCAGTACTTAAATGCAGAAGTATCCTCCAGTTTTTTCATCAGCTC
The DNA here is from genome assembly GCF_905368555.1 of Meleagris gallopavo. Lineage (NCBI taxonomy): Eukaryota > Metazoa > Chordata > Aves > Galliformes > Phasianidae > Meleagris > Meleagris gallopavo. The sequence continues at coordinate 38,138,964 of NC_139404.1, forward strand.
AGCAGAAATATTTCAAGTGGGTGAAGGTATAATAAAAAGCGTTCACTCACAAGCGGAGGTGCAAGAAAGATACCATTTGTTATCGCAGTGAGGTTATGTGTCATTTCTGCAGGCGCCTACTGGGAGGGGAAAACCTGGGAGATGCAAGCCAGAGAAATCCTTCCATCAGCATGAAGGATAAAATGCACATCCACAGGGAGACCAAGATTCTTCTGGGAACAAGAAAGTAAATACTGAGGATTAGATTTCTCAGCTAAAAGAAAGAGAACATTAAGATGATGTGGGGACCATAGCAGTATTTCAGTGGTAAGGATGGAAATCTTAACTCTTTTAAAAGAAGTGATTTTCCAATGACACTGCTAGGCTGGTATCACAACACAAGAGCAGTCCTGGCAGCTCATAAAAAGGTATCTTAGCAATAGGGATACTGGGGAGACGTCTTCCCCATGAGAGGCAATGAGTAGCTCTGAGATAAGTGGCAGAAGGTAGAAAGGGTGTCAGAGATACCCCTAAAAATGCAGAGAACAACAGTTTTACCTGTAGGGCTGCAATTTTGCCTGCATCATAACATGCTGCCCTGGGCTTGGCCCACTGGAGTACAGTGCAGCCCTGTTTGCTACTGAGCGTTCAAACTCTTGAAAAGGTACAGCTAATATTTGAAGCCATGCATGTTTGTATGTAAAATACATAGCGGAAGCTGAGGAGGAATGTAACTTGTTTAAATTGTGTCAGAGCTGTTAGCATTGTAGCAAGAATTTGGGCCCTACCTCAAAGCATAACTTAGATTGCTTAACCTAGCAGCAGGAGAAGCGTGAACATCCAAAGTGTAAATAGTACTTCCAAAGTGCCATGAACTTCCAAATGCATCTAGGACTTTACAGGTTATCACTGATGAGAAGTGGAATCCTGACCTTGAACCCAATGGGAATTTTGTCACTGATGTCACTGGCTGTGGAACTTTAATCCAAAAGATGTCTTCATTGCTCAGGCAGAAATAATGTGTAAGTGCATTGAAGAAATAACCCTAGTTGAGAAAGGAAAGTGCAGGAAAATAAGTGTTTTAAGATTGCTTTTACTGTTTATTTTTTAATGATGATCTTTACACACTCTCATTTCCTGTTTTGGGAAATGTGTTTTCATTCCTTCTCCCTTCATTGCTTTGATAACCTTTCTTCTAACTCATTTCGTATAAATGGGAGCGATACTATTTCATTGGCAATCAGTACAGAAAACAGGCATTTTATTCCTATACATCTCTAAGATGTTAGAAAAGGATGTCACAAGAAATTATTAGTAGTGGCTAGGTTAAGAAAGTACTTAGAGCTGTGTTCCCTGTGTGTTATGTACAGTGCTGCCTCAGTGTAAGCTCTTAATAGTCCTTTAGTAGGTCATATGTCTAAAACCTGGGAGAACAGTATCCGTGGCTATCTTAGGAATGAAATAATTTATTGCATCTAAGTAACACATAGACAATTTAAAGAAAATGCTCTTTGAAAATCATTTTATTTCACTGTAAATCTTGCCAAATGAAATACAGTTTTGTACAGTTGGGCAGTACATCAATAGCAATGTAGTAAAAGCAATAAAGATAATTTTTCTGGTGTTTCAGGTTGTCTTTACTGAGCATGTTCTGGATGAAGACTAAACATCCTAATGGTAACAATTTATTCATATGAATTCCCAATTTTTGCTGAAACTGTTGATAGGCATCCCAAACTGACATCCTTTGTCTTCTCCCTGATCATAAAATAAACACTGTTTTTCTCTATTTGTTGTTCAGTATCTCAGAGATTTCAGTGGGGATATCATGAAATGGAAATTCTTTCAGTAATTTGTACTTCTTATGTCTAAAAGCTGTCAGTGAGGAAAAACCCAAATATAACATCATCTTAACTGCTTGATGGGAATTCTTTTTTTCAGTGGCCTTAATGCTCCTAATCAGGAAAATTCTAACAAAATTCTTCCTTTTATTTCTTTTTTTTTTTAAATTATACAGCTCTCCAGTTGCAACTAGCAGCATTCAGTATGTGCTGGAGAGATTTCTGTCTCAAAGAAACTGCTTAGGTTGTGCATATTCTGAGTGAGGTATCTTCTTCCAAAAACACCAGAAAGTCAGTAATAACCACCAAGGGGAATAGGCTGGATAAAATCGATAACCAGCATGGCAGGTTATCAATTTTGCTAAGTCTAGCCTAATGTCAGGCCTAATTACACATGTTGGGGGAGGTCGTTTTTGTCTCTTAAAATAGCTAGCAATGCAGTCTTAAGGCAAACTTCTAGTTTTTCTTGGTATTTATACAGATTCTGTGATGCTTTGTGTAGAGAGGAAACATATATCACAAGGAAACATTCCCTGTGGTTTTGTTGATATAAAGGATTGCTCTCAGTTCTCTGTATTAATGCACTTGTTTGTAAGGGAGGTTGTCAGAGAGGAAACCACTCTTGTTTTTTAGCTAGACTCCTAGAAGGAATGCAGTTTCCACAGTGCAATCAGAAGCATAAGCAAAATTTAATCTTCTGCTTCTGGGATCAAATAGAACATTTTCTCAGTAGGAACATACACACTGTGCTAGTAAGGCTCACAGGCAACATTGCCATGGCCAACTTTTACAGTATTTTTTCTTAATGCTTCCCTCCAGCTCTTAGCTCCCTTGAACTCCCACGCTGCCTCTTCGGCCCATGCATAATGTCAGCCCTGATACTGATACACATGGCTCAGTGTGCTGTGTAGCAGGAAAGCCATGCCACACGTGAAAGTGGTACTTCAACCTATACACAGTGTGTAACAGGATTGGAAAGTGCAGCTCAGTGGGATTTTGGTGTGATTTGAGGCAAGACTTTGAAGTACTATTTCAGTCCCCTAGAGCTGAACCAGGAAGACAAGAGAAACAACTTTTTTTGCTCAATGTCGCCGTTACACACTTTTCTAAATCATCAAAATTGCCCTGTTCCATGGAAAGTTGAAATTTCTGGGAGCATACCTTCTGGAAGGCATTTGGGACAGAGTGTTTCCAACTGGAAAAAAAAAAAAAATGGCATATCCATAAATTCTGTATCTCAGTAGGAAAAGAGTGGGGAAAAGCACTTTTCTAACACGAGTAAATTCCTGCATGAATTCTGAAAGAAAAGAGTTCATTTTACTTTACTTCTACTCTACTGCAATAAAAGGCTAAAATGAAAAAAACAAAACAAAACAATAACGGGATGCCATTCAGTATTCCAGTAATAATCTCAGAATAGGAAACAATTAGAGAACAATGCAGTAACCATAAATTATCCCAACAGTGACTGAAATTTGTGCCCATACTCATGGAAAATGAGGGACGTAACTATGGTACTTCGGATTGAAGAGAATTAGTTATTTATTGGTTTTTCATTGGGGCCAGGGTACTGAAGGAAAAAGAGAAATTCACATGCTTGGAAAGAGGAAATATACAGTTAACAGAGTATGAGAAATATTTGTGACAGCACAAATTTATGTACTCTTATTGAGAAAATGGGACTTAAGTGAGGTGTAAGGAGTACACAAATCTTGTGCCAGCACTCCGCACAGGGGTGAATTTCATCCAGCATGAATAAGGGTCTTTCATTTACTTCGTTTATTTTCTGCAGTCACTGTGTCTAATTCCTAACAGTGTGTTTTTCAAGTGGTGTTTTCATACAGCATTGTGCCACCTTGAAATCAAATACTGAGTTTTTATAGGGAAGTTATTATATTGCTTGAATTTAAATCAGCATGTTGCTTCTATGGGTTACTAAAATGTTTGTAAATCCATGTTAACTTATTAAATGCTATAGTTCAGAACATTTATGAACTAAACTGCATGAAAAAAAAAGGAGCATTTGAGACATAACTGGATTTTTCTCTGTCAGCTGTGTAGTTTGTGGTACAGCACCTGATAGTTACTGACATTATTTATTTTATGAGAGCATTTCATAAGTGTGATATCCTGTTCACGGCAACTTGTGGCTGCAAATTTTGCCACTGTTTCACCATTAAACATATTTGTGAAGTGTGATTTCAGTATATTGAACAGTCAATTCAATCTTTTAAACATTTTAAGTATCAAATTTCTGAATGAAAAAGTAGTCTGGTTTCTTTTAATAAACAAACTCTGTGCATGGTATTAGCTTGGCTGAACTTTCTTTTAGTATATGTTCTATAATGCTTCCTTACTAATTTAGTGTGTCTGTAGACCGTCTATGGTTTGAAGGTAATTTGCCTTTTCATCAACAATTTTTTTTTGATCAAATGCATGTAAAGTAGCCTGCACTGAAAGGACCTCACAGAAAAGTTTGGATTAGTGTGGTTTGAAATAATTTGTTCATTGTTATTACCAGGAGAAATGTAATTGCCTTCTGTAATACAGCCATAGCATAATGTATTTCTTTTCACATATTATTCTTTTTTCATATTTCTTGTGTTCAGCCAGATAGTTACTGTTTTTAATTATTCATCTCTGTATGTGTATGATGTCTGGTATATGTATGTGCATGTGTTTGCATCTGTAGTTTGTCTGTTCAAATATAATTTATTGGTAGATATGCTTTTGTAAGGATAGATGCTAAATTAAATTTAAACTTATTGAAAGATATCTGTGATTGGGATTACTTCCAAGATACTCATAGATGCAAAGACCACAAATATTTGTAATGTTTTTCTTGTTTTCATTTTGCCGTTGACATTTATTAATAATTCAGTCAGTATTAAAGTAAATTAATTCTTTGGTAGTTTCTGCCAGATTCAGATATTGTTTCAATATATGCAATTTGTACAGATTGCAGGGACAAAAAAAATATCAGAGCAACACTAAAACAGTCTTCTTCTTTACATATGCAAGCAATCTTACTGTTGAACTCTGGAAATTAGGTCTGTAATTTTATGAGAGTAGTTTCATACAGGAGGGGTATGCATCTGCTTTTCTTTCAAATATTGAAATGCATCTTGGCTTTATGGTAGTTGGAAATCTTAATGTAAACATTTATCTAAGCAATGGTAAACTCTGCCTCAAGTGTTGTTTCAAAGCGAGTTATTTTCATCCAACAAGTATACCACACATTGAAATCAACGCAGCTGTTTTTCAGGGAAGCTGCATTCAGGGAGACATTTTGTGGCACTGAACTTCTCCTAGCTTTGGGGATACTTTGAATTCACCTCAGTGCAAAAAGTAGTGTAAATCTTTTGCTTTCTTTTAGTGTTTAACAAATAATATGTAAAGTATGAGTACATGGGTATGAAATACATGCATACTCTGGCTCCTTCACAGAGGTTGAAAAAAAGCAACAAGCATTTAGGCTATCACATTAGATAATAAATAAGAAGGAAAAGTTGTGGTATTCTAATGGATATGGATGCTTTTTGAAATTCTTATGTGGTGCAAATTGTGAATTTGCAACTGATTCAATACCTGTAATGCATGTGATACAAACTCGTATGCTTTACGGATTACAGCCAAACTGGGGGCCTCTTAAGCCATTATGTTCCGAAGCAGTACCTCTTTTCCTGTTGTCAGTGTGCTTTCAGGGCTCGTGTAATACCCATTTCAATAACATAACTGGATTAATGTTTTAAAAGATGCTACTTTACTCAACCTTAGCAATCTGCCAAAGTGTATGAATAAGGTATGGACTTCCGAACCTAGGAATTAAAAAGCTGTGATAAGTCAGCTCTAGTTACTTATGTGTCATAAGATGTGGCAATATAGTGCTGTGTTGTAAAAATCAGGGTAGTCACTCATCAGTTACCCTTCAGATGTTCATTCTTGTGTTCATGCATGGTACCATTTTTCTTTGGTAATCTTACACCACAGCTGTTTGGACTAAACTCCTCAGATAAGTAAAATCACAAGTAAAGGGTAATAATACAAGTGTCACCAACCAGAGTAGAAAAGATTTTCATTGCCAAAAAGCTAGTTTTCACACTATATCCAAGGAAAATGTATGTGTAATTACAAAAATTTGTGAGCAACTTTGGAGAGGCAGTTCTCTCTCTCCTTCCTCTTCTCACCACTCTCAGCTCCCTTGTCTCTTAAACAAATGTGTAAATCATCTCTCATCAGACTGTGTAAATGCAGAACTTTTCATCCTTTCAGAAAATATACTGTCAAACCAGCCAAATTTGGTGGGGTTTGGAGGAAACTGGAACCATCACAGGGGGCAATATTTATTCAGCTAGTACCACTTAGTGACACAATTTTGATGCTTATCTGCCCCCAGTATTTCACAGGAATCTCCAAAAGATTTGTCAATAATATGATATAGTTTTTCTCATAAACTCCATAAAATGCAGGAGAATGTCTGATTCTCAGCATTGTTTTGTACCTTTCCTAAGAAAAACTGTAGAGTTTTGCTGTAGTTCTCTTCCTTTGGTCACACTGGGTGAAGTAATGCTATGGATGCTCCTTTGGAGATGGTGGGGAGGTGCTCTGCTGCTCGAAGTCGATCTCATACCAGCGTGAAGAAGGAGCAAGGCTGACTTGTACCATGTGAGAACTGATTTGCCTTTTTCTACGGACTGCGATGAGATGAATTGGCCACAAAATCATGCACTGACCACACATCGTGTTTTTCACACATTTTAATATGCGTGTGCCTTAGGTCCAAGTAAAGCATCTGAAACAGTGCTGTTAATAGGCAGTATTTCCTAGTTTAACAGGCCTTTGTGGCCTGGCATCTCAATCTGTACGGAGTATAGTTTGACCTGCAAACTTTGTTGCATTTGTAAGGGGAGAAGACATTCCAGGGGAGCCTTCATTCTTCCAGCAGCACTCTTTTACCCACTGTGTGTCTGGGGCCAGACTGCAACCAGCTCAAAGTGGTCAGAGACTGGTACCAGACAAATCAGAGCAGAAAGTCGTGTGTCAGACTGGGTTGCTCTTTAACATATTTTCATTTATTGCAGCTTTCTTTTCTCTAAACTGTATAAAGCAAGTCCCTCTATAAAAACAGTAAAATATTAATGGTCTGTGTATTGTTGAGATAAAGGTATGTAATATATGCAAATATAATCTTCATGGTGTCCACTTTGACATTTAGAAAAAAAGCAACTTCCTCAGGCAAAGATCTGTCATCACAGAATCTCATACCAAGGTTGGCAGGGACTTCTGGATCCATCTGCTCAAGCAGGGACACCCAGAACAGGGTTCCCAGGCCCATGGCCAGGCAGCTTTTGAAGTTCGTCGAGGAGGAAATACCATAACCTCTCTGGGCAGCCTGTCCCAGTGCTCCATCATCCACACAGCAAGGATGTGCTTTTTGATATTTAGACAGAACCTCCTGTGTCTGTTTGTGCTCAGTTGCCTTTTGTCCTGGCACTGGGTGCCGCTTAAAGGAGCATGAAGTGACTGGCCTTGCCGTCAGGTAACGAAAACACCACAAGTCCTAGGATGGAAGTCAGCCCTGTGGCACCTCTGCCCATGCTAGAAATAGTCAGATTATCAGATTATCAGATAATAGTCAGATGGAGGTGGATACCGTTCTTTGCCCATCTACCCTCAGTCATAGAGAAAAATGAATTTATTTATTTATGAAATAGATTTGCGCAGTATATTCTGAGGTACATTCTGAGGCAAAGTGTTTCAATATCAAATAATCTTTTACCTTTCTGCCCTTCTTGCTGTGAGAACACTAAGGATTTGAATTCAGAAAGATCTGCACTGTCAGCATTGTTTCTGTCTATACTGAATGCACGCTTAGTTTTCATTTTCTCTCCTTTTTATTTAGATTTGCAGATTTTCTGTATAGCTTTTTACACACTCTTTCATTTTTAAAACTGAAGTTGTCTGACTTGTTGGATGATGTGAATATTTGTCCATATCCAGTTTGAATTTCTGAGTCACATATTCTCCAGCAACTATAGTTGAACTATAGTCTGTCTGTTAGGGAAAGATTTAGTGGCAAATGAAGTATTCTCCACCGATTGTTACCCTGTTTCATTGGTTAATTATTATGACAACCTTTTTATGTCTTTTTTTTTCTCACATAAAAATAATAAATCAATATACCCAGAGTTTCTCTATTAGTTTAATAATGATAATAATCATTCATGTTAAGAAAGGAGTTGTAGTTTGCTTCAATTCACCATATATTGGAAATGGCATTTTTGGTAACCTAAGTCTTAATATAGGGAATATATAGGCTGGGATTCATTTGGTTTGATCTCATTTCCTAGGGATTTTCCACAGCTTCTGTGCCATAAAAGCTGCTTTCCCTGTTTGAGCTTCTTAATAGAAGTCATATAGCAGGCTGTCTCCTTGTGTTTGCATGACCTAAAGTTTCTCTTTAATTCCTGTTCTTTTTGTCAGGTAATCCTTGACTACTTTTACTCTTAAATAAACATTTCCTGACTATCCTAAATGTTTTCCTAAAAGGAATGAGAGCCTTCTTGTCTTCATTCTTCTTCAGTCGAAAAGTGCTCTCAGTTCTATATACTTCCAGTGGACTTAAGCTTTTGCCAGAATGCAGAAGACAAGGATACAGTGCAAAATTCTTGCTCTTTTCATAGCTGGAACATACACAAGCACCAAATCCGTGGCATTTGTTTCGGCCAAATTCTCAAAATGTAAGTGCCACATTTCAAACTATGCTATTTCAGACAGTCCATTGTTTTGTTTCTCTAGACCTCTTTGGAGATAACATCCATGTTTTATGTTTGTTTGTGTTTTGTTTTGTTTTGTTTTTTAAATATATCTGTTTTAATGGCGTATAATTTGTCCTTTCTTTTTCCTCCTTATATTTTGGAATAGTGAATTCCAGTGATAGTCTTACAGTTTCCACTTCTCTTCCTACATAAAACCAGAAATATAGAAATGACAAATCTCAATAATCTTAAAGCAGGTGACCCTATATTGGTCTTTGTAATGGTTCTGAACATGTGCCAAATAGTCTTTAACAAAGCTCGACCAGAAGGAGAGATCTGGACATGTGTATGCTTTTGAATAAATACAAACATCCTGAATGAGATAGCCAAGGAGGTCATTTTGCATTCCGCTGGATATTCTTGAAATGAAGTGCAGCAGTTTGGAATGCTGCTGCTGCCATGTTTATTAAAAGAAAACGTTCCTCTGGAGAAAATGTGCTGTGGTAGTCCAAAATTGTATCTGCTCCATTGTGCTTCTGTGTACGTATTTTAATAAAACTTTAAGAAACCATATCATTCCATTGTCCAGGTAGCATCTTGAAGACAGTTATAGGTAGAGTAGCTCTGTACTGATCTACAGTTTAAAGAAGGGATGAAATTCCTCATTCCCTCCTTTCTCATATCTGAATTCATATATTCTCACTCTCATGACACTGAGCTTGCTCCATTATTTTGTTCATGAAATAAACTAACTCCAAATCAAATAAGATTTCTTCATTTCTCAAAGGTTTTTTTTTTTTTTTGACCATTGCACAAATTGAGATTAAATGTTCAGTTCCATTTTGTAGCAAAACCAAAGTCTTGTAGCTTTTTCCATGGTGAATTACAGAACAATTTTGCTTTTAAGAATGACAGACATGGACTTGGTTAGACTGTTGTATCTGTCTTAACTTGGGTTCCTTATGTTCTTCTATAGCAAAAACTGACTTGCCAGATATTTTTATTGGCTTGTCACCTTTACTGTTATAAAAACATTAAAAAGATAATCTACTAAAACCAGATTTTAAAAGGCCTGAAAATCTTAAACGTGCTTTGCAGTTGTGTGTACGGGGTCATTTTAGTGACTGTCTGAATCTTCATTAAGTTTTTTAATTCTCAATATCAGCTTGCCTAATTTAAGAGTTCCTTAGGCGCTTTAAATGCTTATTTCACTGTTTCACAAGGGAATGGATAATTAAACTGAAATCCATGAAAAGTTTCAGCTAAATTTCTGTCATAAGTGTCAGGGGATGATATGGGAGGAAAAACGGTCTTTGGAGCGAGATAAGAAGTGGTGCCACCTAGAAGGCAATGTGTTTGGCAGAATGTCATAAGGAGATTCCTAGTTCAGAAATTCTGCATGGGAACAAAGTTGTAGGGAGCAGCAAAATCTGACCCACTTGAACTGAAATGGAAAAAGTAGCAGTGCAAAAATATGAGGCATCTTTGTATTTTCTATGACATATGAGCTTGGATAGTCCTAAAGTTTTGTGTATTTGTCCCCATTTGTAATAGCTTGGGATATATTTGACAAGATATTAGAGAAACATAAAGTTTATAAACACTGAGTCTTTGTAGAACAGAAGTGAATTTTAATATGCAATATTCTCCTGAAAAGCACTTTGTAATAAGAGATGTGATTAAATGAGATATCCTGTTATATTAACAGAGGTGTTAGTAGTCTTTTTACTTCCTTCCTAGTGCAGAGCTATCTCTAGCCCTCCAGTGCCTTTTTCTATGCATCTGTTTATTGCATTTGCTATAAAGGGACGGATCGTTCTTGACCTGCAGTTATCTTTTATTGCTTCATACAAGTCTTTAGATTTATTTTTCTCTTCTAAAATGACTTTTTACAATTTTGGATCAAAACTGTATAAGATGTTCTGATAATAATTTCATGAAACCAGATGCATACACTTATGTTTGTAATGTATTTGGTTTCCAAGATTTTGTATATGGAAAAATAATAAAATGTAGTGTTTAAAAAAACATTCATTCTTGGACTAGACTACAAACTGAATCTCTGGTCCTTTCTTACATCCTTGATTTCTAATCTTGCTTCATTTGGAATACTTCCTTTGCATTTACAAATACTGAGTTGCACCATGCTTATCAAGCTTTTCCTGCTGTTTCCACATGCAGAAAAAATATCACGCATATGTATCTGTTCCCTCAAATGCTGGCGTGCACTAAAAAAGAAGAAAAGAAGTCATACAAAGCTATTGAAAAATACTGGTGTGTATCAGATGTGAAATACATGTTTCTTATGAACACTGCTGAAATACTGATGGTCATCCAGAATTATCTTACCTTTTGTTTTTTTTTTTTATTAAAAATATTTTTTTCTGGTCAATTTTTCTGTGTTTGGAAATAATGCAATGACAAGCACTATCAACCATTTTGTTTTATGAATGTTGTAAATGCGGCTGACTTTGCATGTAGGTTTAAAAAGTCAGTCTTTGTGGATTTCACACCTACCTATGAACTGACACGTAGCAGATTTGGGCTTCTATTCATATAACGATTCCTCTTTCACCAAATCGACATTATTGATTCTAAAAATACACATTTCTGTTCAGTGTCTTTTTTAACTCACCCTGGTTTTACATTTATTCAATTCTAACCACTATCCAAATGTACACATTACTTTGGAGCACTTGGGTATAATTGTGTGGTCAAAATCAAGACTGTATTGCCCAGGACTTTAATAGGAGGAAGACCAAAACTGAGTGAACATTAGAGAAGCATTTTATAAAAAAACTAGAAATGAAACCAATCCATATACACATGCATGCAGACTTTCAATCTCTTGCTGTAAAATAGATTTAAGAATCACAGATACGATCAAAAAATTAGTAGCCATGATTTCTGTTGCATAAGTGACTGGTGTGGACTGTGGTGTACCTTAGAGCAGGCTGAAGAATCCCATGTTACTAAATGACCAACAGACTGTCCTTCAGGTCGGTCAGCTGCGTTGCCTCTCTACTTGGTGTAAAGATAGACCCAACAAGACATTATTCCTTGGTTATTTGTAATGGAAATGACACCCTTTATGCTGACTGAGCAGTACAGAGAAGGTAAAGATAAGAGTCTGGTGCTGGAGTCTGCTTTTAAGGTAGCATCCTAATCTACTTGTGAAATGTGATGAGCTATTTTCCAAGATTCTGCTTCCATTGCTTTCTGGAGATGAGATTTGATCAAAGTGCATCTGAGGGAAAGGTGGGAACATGAAGAGAGGGCAGAAGGCTGATGAGAGCCTGGAACAGTGTGGGGTTGTGTGTGGTTGCAAGTGGATATGGTTTCTCAGATAGTGTCCAAGATCCTTTTGTTTAGATGCAGCCACTACCCACAGATCTGCATTTGGAAGTGTCTGCTCTTTCACAGTAGGAAATAGGGAATGTTCTGTATCTTTATAGGTTATAAAGTAAGAGTTCCACTTATGTTCAGACCTGTCAAGAGCTGTAGAGTGTGATGAGGGCTGCCCGTCTTGTGTGAAAACAGTGATGGGTCTGTTTGAGCAACTATAGCATGCAGATGTTTGACAGTATTAAGCCGCAGATAAAGTATTTTTCTTTTAATCACTTTTTAAAGTACTAAGCAAGGATCTGAGCTCTAAAATATTTTAAGAAAATCAGTCATGTTCATATATTCTTATTTAATAATCATGCAAGTTTTGTTTTTTTTTATTGAAGACCCCCTCACCTACACCTTGCGGTATAAAACTGATGCAATTGTATCTAAAAATAGTAGCCTCATCAAATTATAATTTTTCCTTTGAAGTGATCATTTAGGAGAAATTCAGAGGGAATTTTAAGAGCCGTCAAAAAGATTTACTTGCACAATTCTCACTAATTAATTGGTTTTAAAAATTGCCACTTTTGGATTATTAAAAAAATTAAATATAAAAAGAAATGCTTACAGAAACAGGAACTTTCATTTTAAAATGTATGTATTCTTTGAGACAAATGTTTTTGCATCTGGGTTATCTTTTGCTTTATCATACCGTAACAGCGTCTTTTGGTATTCTTTTTCTCTATATGGATACGATAACTTTATTTTTTCATTTTTTTCAACTTTTTATTTTTTCATTTGGGACAGTAATCCTGGGGTATAAAAAAAAAATACAGCATGAGATGTGATGTAATCGGTAGCCAAGAATTTAGACTTTTTAGACAGAATAAAATTTGACTGAACTTCCTGAGATGTTGCTCACAAAATAATATTGTAGGGCACCCACATTACAAGAGCAACAACCCTAATACTTCTTGTAGCCAAAGTACACTGGCTTGCTTCTCATCAAACCTGTCTTGAGGCAGAATCATACTGGTACCAAAACAAAGGGTGCCAGGATGAGATTTTTCAGTATTTTGAAGGTAAAGTACTGTAATGGGTCACTTAGTAAAGCTTTATCCTGTTATCTCTACTCTGAGCTTGCTCCATTTTATCAACGCCTCTCTCACAAAGCCTTTCATGCAGTGGAGAGAATCCAGCCTCCTTTGTTTTGAGTATAGTTAACTAAGATCATCTATGTCCTCTGATAACCAGCTTCTCTTTCCTAGACTTCTTCCATTTGAAAATATTTGGCCTATTTGATCTACATTTCTGAAGAGCTTGGAAATAATCAAAACCACAGGTTTGCCTGAGACCAAACTTCATTCATTGAGAAGACAGTGTAAGTGGCCCAGGGAGACTCTGCAGTTTCACTCTGTGGAAGCCTTTAGGTCTCAGCTTGAAAAAGCCATGTGACAAACTGAACGAGGCAGTCTCCAGGGGTGCCATCAAACCATTTTTGTGATTTTTTGACTTCTTGTTTTTTCCCATTGGTTTCCACTAGAGCTTCATTTCCATCAGAGATGGTCATGATCTTTTAACGTTCAAGGAATGGCATGACAAGAAAGCAAGGAACTCGGCTTCAGGGGAATTCATTAACCCTTTAAATAGCACTTTGCAAGACTCATGCCAGTCAGGATAAGATTGTACTGCTTGAATAGTTTCACATGGTTTCACAGTACAAAATGTTCAGTGTCAATACTGCCTTGAGTTACTCTTTTATCCTAATTATTCAGGAAAAGTATGGAGTATGGGCTGTGCTGGAGTCAGATTAAGTAATTTATTCTATCCTTAAAACAAAAACAAACAGAAATTTCTTGAATAATAAGCTTTATATTACTTAAAAATGATCAATTCATAACCATGACTGGCACTACCAAGGGGAAAAGAGGTTATGAGATGGAGGTGAGAATGGTGTTGGAGGCACAAGGATAAAGTTATGGATAGTTTAATGCAGTGTTTCTCTCTCATGCTTTATAACTGGAAACTGTAACCCTGAGTGTCTGAAATCTGTTCATACCTAGGGGAAAAGCACAGAGTGGTGAGTGGAAGGAAAAAGACTTCTCAAGAAGTTGATTAGTTTAATCCTCAAACTGTCCTGTATTTTCCATCTGTGGAGTGCATTTACAACTGAGGCCAGTTTGCCTAAACTTGGATCTATAAAGATGCACGGAGTGAATACCTGCTTGCATGTATCCTAAGATAGGCAAAATGCCACTGCCTGGAGTGATTCCTTTCTGTTGGTACAGATCAGGTCATAGCAGGGACTTGTTTTGATCTTCTCAAATGCTCCATTGCATTCAGTTGTCTTCCCATGTATTACTGTTAACCTGTGTAAAATTAAATGCCCGTTCTGTGAGCTAACACTGGTGAAACATTCAAAGAGACAGGCTTCAAACTGCATCTTCAATGGTTTTTCTATGTTATTCATCCTCCAAGATTTCAAGCATCTTTTGCAGGAAGAGCAGCTGTCTGAGAAGTAATTTGATAGGTTTGCTTTGGGCAAGTTTAGACATGTGTTTTAACATAATACAAAATGTAGTTCATGATTTGATAGAGACATGTTCCTCTCTGTAATGGATACAACAGACAGATGGGGGAGCACAAGTTTCAAGAGAGACAATTATGACTCGTCTGCGAAACATGCTTGTTGCACAACAGCTGCTTGCCAACATCAGCTATTCTTTATGTCCTACAGCTGTGCAAATCTATTTTAATTTTTTAAAATTGTTTTAGAGAGACAAAAGTGTATTGTTTGATTTAATATGTTTTAAATGTTTTTTGTTTTTTTTTTTTTCCATTCTGAATTAAAGCATCTGGAAAGTTTTGAAACGAAACACTTTCAAAATGAAGAATTAAATACTTCTTTTGAAGGAATGTAGCAAAGACAAGTTTTTAGTATGTTTTTGGCTGAATTTAATCTCTGGTTGATTTGGAGACTTAATTTAAACAGGTCAATTTGAAAAAGAACAATGTAATTTAGAGAGATGAAGGAGGAGTAAGAAGATCCTTTAAGAAGTAAAGGAATTATTTAGTCTTAATAGTTTTCGGGCTGAAATGTAGATTTTCTAGACGTATTTTTTCTAGTTTTTATTGAAACATTTCCTCTTTTGCCATTTTTCTACTCATATTTTATACAAGTTCCCTTTGCCAAGCTCCACTGCAAATTTTAAACTATGATGGCTGTGTGGCTTCAAAGTTTGAGAAATATTTAAATCAATTTCCGAATGAAAATTTTCACTGCCTGAAATACAGCAGCTCATGCTTATATATGGTTATTTTTTTCAGCCCTCAACATGTATTTTATTGCTCAGTGAATAAGAACCAAACATGCTCTCTGTTGTTAGAATTATAAGTGGAAAGTTTATCCCTTCTGTCACAATTTTCATAGCTTTCTTGGAGAACCAATTAATGCATATACATTTTAGTAGTAGCAGGTTTTAATTGTTTCAGAACCTTCCTGGCAGTATGGGATGATTTAATATTTCATGCGGTTTCCTTTTCTGCTTTTGTACTTCAAAGAGTGGTGAACAAATTAGCGAGAACTTCAGAGCCAGCTACTGTCCTGTAGCTGCACAACTCCCACCAGCTCCAGCTCGCAATCCCTTCTTAATGTCTTGAAATGGATACGTCCTTATGGGCCTAAATCTGCATCTGATGACTGAACTCTTCTGATGGCAGTGAGAACTAAGCATGTGGTAAAGCTGCAGGATCAAACCCTTAGGAAGCACATTACACTAGAGTACAGCTTAAGGCAGCTTGTCCGCCTTGGCTTCTTTAACTATAATTGAACTAATGTATTTTAATCTGTACCTCATCTTCTTTGACTTAATGTGAGGAAGCAAATGAAAAATAGCTCATTAAGTACAGTAATTTATTCATACATCAAATAAGCTATATAAATACCTTAACTGTGTTTAAAAATAGCTTGCGCAACATGCAGAAAATTTTCTGGTGACTTTCAGCTTACTTCTTTGAGAACTATTAGTTAATAAAACTTTCTACTTAGTATAGAATCTTTAAAAGTAAAAATAAAAATGATGTCAAGTGTGGAATTTTTTAAAAAGGGGAAGAAAATAAGTATTAATTTCAATCTGGGCACATAATAGCTATAAGGGTGCATTTTCAAACCTATATAATTAAGGGCTTTAGGAGGGTCAGAAAGCAGCTTAAGTCATAGGATTTTTAACTGAAGTGCAGTCATGGGCTGTGCATAACAATCTGGATTTTTTCCTCCGTTGATCAGCCTGAAGGACAGTAGAATGATGAAACTATTACAGAGTCCAAATCATGAGTCATATATGTTCATTACTCTAAGCATAGGAATACAGTAGTACAGTTTGCTTTTTCTGTACATAACTATAGGAATAAAATGAGCACGAAAATAATAACTACTATGTAATCTTTTCCCTGAATATTTTAGACATTAGCCATGTTCTTATAACATTTTTTGGCACAGATAGATGATTGGATAGGGAAATAATCTACCACCTTTAATCTCCTACAAGTAGATACTTTTTCTGAGTAACGACTTTGCTCCATCTTCATTCTTACCATGTCAGAATCTTCATAACTGTCATCCACTGCTTGAAAGTGCCGGATTTTGTTCTTTCAGCTGACTGTGAGGTTATGATGTTTCACAGTCTTTTTCTTTGCAGGATCCCCTTTATAGCTTACTGTCTTCTACTTAATAGCTGAGATCATCTAACAGACTGTCATACTAGGTAATGGTGAGGAATCACCAACAAAATCCAGATGACCTCTCTCACTTTTCATTCCCAGGAAGGGTCAGAATGCATTCTTTTTGCAGTACATGGGGTCTTGGTCCATGGCTATGACTCTCTCTGCAAAAAACACATAGAAAAAAAGAGAATCCAGGTTTCCTGTTGCTTTCCATTGCTATAGTACCACAGTCTGAACTGTCAAAAAATCAGCAGTTGTAAGAAGGTTTCCAGTAGACTTCACAAAGGCACTGGGACTCCTACCTTTAAGGTGAAAAGTCTGGGGCATGGGAGCTAAAAGACTTTTAGCCATTGAAGTTTTGCTCATATTATGAGTGTAACAGCAAAAAAATCAATGGCTGCTTTCTGTGAAGGTAAGGAAAGGGGAAAAGCAACATGTTTATTTCAATTCAAAATAATTTTGGAAGTATCTGAGTCTTTCAGGTTCTAAATTCTTTCTTGATTCGTTAGAATATAACTTTCAATGTAACATTCACAGTTTTAGTTCTGAGCAAGAAGTCTCAGCCTTTACATAACCCACTGCCCTTCAAATGATTTTATTCCATTCACACATGAGTTTTGACTTCAACTTGGCTGCCAGCAGAATAGGAGAATTTGAATAAATACATTTTTAAAACCAGCCTTGATAATTTTTTAATCAGTCCATGAGAGCTTCTGCATAAGCCGGATTTGTTTCAAGGAGTTCAGAGAAGTGAAGCCGAATGGTTTGGCTTGCCAATTTAAGCAAATCTCATAATGGGCCTAAAGTTTCTACCATCCCCACTAATTTTTACATTTTCTTTGAACTCATTTAAATAAATGAATAATATAATCCCAGCCTCAGAATACTTCAGTGAGAACTATTGAGCACTTGTGGCCATCGAAGTGTATGGAAATATTTCTGTCTGTGGAAAGATTTTTGTGGAAATTGGGCTTGGTTCTTGGGTTCTCAGAGTGCACTGCAATGGATGGATTTTTTCATTGAAATCAATGAGAATTAAGGTACTCAGAGACCTTTAAAATTCTGTCCTTTCAACAGTTTTGCTCAAAGTCTTTTTAAGGAATAGTTCAAGTCGGTAAGATTTTGCTTTCACTTGTACTGTGTAAATCCAAATATAATTAGTGAGAACTAAAGGTGGCCTAAGCTGAAGTCTGAAATGACTGGGGATATTCACAGCCAGCTCAGGGTATGATCCAAAAGGTATGATGCTAAGGTCTGACTCACTTTAAACTCCGTTTCCTGTTGGGTAAGTCTCCTGTTGAATGTTTTTATTTTTATTTAATTGAAACCAACTGTCTTTCATCAAAGGGGGGGAAGTGTGGCATTCTTGAAATCCCAGATCAAAGAATAGCAATACTCTAGTCCCAGTTGGACAATGTAGATCTTTCTGAGCTTCAGGTACTGTTGTGCTTTGTGGACAGACAGGGTGGATTGAAACCACTAGCATGCTCTGGAATATCTCTGTGACCCTGCTGGCTTCTCTGGACATCAAACCAAGGATGGATTATTGATATGTATTAACGAAATTGTTTCAAAGAAAAGACTATTGGGATAAATTTTTAAACAGGAGTTGTAAGAGAGGTTTGTATTTTATTAAACAATTTGTTGATATATGATATAAAAATAACATCAACAAAAATTGATACGTATAATTAATTGGAATTAATTATATCTATACCAGGAATAAAATTTACTCGGAAAATAAAGATTATTTTTTATTGAAATGATTTGTATTTATATCGAGTTGGGTGGTTACAGAATAATTGTGCAACATTTTAAAGATACTTAATGGAGAACTTCTGAGCTGTCTGCTAATCAAACTTGCAGCAGTCTAGAAATGAATTAATAAGGTAATAAAATGTTCCTCAGTCTTGAAAAAGAGCTGGGCAGTCATCCTTCCTGCCTCTGTCAGTGCTGAAAAATCCTTCCGTACCGTTCTTAAATATTTTCAATTTGGGGGGTTGGGGGGAGGGAAGCATCTCCTAGTATTTATATTCTAAGGAATTACGTTGTCCATTAACTTGGAAGTAGAATATTTCCTAAGAAGTGTTGTGTTGAAAATTCCAAATATTTATGATGTCAACTTGTAGAATAGCCTGAAGGAAAAAAGAGAGTTGGGGCAAAGAACTGGAATGTTCACAAGAGTGTTGGAGGATAGAAATCTTAAACCGTGTAATATTTATGAGCAACCAAGAGGCTACATTCTGCTCTCAATTACTCTGGCATAAATCTAGAATTACTCATTGGAAGTTCAAAGTTTTTGCTGCAGATTTACACTCGTATAACAAGGAACAGAGTTCAGTTCTGTAAGGGTGGGAAAATCAATTTGGCCAGAAGTTAACTTGCCAAGAACTCAAATTCTAATCACAGAAAGAAACCTTTTTCAGGTCAAATACCAGACTGTGCATTATGTATCTCTCTTTGTCTTTAGCTAAGACACTGAGGCTAGCATTCAGTTCTGTTCAGTAACATCCCGTGGCACCAGGTATTGGACTGATTCAGCTTTATTGCTTAGGGCAGGGGGAAGTTCTCATAGCAGAGTCATGAAGCTTCACAGAAGACCAAAAGGAAGCTGGGAAATAAAATAAAAAGTTGCTGGCTTATAGCCTGAGAGAGTAAACAGAGACTTGCAAAGGATGAGTGATCAGGGAACAATCATAGAAAAACAAGAGGAAAAAGACAGAATCAAAATCCCATATTATGATCCCATAATGATCTGGAAAAAGAGAGATCTTTCCCAAATGATGATCTCTAGAGGTCCCTTCCAACCCCTACAATTCTGTGATTCTGTGATTCTGTGAAATTAAAGCAGGTTTCAGAAACAAGTTGAATCCTTTGACAAGTTGTCAGATTCCACTTTTGAGTACTCTACTCAAAAGGTGACAGATCCCAGCAGTGCTCAGGTGGTTTGTACTATGCTGTGCTATGACAGTTTCTGAAAAGAAAATAAATACTGCCTACACATCTTGTTCTTATTCTGAAGAAGATTCTCTCACTGGGTGCAGGGAAGGGAATGGAATGAAAAATAAGACTTTCAAGGAGAGTAAAAGCAAACAGTAAGTGAATAATGTATGGCATCTAGTTATACCTTTTCTAAATGTAGAGTGAGGCTTTACTGGTGTGGCTCACACTTGCGTTAATGAAGTACCTGGAATTATGCAGTTTTGTACCTACTGAAAACCTTTCTGTATCTGTCAACAAAGATACTAATCACTGGCTGTGATGCTAAAAGAATTTCTAATGAAAGACATTTTCTGTAGATCATGGTCTCTGACTTTGTCACCGTGGAAAGCATGTATGGTACTGCTGACGTGTTCACTGGAGGCTGTTAACTTAGTGTTTGCTAGTTTTTAGCTAGTATCTATTAACTGGCTGCTCCAGCTAAGTAACCAGTTTAGTCTCCCTTCTGGCTTTGATAAAACTCTGCTTTGTTCATAGTTCATCCTAGGCTTATTGTAGGTGGAATAAAATTATTTTGGCTTTCTATTTTATTTTTTTAATTTGTGAATGCTGATGTTGCTTTTAAGGCTGCCATATGCTTGTTACATATGTCAGTTCTAAAAGCTTTGCTGATAGATGAAAGCTGGGAGAGAAGCTTTATCATTTATCTCTCTTCCAGTACTTTTCTTGCTTACTTGAAGGTAAGTCCAATATAATAAATAATGATAGCCTCCTGTTTTTTTACATGCCACATCTGTAAGATAATATTTCTTCTCAATATGCTGAGAAGCAGGAAGGAAGCATCCAACATCTGCAGGATTTGAAGTTATTTTTGACAGCTGTGTGCTATTGGGTATTTCTTTCTTTTTGTGAAAGATAAAACAACCCAGGTGAATTGCTCAAAGGGCATTAATGACTGTCAGACATGTTAAACATATGTTCTCATATGTACATAAAGATAGACACAGAAGATAAAATTATGTATCTATGTACAGAGTGGAGTTGAGGAAATAGTTTGCTGACCTGAAAAGCTGCTGTTGTACTGTACAATCAGATTTCTGTTCAGATGGCACAAGGTATATGATGTGGTATAGGTGGGAGGTTTTTGATAACAAGAAGCAGCAGTTCATCCTTGACACCTATTGATCACAAAACTGGAAGGTTTGGTCTAGAGACATGCAGGATTCATTCCAGCATTTAGCCCGGAGCACGCTCTGATCACAGTAGAACAGAGTAAAGCACAAGCTTTCAAGGCTAAATGTAGGAAATGTTCACATATGGCCAACAGGAGATAAAAGCAGACAGTTGCAATTTCAGTGTGTGCACTGGACCTATATTTATTTGAAAAAGAAGAGCACTCTCATATAGCCAAAATGTATGTGGTCAAGATTTTTCTTTCATATTAATATAGTGCAGATAGAGATGAGTGACCTGTCTGCAAGAGCTCCAAGCTAGCAAAGCACAGGCTAAGAGGTAGGAAGCAACAGTGAATATGGTGATGAATCCTAGTGCTAAATGGGTGATGAACACATGCTGCTAAAAAATGTGGACTCTGTGTAGCATTATCCTAACTGGTTGATCATAGTAGGCCTATAATCCAAAGACATTGGCAGAGATCATGTCTGCTTACCAAAAAAAAAATCCTAGTGTGACTTCAAAATACTTCATGATATTTGGTCTTCACCTAAGAATTTGAGATCTAAAATTGTGTTAGGTAATAGCAAAGATCATTTACTCAGTATAGTGTTTCTGACTATTTGCAGTAGAAGACATGCAGAGAAAGTGTGTGGAAACAGAAGCACGTAGGGAGTAACAATTTTCCTAGGATATCCATCCAGTGCCAGAGTAAATTAAACACCAAATTTCAATGGGAAGGATGGCAGAGAGGGTGATGCTATGACTATCTTGCGAGTCTTCACTAAGAACTGCAGTGTGCATCCATACTAAGCGCTGCTGCCACTATCTTCCTAATTATGGCAAATAATAGGGAATACAGATAAATATGAAGTATGTATGTAGTTAAACGAAATTAAAATAATGTAGTAGTGTAAGGAGGCTTACTTGATAAAAAAAAATACTGTGGCTGTCTGCAAAGAGAGGAAAAAGTAGTAGCAGGAAATCAAAAACATGTTTTGGATCATTCACCCATGCTGATAAGCAGTGAAAACTAACAGACAATATTCTGCAATGGTTGCACCTTAGATCAAGATATGAGGAGGCAGATGAGGAGAGATGGTATAACTAGCACAGTTGATATTATAAATTGTGGGTGATACAAGCCAACATTAAATTACCAGTCTCAAAGAAAGAAGGAAGTAGACAGCAGATTGTGAGTTAGAAGTGTTTCTCCAGCTGCAGAGCAGCTCACACTTGTTCAAGGTCAAATATCAAAGCCAGTACCTGAAAGTCTATCCATCTTTGTTTTCAAGAAATATTCTTTAAGTATTAATGTATCTTCTGTTTTCTGGAAGTACGTATTCTTAACCTTTCACTCCCAACCATTTTCATGATTATTTAAAAAAAAAAAAAAAATCCTCTTTTTTTACTGCTATCTACATCCACTTCTAGGAAATAAACTTCTCTTCCTATCCCCCAAACTCTCTCTACAGTAATTTCCATTGACTGCAGGGGTGTCTGCTGGTGATAGTGAAGCTGATTGACTTCAAAGCCACTGTTGTTGCCGCACTTGGCCAAGAATCTGCTCATGACTGTAGCAGATGTTTCTAAGGTTTTTTTAAGGTGGTTTTTTCTTTCTTTTTTTTTTTTTTTTTTTTTTAATAGACCAATGAGAACCTTATGGAACAGTTTTTTACTTAAGTCCTGGACTGAATGCCAGCATGGCTACACTGCATGATTTCAAAACCCTCTATCAGAATTGTTGTGCTTGTAAGAGGCAAGTTTCCCTTATCAGCAGGTAAAAGCATATTTTCACTCTTGCCAGCTCCCTGATGTTAGATAATTAGCAGATTCCTGTTTAGTCTTAATTGCTTTACCTTAACAAGTTGTTGTTGTTGTTGTTTTTTACAGTTTGTTTAAAAATTTCACAGTAAGGTTATGTTGTAAAGGAACATTGAATGAAAATTCTGGAGAGTTCACATTGAGTACTGAATCAGAACGGCTTTGATTAACCCACAAACTTAATCCTAAGTTCTAGAAATATCTGCTTTTGTATTGTTTACCTTAGACATTTCTCCAGTAACTCTAGACTGAGCTGGAACACTCCTAAATGCCCTTAGAATTGAGAAAAACACTACTTTGGCAATATGACAGCGAAGTTATGAACCTGTAATGTTCTAAGAAATAAAGATACCAGCAACCATGCAAACGTTGGAATCTGTAACTCACCACAGTGCACCAAAGATGATACAAAGTCAGAAGATGGAGGTAGAGATACAAAGTCAGAAGATAGAGATATCTTCAGAAATAGAAAACTCTATGGCAAAAATAAGTAGCATTGAAAGAGGCAAAAGATACCTGCCAGAAGGATGCTGGAGAAGTCAGAGTACCTGCTGTGGACTTTGCTGCCTGGAGTTTGTAAATGGCAAACTGAGGATACAAGGAAGAGAGAAAGGATAACCTAATACTTTGATTCTTACAATGAATATAATCTGTTAGACTAGCTTATGCAGGGTGATGTTAATGGAGGGTTACCTTATTTGCCATAGTTAACAGCAGTTTTTTGGGAGTAAGCAGCTTTTTATTTGCTTCATTTACTTAGAAAGAAACAAATGAACAAATAGATTGCCTTTATTTTATTTTACCTTCTTCCACCTCCCAAAGAGGAAGGCTGATGTTTTCATTAAGCTTTACCAGCTGGCCATATGGGATAGTCAGTAGGTCAGTATGTAAATACTTACATAGTGTATTAGCCCTTTCTTATTCTTACAACATTTTTGTTTACATTTCCCAATCCGATAGTATTTAAGCTTGATTCCTTTGAGCCAAACACTTCATGATTAAATGCAGTGCATAGCAACAGAGAAATAATTATCGTTTTTAACCCACACTATGCATAAGCCAAAAAAAAATCTCTACTTGACAAAGAGAGTATTGACTTCCCATGTAGTCTTTAGAAGGTCATTTAACTTCATGCATCCAGTTCACAAGATTTTAATGCACTTTACATGGACATATAATGTATGCGTGTAAATGTCTGAAGCCACCTGATGGAAGATACTGCAAATTGTTCTGTAAAGCAGAAGAACTACAAAATTACAAAAGAATTACAAAAGATATGGTCACTTACATCAGTAATAGTTCAAAACCATTAACTCCTTGGTCTTTGAAGGGCCAAATTACTCAGAGGATAAATAGATATCCTTATTTAAAAGTTGTCCTCTTTGAAAGACTTCCCCAAACATTCAGCCAAAGCACAAGGATTTCCTTTAGGAAGCCGGATGCACCTTTTTCAGTGACTATAGCTGGGCTTTGGATTATGTATCTCTTGGAATTCCAAACTGTTAAGAAAAACAACAGCAGTTTATTCAGTAGCATTACACACAGATAGGATTAAATACTTGTTACATGGCTTACTTTTAGACTATAGAATTGCCTACCTCTTGTAAAAAGCACTGCAGGGTAGGTAGGATTATGGTCTGAACATGTGTAAGGACTGGATAATTTGTCTCGTCATTATCCGGTAGATTGAAAATACCTTATTACACCAAATACGGCACGTTTCTTACTTTAGGTCAGCATTATTGTATTAACATTTTAAAAATGTTATTAAATATATTAAAATATATAAATGTATAAATGTATACTTATATATTTATATATATATATATTTATATATATATACGTACATTTATATATAATATTTTAAAATCATTGGTTTCTTTTTCAAAGGTACTGTAATTGTTTCCAAGAGTTCTGTCCCCTGCTGTTTCTAACTGGGGGAAAACTGTCTTCTCAACTTGAAATCAGTACTCACAAAATGGGCTGATTGTATCATCACATTCAAACTCTTTCAGAAGTTAGCCTGGCTCCTGTAAGCTATAGACACAGCTGTTGAACCAGTGGGATGAAGTAGGGAAATGGCTCAGAACAGACCTCAGCAGTCTCTGGACCCCTGACATTTCCTGTTTGACCCAGGACACATGCAACAGCTTCCTTGTTGAAGATCATAGACCAGAAGGAGCAAACAAATCTCTTGGCTCCACTTTTGAGGCAGGTGTCCCCTCTCTTGATATTTCCTGTGGTGTGGGAGACATTGCCAGCTGTCTGTTCAGTTCATGCAAGCAGTTTGTCTGAGAACTGTGGTTAGAGAGGGGAGCAGCCTTCATGGGACTCTGGTATCAGATATGATGAGGGAAAGAAAATCTATGTTGAGGTGTTGTACTGTAAATAATTATTCATATTAAGTCTTTAGAACAAAAATTCACGTTAATAGTACAGCTACCAGATACCTTATTTTATGAGGTTACTTGGATTTCAGGTGTTGTATGAAATAAATACTATAGGGACACAGGAATTATACTTAATGCACACATACTGTCTTCCTCTGAAGTACAGGTCATTTATTTAACTCAATTATTGTTAAAACACTTGATTGCTTGATACTTCCAAAGTTGTACTTCTTGGCCATATAGTCATCATTTTTTATCTTTATTAGAGAAAGAAGTAGTTTTGCTTTCAATATCTCACTGGAACTACCACTGCTGTTGACACGACTTCAAAGGTTTGCATCATGACCTTAGTTCTGTTTTCACATATTTAGGTTTCTCCTAATTTTTATCTTCTTGCTTAACATACCACTTGAAATCTTGCTCTCACTTTACTTCCAAAGCTTAGATGTCTTCTAGCTTTCTCATAACTTTCTAAACTTTCCCACAAAACTTCATTTCACTTGTGTCTGGGTTTCAGTCATAATCCCTGCCTATCCTGCATCCTGAGACTAAATAGAGCCCTCTACTTGCCCGGCATCAGGGTATCTAAGCTGATAAATATCTAAGTGGGTAGATGATAAACCTGCAAGTCCTCTGTGCATTTAGCCTCACTTATTTGTGAACCCTATCTGGATACACGTATATCTGCTTCACACAACCAAGATATTTTTCTCTTGTTTATATCTGCCATATCTTTGTACTTTCTTTATCCTGCCAGCAATGCTACTGCCTTTCATGGCAGTTAGTCAAATAATCTGGTGCTGGTTTTTATTTCCCGTCTCATAGCCACTTCTAGCAACATTTTTACCAGTGGTTTCTCAGAGGTAGGCACCATTCACAGATAGCTAAGCCATCTTCCTTCTTTGTTTGGATTCTCCATAGCAGCCTGGCTTGCTGGTCTCCTAGCTCCCCACTTTAGAGCTGCTATGAATAATCCCACCAAATTCACATTACTATCATAATTCCTAACGGTGATCTTTGCAACTCCTGCATCCACAGTTTTCAAAGAGTTCATCCCTTTACAGTACATCAAGGGCACTTCTCAGAGCAGTGCAGACGCCTTCTACCTGAGATGTTGTCCCTCTTCTTTCCAGCTCCATTGACATTACTTGCACCTGGTACCACTTGGGGCACTTTGTCCACAGGTGCTTTATGCTCTGCTTTATGGTTCACATGGAAACCACAGCTGAAACTTAGCTGTTAAATATGCCTTTCCCCTGATATTCATAAAATCCACAGTAATCGTGAGGTATGCAAATCCTTTCTAGTGAAAAATGTGGGTAAGTGATCTCTAAGGGAACAGATGTTTGTTTCTTATCTTTTGCTGAGAATTAGAATGAGAAAGAACAAAAAAAGGAGGGCTAATCTTGTAACCAGGCCTGCAAGTGCATTCTTACCTATGGACTATTGCTACTGTTTTCCTCCATTACCTTGTAGAAATCAGGAATGATTCTTGCAAATAATCTTGTAGACTTTTATTAATATCTTTGCAGATCAGAAGCAATTCAGGCTTATATTGTGCCAAAGGTCTTGAAAAATGGGATTTTGAAGCTGATGGCAGTGACTTGGTAATCATACTATAATTGATGATTATTTTGAAAGAGTAATAATTTTCTTGAAAAAGTAACACCAGCTTCACATCATTGTTTCCAAACCCTTTTGGTTATGCATTGCAGATGACTCTCTCCTGGTAAGCTAGTTTGCTTATTACTTCTAGGGTTTCTGTGCTGGGAAAATGGGTTGCAAAAGAGACTGTGGGTATCATGACCTCATCATTCATATTCAAAAGAAGAGCAGCAAGATTGCCATAATATATTACTTTGTAAAATTATAACCCTGAGAAGTAATAAGACTCAATTGCATTTTTTTGGCAATGTTCTATTTAAGAAAGTATCTGTCTCATGACTCTAGTTTATTCTTTGTCTTGATCTTTGGTCAGCAGTCCTCATGAGGATTTTTCATCTCCTCAAACCTTGCATCAGATAAATCCCTCTTTTCCTGTGGTCCACTTCAGCCTTTGCATATGTGCCCTTTCTAAAGCATTAACAGTTGTGTCTAAGAAACTTAAGCTACAGTGCTTTATGGTGCTGGAGAACAAATGCAGACTGCACAAGGAGCTTTTTTCCCTTTTGCTCTGCACACTACTTGGAACAAGAATATTCCGTCCATTGAGAAGCGTGCTGGATGCAGTGTGCTGAAATTGTCCAAAATGGAGTGAAAGTACCTCTGTGCAGTCTTGTGTAAAGCTCATTGCTAAGCAGAGGATGCTGAAATAGGTTTTGCTGATTCTCTGTATACACACTGCAAAACTGAGGAGATCATTAAACAGGGTCAGATTTACTCCTTTAAACTAAAAGTTGAAAGAAAGTTGAATTCATAACTAATATGTCATCATGGTCTTTTAAATGAAAGGTCAAGGAAAATACTGTGTGAGGAAATATAGTTTTATAATACAAAATAAATTTCAGAAGGTGGCCTAGGAGTTTCCTTCTAGTCTGCTTCCTACGTATACTGTTTTCTTTTAAAAGCTTTTTGTAACTCTTGCCATCCTCAACTTGCATCCTCCAGACTCTTATTTTCCTCTGAGCTTATATCTTAGTGTGAACAGTGTCTGCTATTCAGGTAGAGCAGGTTAACACCATGTAGCGTATTAGTGGCAGAATAACATTCAAGTATTTATGTTTTATTTTGGAAGAGATAACAGTAAAAGCATGGAATATTTTTGCCCATGGTGTGGGTGATAAAATCCCTTAGGAGCTTAATGATGTGTCATTTTTGTACAGGTTTTTTTTTCCCTTACATCACAGTTTAAAATGTGTTTCCCTGCTGTAGATACTCAAAGGAATTTACAGTTGTCCTTTTAAGCAGGCATTTATGCTGCTCAGCAATTTGTACTGTCCATTGTGATTCATTTTATGGCTTGCTCTGTCTGCCTATCTGCCGTGTGTTCCCCTGTAGAAGGATTTAAGGTTGCCAGAAAGAATATGTCTATGTACAACAAGCAGAAACGATGCATTGGATGTGCACTTCATGGAGCTTTAAATGCTTTTAGAAAGGGAAGTGTTAAAACTGAATAGATGACGTTAGTACCACCAAAGAAAGAAAAAAAAGTGCCCTGAAAAGCTGTATTGACTAAATCTCCTAACAATGCTCGTGATTTTCCTATATCCTGCTCTGTGTTTTTGTATGGATTTTTCATAGCACAGGCAGACGTTCCCCACGCTGTGATTCAGCGTCTGTTCCTAGCCATGCTCTTGCACGATTTTAACCTGATTTCACGGGAGGAACAGGGAATGAAACACTCTAGCTCATGGTTGTCAGCAGTGAAAAATAGCCAGGAATCAGACAAACAGCTTCATTGCTGAGATTATTTCCGGGATAAAAACTCTTCCAACAGCTGTTTGCTTTGGCCACTGCTCAGGTCTTTTTTTTTTTTTTTTTTTTTTTTTTTCATCAGAAAAAAAAGAGGCTTGCTTTTTTTTTTTTTTTTTTTTTTTTAAGCTGTGGGCTGGTTATTTATGCAGTCAGGAAGAGGTCTCTGCTTCCAGTGTTGTGGTCTCAGAGCTGTTTTGACAGTTGGAGTACAGGGAGATTTCATCTCCTCTCTGCCTCCTTCTCTCCCGTCCTTCATTCACTTAACGTGCAGACCTGGAATGCTGTAGGAAGAAGAGAAAGCAAATTTACGAGTTCTTTAATCCCAGACAGGCAGCTTTGTGGCAGTTACCTTCAAGAAAAGTTCACGCCCCAAAGGAGTGTTTAGTCTTACAGAGCCACTGACTCACTGAGCAGCGCGTGTGAGTGTCTGTGAGGGAGAAGGCAGAGATGGAGGAAAAGTTTTGCTTCCTTGTGAAACTCGTAACGTTATTGTTTTAAGGACTTTTTGAAAAGATGACTGCTACTTTTGTTTGAAGTATTCTGGAATTGCTGAATCTGGAGTCTACCAGAGACTGAGGTCAGGAGCATTTTCTTTGGCAGAAAGAAGATACTTTTAGAGAAGCCATGCCTGTGCTTGGGGTTGCCTCCAAGCTAAGACAGCCAGCCGTAGGGTCAAAGCCTGTTCATACTGCCCTCCCGATACCAAACCTTGGCCCCACTGGCACGCAGCACTACTCACCAAAGTCCTTGGAGCTTACTGGGGCAGAGAGCTCGATGCTGTCTTGTCAGCTCACCTTAAAGTCAACCTGTGATTTTGGAGAGAGGAGAGCGCTTCAAGGGAAAACCCAGGAGCTGGAAGATAGCAAGGTTAGTTGGAAACTTTTCCTGCACATCTGAATTCTCAGAAAATGTTAATTTGCTTGGACAAAATCTGATAGAAACTGGCTGTCTGCACAGCTTGGGTGTGATTGGGTAAAAGATAGACTTTTGCTGTCAGCAGTGAACTTATATAGCAGCCTTGTAAATTTTGTTTGCTCAGTGTTGTCATTTGAATAAATATTCTGTTTTTGAAATATTAATGTTAAGCTAATGATAGAATAAATTTCACAGAACAATCTGATAAAGATCAGTAGAATCACAAGTAGAAAAAAATCATCCCAGCATCCCATAAACAGAGCAATGACATGACTGCACTTAAAATAAATAAATAAATAAATAAAAAATTAAAAAAATCTTGGCTGCTTCACAGTATATTATGAAATTTATAAAGAGATCTCACACCCACACTTATTCCCACAGGGAGACTCCTTTAAAACAACTAATTGATTTTCTCTTTACTTTTCAAATGATCTGGATATTCTTGCTGCAGAACCTGAATAGCAGCTTCCCAGTGAAAAGTACCTGTGTTTTTTCTTTTCTGCACAGAACTTCTTCCTAGCCTTCATCTAGCTCTGATTCATTATGATTCTTTTTTTTTAAAGTTTTTTTTAATTAAGATTCCATAGCATTTTTAGACTGCTCATATAGTCTTTCTTTTGTAAAGGAGTACTTTTGGATTCTTGCTTGATAATTTAAAAAACCTCTCATGCTTTCCAAGTACTTTTGGTTTGTGGAACTGATGACCAAACTGTGATTAAACATGTATTTGTAGTTGCTTCATATTTAATTTAAGGACACTTGAGTGTAATCAGAGCTGTTACAGTAGCAAGATAGATGTAATGTACTTGGTTTTCCCTTGTTTTTAGCTACTGAATTAATTCAGTATTCAAGAAGAAAGTTGATTTTGTGGTTAAAGCATAGAGTTAGGATTCTGAACCTTTGGTTTCCTTTTTAACCCCTGCCACATATTTCCCACGGGATTTTGGTCATGTCACTTAATTTTTCTCTTGGAATTCTCTTTGTCACTTTATCCCCTGCCTTTCAAATGATGTTTTGATGATATCAAAGATGTCCAATAGACAGAGACTAGACTGTTCATTTCTTGATTTCCAGAAATGATGAACAACCCTTTTCTATGACATGAATGCAACATGAAGATAAGAATAAAACTTTTCAGCACAATGTAATTCCTGCTTACTCATTTATCTTTAATAGAAAAGATTCCTTCTGTTTACCCTTTGATGGTGTTCTGTAGTGAATATTGCATGGAAAGTATTTTAGTTCTTGAAGTACTATGTTCAGGGGAAAAAAAAAAAAGGATACAGATAGCATTGCCTGCTGAGAACTGTATTTCCTGATTCTTTGGAAAAAAAAAATTGTAGAGATAGGTAGAACATCTTGTTTCAGTACTTAAACAGCTTAGGATCTATTGGTGATTAGCATGAGACTCAATGGGAGTCAGTTCCTCTGGTGATCCGCACTTACTTCCATGACATCTGGTCCTGAGTACTACTGAAATACTAGTGAGTAAAGTAACAGACTACGTGGACCCAAATGGTTCTCAAATCTCAGTTTGAGAATTCCAGGTTTCTTTGGTTTGACTATGCTTTTACACTTAGAGGCTGTTATTTGGAAAAAAATAAAATAAAAAATGTCCTGCTAGCTATTAGATCCATCTCTCTCTTCTCAATGGTGGCAGCTGAGCACATTTAGAATAAGATCCTTAAAGATGGTTTATGCACATTCTGGTCTGAAAACCTCCCCTGGCCGCCTAGATTTATAGATGGATTGATTAACTTCTGCAGCTTTTTTGTATTCCCTTTTATAATGTCTTGACATTTCCAACAAAGCTTGGTGGATGTCCTTGTTCAGTTTTTTCCCAAGTAGATTTTTTTTTTTTTAAGAATGGTCTTTTATTCACTTATTGAGTGAATTTCATGAAGCATTTTGGCAACACAATTTGTGTAATAAAGTGAGTGGTTATGATGAAGAAGTTGATTTTAGGCTTTTGTCACTAATAAACTTGAAAATATCATCCTAAATTACTGAGTGATATTTTCATTCATCAGTGCTGAAGATTCATGCCTCGTGTTTC
Source organism: Meleagris gallopavo (assembly GCF_905368555.1). Lineage (NCBI taxonomy): Eukaryota > Metazoa > Chordata > Aves > Galliformes > Phasianidae > Meleagris > Meleagris gallopavo. The sequence continues at coordinate 38,170,309 of NC_139404.1, forward strand.
CCATTGCCTGGTCTCCTTAGGAGCATATCTAAAATATCTAAGTAGTTCAAGCACAAATTTGAATGAGTTGTTAGGATGAAGGTCGCTTCAGGTTTGTTGTGTGGATGCAGATTCCATATATCAGTGTTCTAAAACTTGACTATTTCTTAGAGCCCATGATCCTTTGATTTTTATTTTATTTTTTTTGGTTAGCAAGGACATTCCTACATGGTTCTGTAGTGTACAATGTTGTACTTTAGGAATGTTTCCATTACAACAGTGATCAGATAAAAGGTCTTTAAGTCACAATGTTGTAAATACCTAGCCAGAGTTTCTATATGAGAGTAAAATCTTTTTCTATAGCATACTGCTTGTATGCTTATGTTATATTGCTGTGTATAAAACAGCACTGCTTTTTGAGGGTAAGATGATGAATATCTATCTGCAGAAGATGGTGGAGCTTATGAATTAATCATCTGGTTAACATTTGCCCTTGTCTGCTGAATTGCAGGCTATAGGTTTGCTTTCTTCTGTATTTTACACCTTCTGCTCTGTGGATCACCAGGTTTGTGTCTAGAAGGCAGTTAGATTGACATGTAGGCTCTCTGACACATCCTCTTGCTATCTATAAATGCTAAGGACCCTAAGATAAATTTGAGTTATATATGTCAGTAGGTCATTGCCACCCAGCTGTTTCCTCTATGGCCTTCAGTCTCACTGCACCTGATTGTTTGAGACTTCTGACACTTGTGTTGGCTTTCTCACACAACTTCATTGCCAGGGCTGGCTAGGAATACAGCTGCAAACATCAGATCTGTTTTTCCTAAGCATTTTTCCTTCCTCACATGATTTTGTTGCTTTTGCATATGTAGTCTTGGAGGCTTTTTGTGGACATGATGCAGTTTGGAGTTTAGTAGAAGTAACATTATTTTAATAAGAACTCCATAGAAGGAAAAAAAAAGAGTGATTATATTCAGTGCTCATTCTTTATTGGCGAATAAGTTGCTAATCATTAAATTATTGTGTGTAATTTATTCAAATACACTTTTGTTCAGAATTTGTGCTTTGGTATGTAGGTCCATCTGCTTTCTTGCTAAGCCTGCTAATGTTTAAGCTGACTGCATGAGCACTTATGATGTGAATAGTCATGCAAAATATTTGAACACAAGCATTCAGAGCACATTCTTTTTCCCTGAGTATCATATAGACAAAAGTTTATTCCTATATATGTACACAGGAAAAGAATCCAGCTGCTGAATTCGTGAGGTGAAATGCTGGCTTGCCTTGAAGCAGATGGAGTTTTGCTGTTCAGTAGGACCATACTTTGTTTTTATGAAAATCCACATCTGAAAATACCAGTATTTGCTGTAACATTTTTCTAACTGTATATAGAGTATTGTTTTATGTCTGTGTCTCTCCTTTCATACTACTTGCTAAAATAAAGAGACCAAAATTATCAGATTGCATTAGGCTTCCTTGTGCTACTCTTCTTGTTGTATTCTATTAAAAAGTTAAAAAACGAAAAAAAAAATGCAATAAATACTGTGGAAATGGCTAAAAGAAAGAAACTTAGAGAGAGTTTCTTTGTAAAAGCAACTAATTATGGTCACTAAATGATAACTTTGTACTATACTGACTTGCAGAATAATGTCATTGCCAATAACATTTCACTCAAGGTGAATATAGTTTCTTTCAGCAGTCCTCGCATATTTGATGCTGTGGCAACAAGGACATTGTCACAAATCCTCTCTGGCAAAAATCTGAGCAGATGCTGAGAGCTGGCACCCATGCTGAGCATGTCAGTCTTCTGACCTGGCTGCCCAGAGCTACTCCTTGTAGTGTTGTGCTGTAAGTTCCCCTTAGTTTCCTTCCATCATCAAACTTTCGTATTTCAATTGTACTGCACTATCATTTAAACTTGCCAACTTAGTTTTCTATGGGCTGAATCCAATATATTAATTGTAGTGTTTTGATTGTATGACTTAAAAGATAAGACTTTATCCTTCTTTCCCAAGCTAATTCATTCCTGTACTGTCATATTATCTTATATACCTTTTTTTCTTCCTCTTGTTTTCAATTTCTCTGTGCTATCTGTCCTTCGCTGTCTGCTTTATCTTCTTCCTTCCTACTAGCAGACATCTTTAGAGCTTCTACAGAGACTAATTTTTCTCTATATCTACAAATCAAGTCTTTGTTATGACTACAACATTTTTTATACCTTAAAGGAAAGTGTTAAGTTCTACAACTGACTCAGTATATGTATATAAACTTAAAAATTTATAGATACATCATTTTTTTAGGGTTTATGTTAAGATTCTCGTAACATGGAGATTGTAGAATCATAGAATCACCAAGGTTGGAAAAGACCTTCAGTATCATCCAGTCCAATTGTCCACCTCCAGGGACAGTGACTGATCCACCTCCTAGGAAGTGTGTTTCAGCACTAACTACTCTTACAGTGAAGGAATTTTTCATAATATCCAATCTGAACCTCCCCTGGTGCAACTTGAAGCCATTTCCTTGAGTCCTATCACTGGTTACATGCAAGTGGAAGCCAACCTACTTCCAGGTATTTGTAGAGTTATAGAGATACTGGCATCCAGAGGATGTATGGATACGCTCTTAAAGTGATCCAGTCACACCAAGCTCATCACTAAACTATCTAGTTTTGAGACAGGAATGTCTCAGGGGAACTCAGAAAATGGATCTACTGCAAAGTCTTCTGGATGTAATGCCAAAGAATATGATGTCCACCTGATGAAAGACATGCGAGTGGTTTCTTCTCTAGAGCATTGAAATCTGAGCGTCTGGACTGGGAAAGTGATCTGTAAAGCAGCAGAACAGAGATGAATAGATGCGCTCTACATGGGGAATATGGCCCTGAAAGACTAGGCTATGTAGTACTTAGTTGTACCAAGAAAACAACATTAAAGTGGTCTAAAATAAAATTTAACGTCAATGCCACAAAACAATCCTAAATGCTTTGGTGTGATTAGGAAAAAAAACATGTACTGCTGCTATTAAAAGGGCTCTTGAAGTTCATTTCATTTAGTGCCATACTTCTACATTTCGTTATTGATCTGAGGGCTTCTGGTATTGGCATCATTCAGCCAGTGCTTTTGCAGCAGGACATTGAAATGAGCATGGAAACCCCTCATTTCTGCCCCATCAACTGTCAGCAGAATATCAGCGGTGTTGTAACTCCTGCCTATTGCCAGATACCAGACTTGAAGAACGGCTAGGATCCTCTATCCAGACAGATCTTAAGACAAACATTTTTGCTTTCTTTGTATGGGTGGAGCTCCCTGATTATGCCTATGGGAGACACTGGAAACCAGATATGTGCCATGAATGACTTCCATATCTCTGTCTTTATTCAACTAACCCTTCCACACCATAGCTTTTGTGTGTCCCTTTCCCACCATTCCCCAGCACTCCCAAGTGTGGCATCTGTTGCAATCCCACATCTATTTGACCTTTCAGATTCTTGGATACCTTTTTGTCTGGTCTCACAGGGCCAAACTTCACAAAGTTTTTTGACATACTTAGTCTAGGGAACATAAATAAATGAGTTTATTTCCCCACTTTGTCATACCCTTCCTTTTCCCAGTGCTAGTACATTGGAGATGTCTGCCTTGTGGGTTGGCAAGAAAGGAGGCTGCTCATTGTGCCGAGTGTTTCATTTACAGTGCTATGGCCAAGGCAACAAAAAGGACAGCAGAAGCAGCCAGAGGCCGCCCATCTTCTCCCCACAGTGACTGCTAGTGCTGGGAAGCTAGCGCTGTTTCAAAAGCACTGACTAGCTGCCAGAAATTTCAGTCGGCGCTGCTGACACCTGGGACTGCATGTGTTTAAACTTCACACTGGCCCAGTGAAGGCAGGACAGCTGGCAGGAGTTCAGATTGTCAGCATTTTCAGCTTCTTGCCTTGTGGTCTGAATTATTTCTTTATCAAACAGATAACAGCATCTTTAATGTGCTTTGTGTATTCAGCACCATCTGTCTGTGCTATATTATAACTGATTTAAGAGTCTCGTGCTGCACGAGCTTGGAAGCAACTTTACTGTTACATGTTTATTTTCTGATCATCTGTAGCAAACACATTTTCACTTAGTTAAGATAAATGAACAGTAAGACAAGTATATAACTCTAAAAGCTTTTGTATTTATGAGCAAGTTGTATTGAGTGTGGGTTGAAATATGCCTTTTGTTTGTAATTTTTAATTGGGATTATGAGTGGGAGGGTATTTACTAACTCAGGTTTAAGACCTCTGCTTACCTTTAGACTTCTTTTTCTATATTTCTCTAATAAAAGAAATTAGAACTCAGCGTATTTCATATTAAATGGGTACGGAGAGCTGATGCAAGGCATCGATAGAAAACAATTGCTTTTACTCTTTTGTATTGCATCTGTGCCTAGGGAAGCTGGCAGGGGATTTCCTGAACAAACAAGTTTAAAAAATCCTCTTTCCTTGAAAATGGAAGTGTTTTTGATTGTACACACACAGCTCCCAGAATGTGTGAAAGCAGCAGAACTCCAGATCCCAACGCAACCCAGCAACATTTGCTTGGTGCAACACCAGAGCTAATAAATGCAGCCTCTGAGTGAAATCTGTTCTCCATGACCATAAATGGAGATGAGTGGTCTCCGTCTCTACATAAAAATAATGGGCTTATACTATACCCCAGGAGGTTTTTGTTAGGCCTCAGTAAAACTTTCCAGCGGTTAATAGTAGTTAAACAGAGGAACACATTACATTCAGAAGGTGTACCGTCTCTGCCACTGGAGAATTCAAAAAAACCAAGCAGATGTACACCTGCTGGTCATTGCACGGTTACTCTGACTCTTTCTTGTGCAGAGGACTAGGTGACTCTCCTGAAGGTCTCTTTTCTCATTCACTGATTCAGCTGAATGCAGGTGTGATGGTGAAACTGCTACTTTGGGAGCCTGAGCTGATAGCCTTGTGCCTTACAGAATCATTGAGATGTAAGAACTCAATTTGGAGACATCTTTGCTACAAAATATGGCGTTGCACAGGACGGGTGTTTCCAGAGGTATTTCTTTGAAAAAACTACAGTTCCTGTTGAGTTTCCTGAAAGCAGGAATAGATATTATCAGAAACCAGCAAGCTAGTTTCTCGTTCAGAAATATTCCTTACCATGTGGGATGTCAGCATTGGAGTGCCCTCAAGCCTCAAGAACCTGTGAAGTCTGACAATAGAAGGACACACAGAAACCCAGTTCTGTGCAAGGTACCTGGAAACCCTAAGAATCTAATTCAGTTTAGAGCTATAAGATCCTTCAAAATCCCTTCAGGAACACTGTAGTAAGTCTTTCAGCCTGTCCCATTTCATGGAGGCTGTTCAGACTGCTCCCTGGGTTCCAGGAGCTTCCCAAAGCACCCAGTGCAATGAGAGGTACCACTAAGACTGAAATTCAGTTCAGCTGAAACTTATTATTTTCCCTAAGTAAAAATATGCTCTCATGTCCTCTCTGTGATTGTTTTCCAGTTTCAACCAGACCTTGAGCCTAGAAACCTTTACTAGATTGAGGCCTTATTGCAGCAGGTAGTGTGCATGCATACAGTAGAAGTTGGTTACAGCTGTATAGCATATATGGCTCTTTTAGAGTGTGGGAGAAAGGGAAAAATATTATCACCACAGTATAGAGTGAGAGAGGAGATTTAAGGGGAAATGGATGGTTTTCCCACACTTGGGCTAAGGTCTTTGTGACAGGACTTTGAATCTCAGGTCATACATATCTTGAGTTCCAGCTTCATATAAACACAAACCCAATCTTTGTCTTTTCTAAGGAATCAATTAAGAAAGAAACATTAGGATTATTATTTATTTATCCTGTTTACTTCACAAGGAGAGTTTTGTTTCTTTCTTCTCCCTAATGTCAGTGGCCAGCATCAGCCTGGGCCCAGGTCCGAGGTGGAGTTGGAATTTTACTCCAGAGCCACATTCTTCAGTTTTGATCTATCTGATCAACTCAGATTTTGACACGATTTATTTGAGATGCAAAAATATTGTGCCCTTTGTAGAATGGTATAACACTCATGAAAAGTCTTGTGTGTAATGCTGCTCATAGGCTTTTCACTTGTTAAACATGATGTAGAAAGTATAAATATTTATGAAATAAAAGCAGGCCTTTCTTAAAGAGAGATGACATTTTTAGTACTTATGTCTGCTTTTGTATATACTGATTAGCTTCCCTGTAGCAGTTGTTCTTGTGTTTACAAAATAATGAAGGCAAATTAGTTGCAAAGAAATGCTAGTTGTTTTAACTCTGTGTTCGTTCCCTGATTTCTAGGCCTACTGACTTCTTTTCTCTAGTACACTAATATTTGTGAGTTGTGTAGCTTTTCTTACACTTGCATGTAAAGCAAGCAAATTGTAGTTCATTTAAAGCAGCTCTGTGTTTCACTTTGACCTGATTCACAGGATGTGGTCTTGGAGGAAGCCCATGCTTTAACAATAGCCTTTTGACAGCTAGAGTTGTTGGGGACTAAGCTGGGAGAGGAGGGAGCATCTATCTATTCTCAAACCTTCTAGTGGAATATTTTGTGTGAATCTTCACTTGCCTGTGATGTTTTTAAGGTCAAAACCCTTGCTTTTTTGTTTTTACTGGCAGCAGAACTTTGGCTGAAAAATAGCATAACTTACTTAAAATTCAGAAAAGGAATGTGGAGTGTTTTGTCTGGTAAATGCAAAGGAATAATTCCCTTGTGTAAGATGTGTAGATTTCTGATGGCTCCTTTGTATGTTCAGTGTAAACCAAGTTGGAAAATAAGCAAATCAAAGGGAAGCAGAATTTTAAAGCTATTAGGGCAGGATCACAGTATTTTTGGGTATACAAAGTGAGAAGGTGCCAGGCACTGAACTAACTCTGCATAAAACATAACAAAAGTTAAGCAAGTGCAATATTAATATCGTCCTAACCTACTTTCAGCCTGATATTTGGTCTGACTTGCCTTTTTGGTTATGTTTATTTTCCCATAGCCTCCTTTACTGCTCTGCCCTTCCAATCCCACTCCAGTGGAAATATTTTATCATTCTGTATGTCTCTCATCACGAGTTCAAAATATTTTGCTAGGGTGAAACTCACCAGTTAGTGAATGAATTGCAGCAAATCTGCAATCTGCAAAGGTAGAACAAAAATAGATGCTGACCCTTCTCCTGTGTTTTCCATTTCAAAATATCTGCCGTTGAGAATTTAACACCTGGCTTTGTATCATGTTGATACTGTGTTAAACTCCAAAAGACTTGGCAGTAAAGGCTTCCTGTTGTGCATCAGGAGTTGATTTACAGGGCATGTGTAAAACCATCATGACTTAGTAATCGGAGTGGTCATGCACAGAGAGACGACTTCCTAAGATGTGTTGTAAAACATTTGACCACTTTCATTAATCACGAAAAGCTGCATGGCTCATACAAGATTTAGGGTGAGTAAGACATAAGTCAGGGTGCAGGACTTTTACTCACCACTACAACAATGGGATTTCCTGGCAGCACATCTATGCAGTAAACAAGCTGTTTTCCTTCTTGTTTTATTTATTTATTTTTTTTTTCTGTAAGATGTCTCTGTAGTGGAAATAAATAGGCATTAAATAAGAACATAAAATAACAAATAAAAGTTCAAAAGGAGCTTAGAAATGTCCTCAGCTGATCGGCCTGACTGCTTTAGTCATTGCTGGCCAGCTCACCCGCCCGAGACAGCGTGCTGGAAGGAAGTGCTGGGGAATCTGTTTCTCATGAAGGAGCAGCACAGATCTGAAGGCTTGAAGGCTGCAGGTTCAGATTTGCTTTTGAAATGCTTCTGAGAGGGAGTAGGGCCTAGCGATTAGCATGGGAAGCCACAAACTAGTTTCACTTCTGGTTTCTATCATGTACCTCTTTGAAATCAGCTTATGTGCAAAATGGTACTAATGCCATTATTTCAGAGTAAAGGTTTTTGGTGGCTAAGTATTATTGCATTTTATTTTTTTTAATACCAAAGGAATAATCTAATTAGCTACTTCTAAAAATATTGTTGAAGTTACTTTGAATGACCTTAGGAAAACTGATTTTTTTCACCTAATCTGTTACTGATGTTAACAGCTTCCTGTCTGACAGCTTAATAACACGTACATCCTTAGTTCTTGTTTGTAATAAGAAGACACAAGTAGAAGGCATTGAATATACAACGTACATTTGTCCTGTGGAAACATATGATCAGAGCAAAGGTAAGAAGAGAATAACATGTCTTTGCTGTTTCTGTACCTCACTGTAGTATCACACTAGAGACTGGCAGAGTTCTGAATTAGTAGCCGAAACCTAAGAAGCAGAGTTTTCAGTAAATAAACTACATCTTATTGACAGTCAGATGCCCTGTTTACAGGCAATACCATCACCACATCCTTATCTTTGAATGCCATCTGGTTTGCAAAACTTTCAGGTCCTGACTACTCTTGAGTGAGAATTTGGTTTCTTCAGCTCGGTGAAGGCAATAGGTTGGTGGTTGAATCAGCAAAGAGTGAAGGCAAGGAAGCCCTCCCAGCATAGGCCAGCTATGTCAGTCACAACATCTTTCAAGAGTTTGAGCCTATAAGCTATTAGCAGATGAGAATGTGGAATAAAAGAAAAATGTACAGAAAGTAAAACATGGCTTTCTTCCCAGGGCGCTGTACTGTCAGTACAGAATTTATCTGGGTTGTGCTGCCTCATCTGTGGGCACAGTGCAGGGAAGTGTAGAGTCCCAAGGGAAGCTGTAAAACCAAACCAAGCAAAGTTTTGAAGAAGGAAGCGCACGAGAGTGAGCATATTTGGAATTGGTTTGTCAGACCAAATACTGTCATTCAAAAAAACCCACAAAAAACAAAAACCTTAAAGGGAGTTTGGCAACAGAGAAAGAATATAATACAGGAGATTCAGATCAGCAAAAGACACACTGGAGAACTCAGACTCCCTAAAAACAAGGGGATTAGAGACATATTTGCATTTGTGGAAAATTTGATCCCTTCTCTTCTGAAAACTGGAGATGATCTCATTTAATGTGAGAGAAATGGTAAGATCTCATTGTGAAATACTGATATAAATGCCAGCAAAGGCAGAGTGATAGTGGTCATATTTCAGTCCAATGGGACAAATGTTTCTTTCACTTCCCATTAAAAACTTGAGCTTGTATAACAGTAAAGTCAGGATTTTCAACACTGATTTTCACTCAAATGTATACATGTCTTTAAGGATTTCAACAACCTTTGCACACAGTAACCAGTGATTTACAACATGGTTACAAAATAAACAAATGTTTTGTCCAAATTATTTAGGAAGGTATATGAATCCTGATCAAGTTATAAAGCAGTGGCAACTCTTCCGACTCTAAGGATTCTATGATTCTAAATTTACAGCACAGAGATAATAAATGTAGGTTTAGCCCTTTGGCAGCAGCAGTGCATCCTAGGTAGATGGAAACCATTCAAAAATTACAAATCTGTGGTTCATATTAGAAGTGGGTATATATGCTTGTATACAGGTCCCTATTCGCATTTATATCTGTATTGCGTAAGTAGTCATAAGAACTTTTTTTTTTTAAATATTGTGAGAGGCCATTTATAAACCTGCAGCAGCTAAGGAACTTGAAATCCCGGTAAAAGAACAGAGGCTGTCTCCACTATCTGTTCCCAGCTTTCCCTGTTCCTCTGGTAAATGAACTTCCTCAGCAATGCAGAGGTCACTGATGCAGAGAAGGAAAAAGAAGTTTAAGTTACTGAGGAGTCAGTTTCCATACAGACTACATATTGTTGCCCCCTATCTGTATACTTCTGCAGCTCTCTGCTTTTATCATCTCTCCAGTGAACTTTAGGGAGATATTTTTTAGCTAGATCATTTTCAGTGCCTCATTTGAGAAACATGTCAAAATCATACTTCCATAATCAGAACTCACTGATGTTATCAGTGGGAGTTTCTCCATTTTCTCAATGGGAGCTACTCATTGTGGCTAGAAAATTCTTAATTTCTTATGTTATCACAGGATAGAATTTCAAGCCATTCAGGCTTAGATACTGAATGCTTCTTCCACACACCAGTGATATTTTCTAAACAAACAACCTACACCTCTGCCTCGGAGGTCTTTATGTTATGTCTTTAATCCACGCTCATTACTCATGCTATACTAAAGGACAGCCAATCTCATCATTATGTAGATGAGTAAAATAAACTATGCAAAAAGTATTCTGTTTTGTGAAGAAAAAAGAGAAATCTCTTGGTTTCATTTTTTTACATTTGTTCATTTTTAAATGCTTCCTAGGTTAGTTCTTGGAGTACTCCAGGTTCAGTCAATACCTAAAATCCAAGGTTTATACAGTTAAAACCTCTGTACTGGCATTTCTTTCCAACTCAAGAAACCCAAACAGTAACTGTCAGCCATTGCCATAGAGTGAAGTTATTTTTTTGAGAAGTGTGATTAACTTCTCTGCCAAACTGTCTGTCGAGGTTTTACAGGTAAACTTGGGTGAAAGCTGCCATTAATAGTGCTGCTAATTGGGGAAATTGGTTTATCTGTCAGTAGATGCATCGATGTAGCATACCTTATGTACTTGGGTCATGTGGATTGCGTATCCCAAATTCTGTGAGCATCATGGTACTTGTGTGCAGAGCTGTAGCTTGTGCCTGAGTCCCCAGCACTATGTTGGGAAAAAAGTCCTTGAAATAAAATGGATAAATGCACTATATTGTAGGCCCGGGACAAAGGCCTCATTTTTGGGAACATGAAGCTGTTTTGTTATCCTGAGCTGTTTTATGCCAGGCAACTGGTATTTTCTGATAATCAGAGATTTTTATTCTTGGAAATTATGGATATATAAATTGTGGATCTGTAAAGAAAAAAATAGACCTCAATAGACCTCTTTATGCACTGAAGCCACTCAGGACAAATTGTTTCATGAAAGGCAAGCATATTACAGAAGAAAATAAGACTCCTTCCATCCGTCTTTTTTTTTTTTTTTTTTTCTTCTTTCTTTTATTCTGTCTATTTAGATGACCTATGGAACTTAGATTAATTAAAAAAAAAAAATCCCCAAATATTTAGGTTATGCTTGCTGCTTAAGTATTTGGAAACATGGATTTTTATTATGAGTGATATTATTTTGAGTTTTCTAACAAAAATAATAACCATGATTGGCATGTCACTGCCTTTACTTTCCTTGTATGGTACAGTATGTAGCTCATGTCCATTTCTGCGCTGTATGGCTGAACTGAAGCACGCACAAACACTATGAGGAAAGGGTAATCAATCTGACTGCGTGAAAACTCTGAGGAAATACTGATAAGTAAAACAGCTCATAAATTCTGCATAGAATTGTTCGCATTCATGGCTCCAAAGATTAAAATTGAGGCTCCTTCTGTCCCACCCATAAATGATTTTTGGCAGTAGAAATGAGCACATTAAAAATCTGCTCACAATCCTAATTACCAGTCTCTTTTTGCCTTCTCTGTCCTCTTATACATACAAAAAAAGATTTTGGTCTGTATAGTCCAGTGTTCTGAAATGCTGTATTTATTTAATGTTTTTCTTTTCAAGTTCACTAATATTAGGTCTTATTAGCTGAATACTGTTCTTTAGTCAGGACTACATGTGTGTGATAAATAGTCGGCATGAGCAGAAGATGTGGAGCAGGGGACAGGCTGTTTGGGTCTGCTTTTTTCCTGTCTGTAAATAACTTAGGATTAAAGAAAAATATCAGTGAAGTTCAAGAGTGCCCCTAGCTATTTTCCTGCATCACAGATCAGTGAAGTCTGGCTGGTGTGGGGAGCACAGAACAGAGAGTATTTGAGAAAAAGTTAATTCCTTCCTGTAATTCTTGCATTTAATGAAAACTAAACCATATTAGTTGTAACTGTCAAACTGGGAATGCATGGAGGACTCTGCTGGAGTCTGAGAACAGACAACACACAGGCAAGGCGGTCAGATGTTCTCAAAGACTGCATGGAGCTCCTGGTCACAGCATGGTTCATCTTACCTAATTATAGCCAGCTACAAGGTTGGTGTCTAGTCTGAGCTAGCTGCTTGGGCTTCTATTCTAGTCAGATTGGAAAGATAAATACTTCCTGAGGGCAATTCCTTTCACTTTTCTGAAATGTTTATGTAAAGGTAGAATGACTCACCCTCTGGAGAAATGTGCATCTTTACTTTAATCAAGGGGAAATGAACCAACTGGTTTAACACCTACTTTTCAGATGTGTGATATTAATTGAGATGAAACTTACTTGTAGAATAGAACTTTTATTTGGGAAGATATTCCCAGTACTCCCATTTCAAGTACGGAATGTTATTATTACTACAGATTGTACACCTATTTTCCAAACTTTGTTATTTAAATCTTCTGAAACTACTCTGAAATCTGGAGCAGACATTATTGTGATAAGCGTGCTGGAGCCAGGCATGCTTTTTTGAGGAGGCGAGGAGCATCGTTTTTTAATACTTAAACAGATTGGTGATACAAAGTTCTTGAAAGTCCCTGTGAAGTAGTGAGGAGGAGTGATGAGCAAGCAAAGATAATACTGAAATGAGCCAGTCACATAGGAAATCGAGGTATCTCTGTGAAGGAGATATGTTTCACTTTGATATATTCTTGCAGCTATCTTTCAGCTCAGTGCTACAGAGATAGTAGGCATACTGAGATGAATCATTACCCCTGAACTGCTGTAATGAATTAGTTTACTGAATATGTGACAGTGGTGCTGTGTGTACACATACATGGGCTTTATATGCACACAAAAGGAAAAGTATTTAATGAGTTGGTGAGCAATGTATTTGCACATATATTGAAAATCTTTCCCCATGTCAGCAGTGTCTCAGTGCATGATTTACATGTCATTTTCACTCAGCTCCAACATTAGACTCCTTCCTTCTCCATTTATGTCACAATCCAGAAACTACTTATATATTTAAAGAAATAAGGTATGAGATCAAGTAATTTACCCATTATAAAAATGAGATATTCAGTAATATTCTCATACTTCTGCAGAGTATTTCATATATAAGTTTAGAAAAGTTTCTCTTGCACATTACAACTTTTCCATGTGATGCTTTTCTTCTTTTTAGTAGGAATTGAATAACATGGCTGTAACAGCTGCAGCTGTTGCTTACAGGGAAGGACAGCATTAAGGAATTGTGGTTGCTCCTTATCAACTTGATAATAAGTAATATATATATATAATATAACTTCATAATAAGTAACAAAACTACACACACCCTTAATTAAATTCAGTATGTACTCTGAAAAGAGTATTTTTCCTATCTGTATTCACTGAAATCTCTCAGGTAAATCCTCTCTTGAGCAAAAAAAAAACTTTTTTGCTTGGCAAATTGTCTTGAACTAAATAAAGATAACTGGAAAATGTTGGAGCTGTCACCTCTCTAGCTAGTTTGTCTAACAAGGCTTGATGACTGAAGTCTCAGCTAGTAGGAATCTGTAGATTGTCCTGAATACACTCAGCATCTATGTGCTGATGGTGACAATTCAGTTGTTGTCATTCGTATTTAAAATGAGGCAGAAACAAGAACACAGATGTAGAACCTACCAGAGTGAGAATGAGATTTCAAGTAGATTAAGAGTATATTTTGTGAGATGGGGCAAAAGGTGTCTCAATGCCTGCTACCCAAAAATATAAACACTCTCATATGTCAGTGTTGCAGGAATATGGGAAATGAGCTTTTTAAAAGGGTGACTGATATGTACATATCAGTGTGGAAAATCCTTACAAAGTACCACTTTTTTCACAGAAATGATTTTCCTTTCAAACTGGACAACCTAACATTTGGTACTGTCAACTTCTCTGGTTACATCTAAGAATCAAAACCGCAATCTTTTCTTTTTATATTTGTGCTGTTTTCTTTTAGAGGCTCTATCTATTTCCTTCTTCGCATGCTCATGGCTTATTCATTTCCTCAGAACCAGAATTACCTGAATTGGTAATTTAATATTTTACTCAGTTTATAGGTTAGCGAAGGATAATCACCATTTGCACCTGACTTGTTGTTTATCTTGTAGCTTCTTAATCACACCGAACACTGCTGATCATCCTAAAGAAGGTGCATAATACTATGTACATTTTCTCTTGTCTCTCCTGTTACATTAGAAGCGAGACTGAAACAGTTCAACTCAGAGAAAAGCAAATCAACAAGTTGTTAATATGTTTGTGTTCTTTGGAATCAGTTTTAAGACACAGATTTAATTTAAATTGCAGAATGCTGAACTCAGTGCCTTCTACAATTCCACTAAAATTTGTTATTTACTCATGTGAAACCAGTGATGTTCCAAACTAACTTTTTAAGGCTAAAGAACCTCCCTCGTGTAGCTTCATGATAATAAGTTTCAGTGTCTCACATAAAAAACGTGGCACACTGAAGACGACAGTTTAAATGAACTCATGATTGAATGATGTTCCATCATTCTTATGACTTACCAGACTATAAGTCCCGGTGCTCAAATAAGGTTTGGGGCCCAGTGATATTAGATACTGAAGAAGAGAGACAACGATATAGATTCTGTTCTAAAAGACTCATGAAAAAAACAGCCTCAAACAAGTGAGTAGAGAGGAAAGCAGTTTATAGATAAATTGGATTTTTTATCTGTGTTTATGTTATTACATAAATGTTTAAATATTGAACTTCTCATGGCCTTGCTGGAGTATGCTCACTTATTGCTAGTTAGATACTACAGCAGAAATTGCTCTTCGTAAGGGGCAATGAGAGCCTTATAGACCTTCACTGCCCTCAGGATGGAGATGAAGAAATGTGTATATTTGGGAGAGGAATGAATGTGTGAGCACTGAGGCCCTGCTATTGCTCTCTGGACAGTGCAGCAGTGTTAGCAACTGATAGATATGTAAGGGCTCTGGCTGTTTGAAAGAACTTCAATTTAAAATTCAGTGAATCAAAGGAAGGACGTCCAGAGAAATGGACAAAAAGCTCTTCACAGCTGCCTCCACTATCTGGCATGCACTAATTGCTGTGATTGTTTGTTAAAGCAGAGCTTTGATGATTAGGGAAATCTTTTCTGAACAAAGTACACATTGAGGCTGATACTGCAAAGTTATCTGGAAGCCTTTTTATGAAAATGACTGCAACACAAATGCCACAGTGACTGCATTCACTTTCTTGACCATGCAGCCAACAATTTCATTTTGTCTTTGAAAGAGAGCTTTTCTTCCTATGTCCACAGGAGTGAAGAAGCACAGAAAGGAGAAAATTAGGACAAAATCCCTTATCCTTGTTTTTGTCAGGAATGATACTCACATATCCAAATCTTCTGTGCTGTGGGTCACTGTGCTTATGAGCACGTTCCTCCTAAATACATAGTGGGCAACCTTTGAGGCTTGGACTAATAAAAATCTATGGAAAGGTAGACAAGGAGGGAATATAGGGCCCCCTGAGGGGACAGTATAAGATCACAGCTGCAAAGGATAGGGCTATGGAACCCAAGTCTGGGCCTTCAGACTCTGCATAGACATAACCCAGCAACTTTCTTAGTGAATATGTGTGCATAGAAGGTTCTACGCTTTCTATGTTAATTCTTACAGAACTTATGATGTTAACTCTGAAAAAATGTCAGTTTAGACATTTAGAAAAGGAAATTAGAGCTTGATTCTTATCTGATCATGTAGCAGAGTAATTCCAGTCACTTAGTAGAGTGTTTTACACTTGTATGGCTGACCTATTTAAAGTCAATATCTAACTAAACAATGCAGCCCATGCAATATTTTTTGCTGATTCTGTTCCTTCATCTTTCTTATCAAAGGCTTTCTCAGAAATGCACTTTGGAACATTTCACAAAATTTACCACCAAAACCAAGAAAAAATAACCTTTATGCTTTTGCTTTACCACTGGCTGTTGTTTGTATGAAACAGCAAAAGCTTGCTAGTTTTTTTGTATGTTCAGGAAAGATTCTATAGCATGTAGAGTAATGAAAACTTATCTCAGGAGCTATTTAACAGCACTGGAAGTAGCCACTTTATTCTTTGTAGGAGAACGCTTTTTCTAACTGCTCATTTACCCCTGCATGAAAGACCCAGATTGTGGACCCATCTCAACTACTCTGGAAAAGCCAGATGGGGTGGTTTCTGAAGCACATCAGTAAACTCTTGGTTTGGCTGGCAAGGACGACTTGGGAACAGCACCAGATGAGTCATCCTCCCTCTCTGCCTTCAGGGGCTGAACATTTTCCTTACACAGCACTTTCAGTCCCTGTTAGGCGGTTCCTGACAAGTAGGACAGTGGGAACCAAGGCTGATGCAGATCCTCCTGGATCTGGTTATTTTAGAGGACAAGGCATGCTGTCAGAGCATGTTTAATTTAATGAGGCTAGTGAAAATTTCTCCATTGTTACAATCTCTGTGAGTAGAGTCCTTAACATGACCCCCTCCAAATCTTGGTAGTTTGTGTCATACCTGACTGGTACCTAAGCACTCACTGATGTTGGTATAACTACTGCCGCAGCAACAGCCTTCATATGTTGTGTTGGAAACAGTAAGAGAATAGGTTTTCTGTGTAGATTTTTAAAATACAGTTTTCAGCTGCAGACTGCAAAGCTCACAATATATGTATGAGGTTTATGGAGATGGTTAGCACTCTGTTTTCCCATTATTCATTCCTATTATTTCAAATTGCCGTAGTTTTTCTATCGCTGATATTTGTATAAATTATGTAGACCGTCAAAACAGTGATGTAGTCTGGCTTCTTAATGTTTTGTGCCTTTTGGTGATCATCTGCTAGAAAGTGGTGTCAGAGTAGACTGTGCTTAAGGAGAAAAATAAGCTCAGTTTTCTTTCTCCCTCATCAGTAGTCCATCTTGTCTGAACAGTGTTGATACTATAGATGGAGATGTACATATATCTATATAATTGTATACACATATATTATACATATATGTTATACACAGCTCAAAGGCTTTGTGGATTTCTTATTTATGCACTTGTCACAGAGTGACTTTTATTTTTTGTTGTGAACCTTGAAGATCTTAGACTTTTTGTGGGGTAAGCTCACACTCTAAATTTAGCTACACCTCATAAATGTTAAGAAAGTATCTGGCTTATGGAAAGTGGAATATTTTTCAAAGAAATAACAAGAGAAAACGCTTATCCTAATCCTGCATCTGTATCACCTACAAACCTCATTCTTTCTGTTATATTTGTCCAAATCAATAGTAAATTCTTTAGGCAGTCTGAAACTCAGTCAGGAAAGGTGTCTAAGCAAAGCTGTTTGATTTCTCTGTGGCTCTGAGAAGCTGGATATGCTAGTTAACTCCACAGGGTAAACCTAAAAGGCCAGGTAGGTGTTTTATTTTTGGCTTCTCCAACCTACACATGCATTTTTTAGTATTCATTATTTTGCTTACATCCTAAAAGTTTCGTATGATACAAACACGAATGATGCTAAACTAAATTGGCAGAGAGAGAACAGCTTTTAGGGACAAGCCTGAGATCCTGAATCTGGAAATACAGATTTTAGTTGTTCAGTCACACAGTTCCTGTGTTTGAATACAGCAGCATTACGCAAGAAGCCAAGAAAACAAAACAACATTAACTGTTTGGCATACTTCATAGAAATTCAGCTAGGGAGGAAGAAGAGAATTTAAGAGAATATTAGAAGCAGCTGCAGATACCTCAAGCAGGTTTAAAACTTTAAGAGAAATACATATGGCTTTAAAAGCAAACAGGGAGGAGTGCTGGCATTGGCTCATACAATTTTTGAATGGCAAGGAGCATAATATTTCAGTAAGTCTTCGTCAAACTGTTTTAATTAGTCTACAAAAGAAAAAAAAATCTTATGAACTAAAAACATCTTGCACTGAGTGGGTAAACTTGATCAGTTTAGTCTGAATTATTTGGCTTCACTCTACGTCTCATTTGATGTTTGTTGGCCTTTGTACAACTGCAGAAGAGTCATGTAGGAGAGAGGGGTTGGAAAGTACTGTAGACTGTTCTTTTCAGAGACATTTGTCCCTCAAATTTGTGTACTTGAGCCAGAGAGTTCAGGGTAAAGCTTTGAAAAATAGTGCTTCTTGAAGCATAGCCATGTTTATCTGGCATGGATTCACGTACAGTGGATACAGCGCTGGCACAATTACAAAAAAGGAACTGATTATAAAAGTGTATGGAGTGATGGTTTTAATAGGGTCACAGTTTATTAAAATCATAGCAAGAAGAAGAGGAAAGCTCTTCAGAAAATATTAACTTATTTCTCCTCCATGCAACCTTTCTCCTATTTATCTAACAATCTATCACTATCTTTTTCTTATGGGCACAAAGAGGATAAAAGACGATCTTGAAGTGTTTCACCTCTTTCCAACACTTTAATTATGAAAGAAATTGAAAGTTCTTTCATTTCTTTTTTATTTTTTATTTTTTGCTCTGGGTCATAGTGGTGATGGTAAATTCTGAGGGATTAAAAAGAAGAGTCTGTGAAATTCTGTCTGTTGTCTTTCCTCAGAATAGTGTACAGCAGACAGCATTCACTGTGCACTTAAAATCTGGACTTATTGAGAAGGTTAACTCACATATCCATCCACTTTCAGAGCCAAACTTAAATTGTTGGTGAACTGAGGCCAAAAGTCCACTGTGTAAAAATACGTATACATAGTTACGTATGTCTGAGTTAGAAAAGACTGTGGATGTATGCAAGTGCACAGAGACAGTCAGGCTTGAATTCTTCCTACATCAGCCACCTGCTGCATGAGCAACAGGATGAGTAAAATACAGTTGCAGGAGCATCCTGTTCTTTTTACTTTAAAGATAGAAAAGCATTGCAGCCAATTTTTGAAAACTGAGCGGGAAACAGAAAGGAAGCAATAAGAAAAACCCTCTGGAGATTTGAAGTGTTTTTCCTTCGGTGTTGTTTACTGTACTGTTGAAAAGGTATTGTGCTCTTATAGAACAGAGTAAAACTTCATTCCTCCAAGCCATTAGAAAAAAATTCTAGCTTAGGAATAGTCCAAAAATTTATTGCAAATTTGGGTGGACCAGGCTTATCAGATGATCAAAGGAGCAACTTGTTGTGAAATTATGTGAAAATAAATCTCTCTTACTGCAAATCATAAAGTAATGCACTCTTAAATCTGAAATATAAGAATTGAGGATTTTTTTTTTTTTTCTTTTTTCCTGGTGTTTTCTCAGTAGAGATTTGGTATTCTTGCAGTTTTTTTTTTAAACTTGGCTTTCTGTAACTCTTAAGGGGCTTCTCCAGATGTTGGATGCTCATTAAAATGAATTCTGTTCCAGTTCAAAAGTCTTTGGAGGAGCACTGAGTAAGGCAACAGTCCATTGATTCCTTCATATTAGACTCAGTGTTGGGTTCATTTCATGCACTTAAGTTCAGCAAGTAAAAATGTGCAGCTGTTAGCTCATTTCTCATCAGTGCTTGTGGCCAAAGAAGACTTTTATGTGCTGTTGCAATTATTTACATTTTTTTGGTGGTAAAGATAAAGGATGCTCTTTGCTTCTTTCGATCATTGTCCTGTGAGTCTGATGCACTGATGACGAATCGCTTTTAAGTCCACAATGAAAAAAATTGACTTTTCTACCATTAGTGAAAGAGGTTAGAAACAACATGACCAGACTTTGCTGAGTCTGTTGAGTAATTTGAGCATGTTTAGATTGGCTTGTGTTTGTGTTTAGGAGAAGGCAAAAACAGAACAAGAGTCAATTTTTAAAATTCATTTTAAGATCAGGGTAATCCCACATAGAGTAAGAACATGTTACAATGGAAGGAAGTAAATTCAAGAACACAGAGGTTATATCCTACTTCCTCTGCTTTTTACACTGACACGCAGTAATTTCATAGACAGCTCTAAAGAAGTGGATTGGGGAAATGTCATTCTTTTCCCCAGGGAAGACAAATAATTACTTTTCAGATTTGATTGCTAAAAGTAAACATATTTTTTTTACCTACTGCATGCACAGTTAATCAAGTGTGTAAATTTTGGATTAGCAGATTGGATTAGCACTCAGTAAGCAGCATTATTTTTAACCCGGATGCTTTTTCTATCTAATAAAACAAAATGTTTTCTATTATCTTAGTGAGACCATGATAATGCTAAGGAAATTATCCCTTTTAAAACATTGCATGTTAAACAAGATTCTGTTTAACTCTACAGTAGAGTTAAACATGACAGATTTCTAATACTCAGGCAATTTTTTACAACAGTTTTCAGTAATCCCCTGGCAGAAGCTACAGATTGTTGATTTGCATGTGAATTTTACTTTAAACTCAGTGCATTATGACCATCAAAAGAAAAAAGAAATAGCTCACGTTAAAGCTATTTCCATCAAACAGAAGTAGTCATGAAGACTTGCTATTTTCCTAATAACCGACTTTTACCAAAACACTTCATGTGTCTTTACTCTCTGACAAATCTGCTACTGTAGCTACGACACACTGGATAGTGTGATAGTTCATGTATCTTATTTCTTGTATCTTTATTATGCTAAATCTTACTGCAATTTGGCACGTTTCAATTGAAACAAGAACCTTTGGATTTTCTTGTTGGGAAAGAACACAAAATTCTCTTGACATAAAATATATGAGATGCTCTGACTGGATGGCTGCAGGCAGCATGTGAGGACACTTTTAAAGGCCTACTTGACACAAAGAAGGATGGAATAAGTACATAAGAACAAGATATTATTGAACTGAAAACAATTGCACTTAAACAATATACAAAGACAGAATGACCAGGCTACCTAAAATTAAGCCATTTAGATTTAGCATTGAAAATACCTTTCCTTGCTTAATGAGAAAAGTGTTTGATTTCTCAGTGAAATTTGTGACAAATTCTCCAGGCCTGCATTCTTTATTCTTTATTCTATACTTCAAACTTTTCTCTATTTAAGCTATGAGGGCTACTCGGAAAGTAATTCCTCTTACGTTATCACACTGGCCCACAATGTCAGAGGTGGATGTTGGTGATATGGTAGGAGAGGCTGAACCATCCTGACAATGTTCTGTTACATTTTGTTGCCCTGTGACAGATGGCAGCAGTGGGGTAGTCTGACAAAATGACATCTCACAGTGGAAGTATGGGTGAAGCAAAGATGCATAATTTACTTCCTCCATAAGGAAAAGATTGCACCCACTGACATTCATGACATTTGCGGAGACCAAACAGTGGATGTGAGCAGAGTGGGACAGTAGGTGGTTCATATCAGCAGTGGTGACAGTGACATGAAGATTAGCCATGTTCCAGATGACCATGAACAGCTGTCACACCACAAAATGAAGAGTGTCTCGATCACCTCTTCTGTGCAAATTGGCAGATCAGTCTGGGTATGAAGCTAAATATTGTTTTCAATATGTTGGAAGCAATGGCGGCAATGTTGGAATTTTGCAAAGTTTGCATTAGGTGGGTCCCATGAGTGTTCACACAGGAACAAAAAGAACACTGTCTGCAAGTTTGTTCAGAACTATTAAACCAATACAAGGCTGAAAGTGTCAGTTTCCTGGATGACATCATTTCCAGTGGCAAAATGTGATATTGCCACTGCAAGCTGGAGTCAAAATGACATTCCCATCAAAGAAAAAGTTCAAGATACAGCCCTCAGCAGGGGAAGTGATGTGTACTGTCTTTTGGGTCCTGGAATCCAGACAAACCATGAACTCTGACTGCTCCGTTGCAATGCTGACTGAGCTGAAGGCTTAAACTTCTTGAGTCAAGTCAGAGAAGATGACAATTTTTTTTTTGCAGTGCAGTCATGCCAGCCTCCATACCAGTTTGAAAATGGTGGAGTACATTGCAAATCTTGACTGGACTGTCCTACCACACCCACGCTAGAGTCCAGATTTAGCGCCTTCTGACTTCACTGCCTTCAGCTCAGGTTGATGAAAGTTGAACTGGGTGGACAACATTTTCCTAGCAATGATACTATCATAGAAGCTGTGAAACAGTGGGTTACCTCCACTGGTGTAGATTTTAATGAGTGCAACATGTGGGCTCTTGTTAATTGCTGGCAAAAATGCACAGCTAATGGTGGTGACTATGTTGAGGAATAGAGTCTTGTGACTGAGAGTTTGCTCTATCAAATTGTGCTCTTTGCCTCTGTTGCAGTTTCTATGGAAATAAATAGAAGGCATTACTTTTGGAGCGACCTATATAGTTACTTGTAATCCAAAAGTTCAGATGTACACACCTTAGTAATTCTGTGGTACTCCATGTGGATGGACATCTTTTGTTCTAACTTAAATGCACAGTAACTGGTTCTTGTTCCCAACTATAGTTACGACTATCACTTTTGTTCTACCAGAGCACACAGAGTGAACCAGAAACACTATTACTGTATGCAGCTGTCACTGATGTTGTTGTATTTTTGACGTGACTTGGTGGGACTGTATTAAAGTGAACTGGGACTAAATTCACACCACACCTGACATCACTTCGGGTTGAGTGTTTTATCTTTGAGTACATCTGGGAGCCATGCACATGCATGTCCAAAGACAGAATCTGGTCCTTTAACTCTTTGCCAGAAGGTAAGGATTTGAAAATCCCAGAGGCCTCATGGTTGTTATTCATTCTAATGAAACTATCCTAGCACTAAGAGAATTTATTTGTAACATATATTAGGAGTTGTCTTTTTTCCTCAGAAGGCTGCACATGTGCACAGCAGCAGTCTTATGGTGGTTGGCAGGTATCCTTGCCTCTGAAATTCCAGCACAGGGAAAGATTATACTCATGGTTGCCATCTGGTTGGCCCCGTTCTTTTGTTTTCAGACAGCAGGGAAAATCTATATCAAATGGATAAAGAAAGTTTTTGAAACCTGGCTTGACAGAACTGCTGGTTGTGGATTGTTCTGTTTCAAATCCTTATCATTTTTTTATTATTATTTTAAAAAATATAATACGGCTTGCATTTCTAAACATTAAACATCTTAACATGAAAGACTTGAGCTGAGGATACCTTTTATAGATCTCCTCAGGAGATGTAACTTCCTTGCAGCCATTTTTTCTTGGAAAACTTGCTTCCCTGCTTTGGATGAGGATTTCTTTCACTGATAAATATTAGGAGAAAGTCTTCAAACTGTGTCTCTGTTGTTCTTTTGGTTTGTTTTTTTTTTGTGTGTGTGTGTAAAACCTATGTTTTTTTCTGCATTTTTTTGCAGTGCTTAAAACAGAGAGGCTTCTTTTCAACAGTAGGGCCATGATTTTTGGATCAGTGCAGAACTTTCATTAGTTAAATGTGTATTCATTATGGCATCTATTATTCTTCTGCAAGTACTATTGAAACAATTTACGTCACATCTTCTTAAAGTTTCTTTCTCTGATTTTACCTCTCATATTGGTTTTAATTTATCAAAAAGATGTTTTCATTTCCTTTCTTGTCCAATGTATGGCATCTACTTTGAGGTTATGATTTAACATACTGCTGTGCTGCAGAAATCTGTACATCTCCATGACTCTCTTCTGACAGTCTTATGGAAAGAGTGTTGGAACATGTCTTTGCAGATATTACCTTTGTACGTAGATCAGGATGCCAAGAAATGCAGATATCCATATGTTGAATGGCACTCTGTAAAGCGTGATCATTTCTGTGAGGCTCTGGTGTACTTAATCAGGGTACTGAAAATACTGTACTCTTAATAACTCATAAACCAGCCTAAAAGATTTTGGAGCCAAGTCTTCTCCCATTCCTGAGCCAAAGAATAAAACTTTATTCTTAACAATTTTTGCATCCTTTCCTTTTGAACAGAAGGAAAAGTGAAAATTTCACAGAGATTGCTGTTGAGGCATATTAGAAGGACTGATGTTCTTTGATCCCTGTAGTAACCCTTGGGATGGAGCAGTAATTTAGATTATCATTTCTTCAGGCCAAATTAAAAGATGGTCTGCCTCACTTCATTGCAGATGGGAAGATGGATAACCTTAGCAGGCATCAGCCCTTTCAGAGTTCCTGTGTGCTGATTCTCTCTTCTCTTCCACCCACTCACATCTGTTTAAAGATTTGGTATAATTTCATATATCATCACAACTCCAGAGATTGCTCTGAGCTCCTCTTTGTGGTGTCTTGTGAGCTAGGAATTACTTTGGCACCTCCTGTATTTGCTCCCCACTCATCAGGAAATACAAGAGACCTCAGTAAGGTGTCGACTGCTTTTCTGGTTTCTGTCTGTCCCCTGCTGAGAGGCTCTGGGGAAGCCGGCGTTGATCTTGGAGTGGAAGTTGGTTGCTTGGGTCACTAACCCTAATTTAGGCTTTTGAAAGGAGACTTCCTGAAAGGCAGCACGAGGCATCATTTTGGATTATAAACTGTATGGCAGAGCTGTTTAAAACTAGGAAGCTGGCATGCTTTGGGTAGAGCCTGGATGTCTTTTTATGTAAAGTGTTTACTCTCTGGTCAATAAAGTAGTGCTTCAGTCCCATATGTTTTTATTTTACTATTTTTTTTTCCTTTACATAGAACAGGACAACAGTGACCCTTGAAGAACACTACAAGCACTTAGTGTTGATTTTTTACATGTAATTTAGCCAAACTGTAACCTGTTTAAAATGTAGCATAATTAAAACATAGAAACACAGTTAAGATATTGAATGGGACACGGAAAAGCATGATTATTAATCCTGGATATTAAGTTCGCTTGTTTCAGCTTTCTTTTCTTTTCCAATTTTTTTCCTGTTCATAAGTCTGAATTATGAACAGTCCTACCCTTCTTGAGTTATTATGCACTTCGTTTTCCTGAATGAGCAGGTGAAAGTGATAGTGTAATAGGCACCAAATGGTTATGCTAAACCTTCGATTAATGTCTGTCATTATAGTATTTGTTCAAATGTAACAGCTGAGGGCTTTTACCATTTTTATTGCTTTTACCATTGTGGTCACTGGGCATTTTCTACTTGATATGCACAGCTTGTCTTATACTGCTGTTAGATAAATGGAAAGGATGATTACAGATTGGCCACATTTGTTCCTTTAAGAGCACTGCTGATTGTTCTAGTTATAGGATTTGACGTAGGAAATCACTGAGGTGTGATCATATTTTTAAAATTGAAAAGCCTGTCTGATTTTAATCATAGTGCGCTGATATTCAACACCTTTCAAAAAGGAGCTTCCTGAAAGCTTTTTTAGCACCATGGGTGCTAAAGTAAAGAAGTAATTGGCATGCTCTCTTCACTAGACATGAAAATCAGGAAGGCAGTTGCAGCAAATTAGAACTTTGGATTAAGAGCCACTCTTGACAATACAAACAAAACTTTAAAAGAGATCAAAGTGTCTGTGTCTCTTTTAGAAATCTGCCTGCCATTTAATGAAATGCTTTTAATAACTATGTCTGGTATGTTTGCTGTCTGTTGTTTCACGCTCAGCTTGTAATCTGCGTGGCCCTCAAAAACACCCATGTTACTCTGCACAATGAGTAATGTGCTAGTGCTGTTCCACCTGCGGTTCTGGATAAAGCTTTTGCAAAAACTTAAACATGGCCGTTTCTCTGCCCCGATTCCTCTTGTGCACAGCTTTGTGTTAGCTTTTGTAGTCATGTAGATAAACAGAATTCGTAGAATGTCTACCAGAAGCTAAATAAAAAATATGACTTAATCTGGGTCTGTTCTCTGATACTATTGACAGGCTTTTGTAACAGGAGATAAAGAGAGGAGTAAGTGGTGGGTGTAGGAAGAGGATGGGACTTTTTAAAACAGCTGTCAGTTATATCAATTTCAGCATTCCTGAGGCTGAGATTCAGTAGACTCAGATTAAAAATGAAAACACCAAAGATAAATATGGAAGGCCTTTTGATGCTTGTACTTATATCCCTGATGAAGCTCTACATTTCATAATTACTGTGGGTAGACTTTAAATTACTCTATTTCCTAGCTTTTTCCAGAATCTTTAGAAGTCTGTCTGCTAATGAGACAGTTTGAATGTATGTATGTCCTTGATAAAATTAAGCATTAGAATTATATAAAATAAAGCCCTTGGAAAAGGAAGTAATATTTAAGAATTAAATAAGAAAGAATTTACTCCTAACACTTTAGATCTGTCAATGATTTTGAGAAAAATTAGCAGTGCACAGTATCTTGAAACATCAGAAGAATTCCTGTCTGTGGTGATTTACCTATTGGCGTAAGTAAACCTTTGTATTGCTTTTCATGGGATGGTGTATATTTTCTTATGTATCAGTATATACACACCATATACCTATTTCCTACAAACATACTAATTAGTGGCCTGAAGATCTTTTAGGTAATTAAACTCATTGAGAACTTCTTACCACCTGCAGACCCTGTGTGGACCCTATGATGCAGCATTTGCGACCAATAAATGCTAAAATGACTAATATTGCAAACGGCAAAATGTGTGAGGTAAACACTTAAAACTGAAAGAAAAGGCTATAGGAGCATGTCTGATAGATATGGAAGTATAAACAGTCTGAAGGAGTAGGCACTGCTGTAACATTCATTTGTTTAATCATTCAGTAACACTGAATCAGCTGAAGTTCTCACCCCGTCCTCACAGTTACCCACAGAAATGTTGTTCCTTTTCTTCATTTCACCAGACATGCTCTCTGATAACTACTTAATTCCCCATGCACCAGACTCTAAGCTTACTTTAAATTTCTTCAGTCCCTCTGGCCAGTCCCAAATACACTTTTGCATAAGGTCTGCTGACTGTGCAATTTTAAAAGAGAATTTGCACAAAATAGCCAAGGAAGAACAGGTAGTAAACGTCCTCCATACAATTTTCTTCCCTAGCATGCAAACACTTTTTGTGCCTGCAGAATCCATCCATGAGAAGGAACTTGTTTAAGTTTAGGAACTCAAAAGGTAACAGTGAGAGTTACAAAGAGTTGAGCTGATTAATATGAAATTCCTAGTATCTCAAATATTAGGCATGAAGATTAAGAAGCTATTTATAGTATGCTACTAGAGATGATTTATAATGAATGTTTAGGTATGTGATGAAAGGAAGTTACTTGATAAAGAATTACTATTGTTTTTTTGTTTTGGTTTGATTTGGTTTGTTTTTTTTTTGTAACAAGCTAGAGTTTATCCTGTGCTAGCTTTCAGAAATTAAGGTTAAATTTTCTTCTGGAGTTGACATATTTGAATTAGTAGTATAATATTCACACTGTTTTGTACGAAGCTATGTAAAAAACAGTATGAATGTTAAATCCTGCTTTAAATAAGAAACATAATGAAGCTTCAAAGGAAAAAAACAAACGTATTTGGAAGGAAGGAAATATTTTAGTTGACTGACAATTTCTCTCTTTTAAATTAGTCTCAAACAAAGAGAATGAAAAGCAGGTTTGTGCTTTTGTTTGGGAAACATGAAGGGAATTATTTCTCATCATTAAGAACAGGTCCTTGGCTAATGATATTTATTTTTCCTTTATTATTATTCATTTTATGAGAGTTATTAAGCAGATCTATGAACTGAATCATTCTTTTGAACTTGTACTGTTAAATAAAGCTGAGATATCTCCAAAGACAATATTATTATTATTAATACCAAGTTTGTGTGTCATCTGACGAGATCAGCTCATTTTCTTCTGATCTATCCCCCTTTTCCAATCAGTCTAGTTTACTAATGACTGTCTGATCTCAACAAAGTTTCCTTTTTTGTTTTTTTCAACAAATGCTTACATGTTTTCAATTTACTTAATTTTTCATTCACTCAATACTTCTCTTCCTTCGCTCTTTTGATTCACTGTTGCTTTTGAACCATGCTCTGGATATGTTCTTGGTTGCATCTCTTCCTGCTGTTCATAGTCCCCTCCCCTCCTCACACAATCATAGAAGTCCTTTTAAAAATATGGGAACACACGAGAAAGAATATTGTGGACCGTGGCTTGCTCAAATGAATCCTGGTTGAGTTAGTCTGGGGGCTCCTGAACTCATCAGTTGGCACGCGCTACCCTTTTCTCCACTCTTCATCACAGATAGAAATTGCATGAGAAATTTCTTATATAACAAAATTGTTAGGACCTAAAAAATGCAACCATTAGCATAAAGTGGTTTTGAATGACAAAATATTTATGTAATGTTCATACAAATATAAAGAATATGCACTGTCAAGAGGAAATGTCATTAAATCATGTATCAACATAATTGTTTTGCATGCATATATTTGTTTAGACTGTGTGAGGTTTAGGAACAGAATGTAGTTGCTTTATTAGGAGCATGATTTGAAGTCATAGAAGGTTGAGAAGAAATGTCTTGAAGAGGAACTGAATAAGGTGGAGTGTCATTCAATTCCAGATTTTTTCCAGGAGATGAAGGAGACAGCGTAGAAGATGGAATTAATCCCATGCAGTGTAAACACAAAGAAAGGTATTGGAAAAGAAAGACATCTGCTAGTTAAGGAGAACATATATTGGCAAGAGATGAAGTGGGACAACTGAAGGAAAGCTTCTTTAACAGCTCAGAGGAACATATTTTAAATCTCTTTTGGAATGAAACAGACTGAAGATTTCAATGCATTTTGATCTGGATATGGAAAAATGATGCCAAATGAGGAAAAACTGAACTTTTAGGAGTGTGGTTTAATTTTAAGGAATGAATATACTCTGGATGAACAGTGGAAAAGAACATATAGCATATATAGGGTTTTTGTATTTGGATGTTGTTTTTTTTTATCAGAACTAGATGTGCTTTTTAAAATGAAAAATGAGCAAGATTCCAGATTTAAGCTCAAGTTTCATGTTCTCAACCCCAGGTGTGGAAGTTGGATGTAACCTTGGGGTTTTCCTTCACTAACAGTTCTGATTAGCAATGGCCTGAGTACTAGCTAATGGGATAATGAATTGATATTGATATAATAAGCAAATCTGAGGTGATATATATTTGACATCAGTTAAGTAGAAACCACCGTTAGATAAGAAGATCTTTGAGATATAATCCTTTTAACAGAGGACTTCTTTTTAAGAGGTAGATACAGAAAACAAAGTAGCTAAAGCTGAGCAGCTCTACATTAACAGTGAGATCACAAATTGCATCATCCTTCACGGATCTAAAAAAATAATCCAAACAATTTTGCCTTATTTCTTTAGCCAGTGACAGACATGCTTAGGTTTTTCTTCGAAGATTTGCTTTAGTGAAAAGTTCTGTTAGCTGTGGATGCCTTAAAGTAGTTTACTCCTAGTTGAACCCTGCTTTCTTCTTGGAGTTTGCAGGAATTTCCCTTAGTCCCTGAGATAGCTTAACACTTTGCCCAAGCTCCAAACACATCTCACATCACATTGATCACAGTGAACATGTCGTTCCGTTTTCTCTTTCAAATAACAACAGAAGGTGGACTTCTTGATAGATTCTTATTAATCTTATATAATCTTAATAGATTAATATTGTGCTTAAATGCTGCACTTACACCAAGAACAAGTGTAGGATAAATTGGATTTTAATAGGTTACTGGATGAGAGAAAGTTAGGGAAGGGACAAGTCTCCAGGCAGGCTGCATCTTATGCGCTGAAGAAGGAGAATGCAGTGACTGCTACAGCTTACACAGAAATAATTGTACTGTGGATAACTTCTTCTCTTTGGGTGACTACTCAATGCACAACTTAAATGGAGTGGGGTTTGGTGAATAATTGAAAGGTTCCTTTCTGCATATTCTCTTCAATAAAGAAGGGAGAAATCAATTTATTTGAACTTGACTGTAAACAACATTATCCCTGTGCTCCTATTTATTTTCATTGCATACTTTTACAGAGGATAAAACTTGTTCTTGTAGACTGACTATATTAAAAACAAAAACAAAAAACAAGGTAAATAAATCTTTGGAAGAAGAGGTGCCTGATAGCTAGATATATGAAATTACAGGATAAGGACTCTTAAGTATTGCTCTTTGTGAAAGCTGGCTTTGCACAGCAAAAATGAAGGGGTAGACAATGGTGAAATAGAAAGACCACCAGTGAACAACTACAGAAGTTTACAGAAAACTACTTCTACAGGATTAGATGATGTGATAGTTTTCATTCCTTGTAAGAAAGAATAGAAAAGGACAGCTTTCTTCTTGAGAACTGAAATTTCCACAACCAATCCCTCAGTTTTCTCTTTGTTTTCCAGCAGGGCAAAATGGATTTGATATTAGAAATATGTTCTTTCTGGATCCAATTTCAATTTAGGCCACACTCTTTAAATAAGAATCTATAATCCAACCAGCTGTTCTTGCAAAGTTCTCTTTAATATATCTGTAAACCTAAATATGTGTGCAAGCACAGACTGCATGAATTTAACTAAATTGGCTTGAAACACACATATTTTAGCTAAGTGAGTGCAGGATTTTGTACAGACAATGTCTATATCACCTGCCTTTTAGTCCTGTTTTAGTTAGGAAATATCTGAATGGAATGTCTGTGAGGGAGGAGAAAATTCAGTTATAATCAGTTATTAGGAGGTTTTTAATGCAAACCACATTATGGAGGGAATAAGAGGGAACAACTACTGTTCTTCAGCTGGTTACAGTGAAGGCTGCTAAAAATCTGAGACTTCTGAAAAAAAGAAAAGAAGTTCCACCTTTTCTGGGAAATATTTTACCATTTTAATAGGGAAAAAAAAAAAAGAAATATCCACAGAGATAAAGAGAAAATAATCTTTGAGTATTTAACACTTTAATTTTAAGAAAAAGAACCAAAATGTGTTCTTGATTATACATTACTTTCAGTAAGTCGAAAGAGGGTAGTACAGCCAAAGGATAGAAATTGGCTCATGGACATAAGGAAAAGAATGGACTTGAAAAATTACAAACTCCATATAATCATCATCATCATTATTGTAATAACACATGTGGTTGAATTTTAGAACAAGTTTGCAAATGTGGTGACAAATGATGAATAAATCAGAACAAGTGACAGAAAATGCAACTGAAGATTATTGCTGTACAAAAACAGGAACAGTGCAAGGTCATCTGCAAGTTTCTATGTATTCATATATATATTTAATTTGTAAATTTTACAATGAAGTTTTACTTAATGTTTCAAGCACACTTGAAAGTGTGAATATGTGCATGAAGAATGTTGCTATATAATTACAAGTATGAATTCCTTTAAATGTCCATTGAATATCATATATTTCTAATCAATTCCTATTGTACCAGTTGAATTTCTGATTGGGAAGACACTGCTGTAGTGTGTCTGGTTGTCCTCATTACTCCCTAAATGACCAAGTGTCCAAGCGTCCATGTTGATAGTTTCCAAGCTGTAGTGAATTTGTTGAAAAGCTGTTTGTAGAACAGTTCTACTTCCTTCCACCACCTGCAAATGCAGAACACAAGAGAGAACTAAAGTGAAATAAATAGCAGCTGTTCTTTTCCCTGCTTGATAAGTTGGTCTTACACCAGAAATCTCCATGAGAGTTCAAAGTACTGGAGACAGGAAGATAGGAAGGCGTCATGAGCTGTGCTAACGTGAAATAGTTCATAGAAAGGGTCATGTGAACAGAAGGACTGTTGATGACTAAAATTTTGCAATCTGTTTTGTGGCCCTTGGGGAAAATTATAGTAGTTCATCTTCCTAGAAAAAGCCTAGATACTTTATAGTGATGTTTGGTAACTAAATAGACTGTGTGGCTGCTTTTAACTTCGAGATAACACAAAAGATCAGTTGGATTATAAAGAATTATATCCTACAATTCCTATGTCTTGCTTTAAAAACACAGATGCATCTGTTTAAATGAGCTTCCCATGGAAAGGCAAAGCTGGACTGTTTCATGAGGCTAAGGTGAAGATTTATAATCTTTTGGCTTTCCCACTGTAATGCAAAAGTTAGTCCTGCTGTTCAATAAATCCTGGATTCCTTCTTAATGTAAATGTATATGGAAATTGTCTGCATATGCAGTTTTAGAATTTCAAATTTGTCAAGCAGTATTATAAATATCTCATTTTGAAAATACTAGAAAATCAGTTTAATATTTGAAAGACATGAATTGAAAGACTGAAGAGAATTATGTATCTTTCGTCATTCTGTGTTTTACATACTCAGATTCTGCACCTTATAAAAACAAAGTTCTGAGTTACAAATATTCTACTGCCCTCCACTGAGAGTATGGTCATTGATCCTGAGGGTTATAACCTGTATATTGGACTAAGTTCTTAGATTGTAGTGGAGAGAGAGCTTCTCCAAAGGATATTTTACTTGTCTGTTCATCTCAGCATCCAGTGAATCTCAAGATTAATCCTGATCTTGTCTGTGCTCACTGAAATCTTGAATGTACCTATTCTAGAACTTAGGTTATAGCTCTGGTAACACTAAGCATTACAATTACACTGCTATAATCCTGTTCATGAGAATAACTATTTACTTATTGAGACTCAGGTCATGCTTCTTCCTCCATATTTTAAATCAAAGTTGATAGTGACTGTTGCAGAGAAGAAAACAGGTTTCAGCTGATGATTCAGAACTCAGAGCATGCTTGCTATACTTGAAAGGAAGATCGGAGGACTGGAATGGAAAAAAAATTTTTTTTTTTTTTTTTTTTTACTCTTTTGCGTCAAAGTTTCATTGGCTATTTTACATGCTAATCACCAAGGCCAAGGTTTGAGTTCTTACATGGATGTATGGTAGCTGATTAAAATGTACATCATTGCTGGGGCACAGCTTTGTACTTTGGATGTGTTTTTTTCCATTCAGTAAAACAGCATGTTACAAATAAGATGTTTATGAATATTGTTTTCCAGTAAAATTGAGAGCAAAAGCTATGGAGAATGTTTCTATTCATAATAAAACCCCTTTCTTTAAGGAAATAGAAATCTTGAGCCTAGGTCAAAATATTTAGGATTATCCTTATGGAGATAAAATTACAATCTTTATTTTTTCCTCTAATAATCATTCAATTTATTGTGATAATTTAAATTATTAACATGTAAGAAATTTAGAAATCTGCTTGCCACTTGTTAACTTTTTCAGTTTGAGCTGAACTTAATCCACATGCAGAGGATATGTATGTGACAGTAAGGATAAAATCTAGCAAGGCATAGTAAGGACAGTTCATAAATCTTTGGGCAGTTGCTCAGTGAAATTCATCCTAGGTGAAATTTATGTGCTTATTCCCACTGAAAATTGCTTGATTATTTGTTGAGTCCTGTTAGATGGTTCAAATGACCCACCTTTTATAAGTGCTAACAGCTGAGACAATTAAATCTGCAGTTCTGATAGGAGTTAAGACTGCACTGTAATAATTGGGAAGTAATGCTAAAGTTCTCTTTAATTTTCCAAGTGGGTTTGCCATTTCCTTACCGAGAAGGCAGGCAAATATGTTATTTGCACAAGCAGTCATATATGGATACACTATTTTAATTAAAATTAAAATCATCTGAAGTTAAATTAGAGTTATAGTAATTTTGCTGATAATATTTGCATTGGTCTATAGAGCCAGCAGCTCATCTAAATGTAGAAGTGTACAGAGAAGATAATGGGTTAGAAAATCTTCACTGATTCTAATCACTCTCTGCTTACTTTTGAAAATTCTGGGGAGACAGCAGTACCCTAACCTTTGAGGAACTCAAAAGAACTTCTGTATGAACCTAATGTGACTGTAGAAACCGCTCCTGTGAATGAAATGCACAAAATGAACAGTAACAATTTCCCAAGTTCAGTTATTATTCTCCACAAAAATCAATAGAATCTCTTTCATTGATAAGTAATGTCTTGCTTAGTTGTGTTTGGGAGCCAGAGGACTGCAAGACACCAAATAGTGATGCCAGTTCCTGAACAAAACTGCAGAAACAGTGGAGACTCTCATGTCAGTACTGTGAAGATTTGCAAATGTGTGCTGACTCAAAAGGAAGTCTAGACTCTGTTCAGTATTTCTGGAGGTTTTTGAAGGGGTCATAGAGCATGGGGGTAAAATAGGTCTAGTTGACACAGTCTACCTCAGTTTCCAAAAGGTTTCCAAGATGCTCCCTAAAGAAAAGCTTCTGAAGAAACTAAGCAGGAACTCTTGTATTTTGTAATGTGCAGTTGGTTAAAACAGAGGTTAGGAATATATGATTAGTTCCTATAGTGAACAGTCATTAGCAGTGACTGGTGCTAGAACCATGTGCATAAATGGCTCAGAGAAAAGACAAAAAGTTATCTGACCAGGTTATTTATGCTATAAAGTTATTAAGACAGGACTAATTGAAGATATTGCAGAATATTATGAGACTGAGTGACTGAGCAAAGAAATAACATTCCTCAGAGACTAGTTTTATAAGAGGCACAAGTCCTAGAGTGAGGCACAAGTCGTACAAGAGGCACATCACCTACAGTTCACATGTTAACTGATAATATCTATAATTACTGCTCAGGAGGTAGGTTCTGCCTTAGGTTATGACAGATAACAACATGAAAATGTCAAGTCAGTGCTCGCTATAGTTAGAAAGGCCAGCTAAATGTTAGAGATTATTGGTAAAACAGTAGAGAAGAAAGTAGAAAATGTAATTTCACGATCTGTACTATTGTGCCAATTCATTCTGTTTTATAGAGGAAAAGGATCTGGAGGTTTTGGTCAGTGCTTGCTGAACATGGGCTTGTAGTGTGCTCAGGTGGCCAAGAAGGTGACTGGCATCCCGGCTTGTATCACAGTGTTGGCAGCAGGGACAGGGAAGTGATCATCACTCTGTACTCAACCCTGGTGAGGCCACATTTTGAGTTCTATGTTCAGTTTTCGGCCTGTCACTACAAGAAAGACATCAAGACCCTGAAGCATGTCCAGAGAAGAACAATGAAACTGGTGAGGGGTTTGGAGCACAAGTTATCGGGAGCAGACAAGGGGACTGGGATTGTTTAGTCTGGAGAAAAGGAAGCTCAGAGGAGACCTTATCACTCCCTACAACTGCCTGAAAGGAGGTTGTGGCAAGATGGGTTGGCCTTTGCTCCTGGGTAACAGTGGTAGGATGAGAGGCAATGGCCTCATGTCATGTCAGAGGAAGTTCAGGTTGGATATTAAGAAAAATTTCTTCTCAGAAAGAGTGGTCAGGTGCTGGAACAGGCTGGCCAGAGAGATGATTGAGTCACCATTCCTGGAAGTATTCAAGATTTTGTCAGGAAAGGAATTTTTCTTCAGAAAATGTTATAACATCCTAGATCAAATAAAGAATGTAAGTATCTACAGCAGGATGACCGAAGATTTTCAACCCAGTATCACCTGACATATTACACTATGGTATTTAAATTTACCAGATGTCTCATGGAGTAATTTTAGAATCTTTAGAGAGGCATAATTTTTGACAGTGGAACATGCCCAGACTATTGGAGTCCTCTGTTTGAGACTGTTTAAAATTGGAGCAGAATTGTGTGTGCACTCTCTATTGTGCCTGAAGATATTTCCACCACTTACCTAGCAGAAGCTTTTCTAAATGTGGTTGTGACCATATTTTGTGGTGTCTGGGGGGGCTTGTTTTAGATAAAAATATACAAAAATGGAATGCATCCTTTTTCTGAGAATCTGATGATTGTAACACACCTCAGGTGTGTCTGTGAGAAGAAGAGTCTGAAGTTTTGGCTCTAGATGGGGAGTCAAACCCACCTTTCCTACTTCATGCAGGAGTGCTGAAATCACCCAGCTGTGGGCAAATGTAAAATGGAGTTAATTAAGGAGTACACAGATCCAGTGAGGATCTCAGAAAATAGATCTCTGAGCCATTTACTTGAGCTTCAGCTCTTCTCTGAAATATTTCTGTAGGTAAATCCTCAGCACTTGTATGTCTGATACCTGGATCACTTGACTTTTTGATGTTCCCTATTTTTTTCTAAGTTCTACACAGGTAACCTAAATACCTGAGAAAGATTCATGAATTCTGTGCTGTAGCAAAAGTTTTAAAGTTAAGCAGTTTACTACTTGATATTTATATCCGTGTATTTATATTCATTTACCTAAATTTTGCTGATTTTATGCTTTCTTAAGAGTGTGTCACAGCCTGAATACTTTTAATGTGTTTCTTCGTGAGCATTCTGGGAGACTGTACTGACATGTTCACACCTGTGAATAAGTACTGATATGATAGGTACTGTTCAGCACAACTGACAATGAAAAATTCAGGATCTAGGCTACTAATTTTTTTAAATAATTATTAATATTCCCGTCCAGATTTTGTTTGTAGAGATCAGAAGTCCTTGATATACTCCATAGATTGCAAACAAAATAAAATTCTCTTTATATACCTGTGGATTTTGCTTAGCTTGTGATATTCCAGAAAACTAGGGGCATAAAATACTTGTGGTTGGATATGGTGTGGAAAGAGAAGTACAAAAGAAGCAGGTTATGATATGGAAAAAGAGATGCAGCAGATTTCTCCTTTGTAACTGTGATGGTGGTTCCTTGAAGCCATATTGGTTCCAGCTAGAGGCCACCCAACTGCCTTAATGAGTCAAAATCCTGTGATCTGAGCAGCCCAGACTGTTCTAATGGGACATTTTACTTCCTAATGAGTTTTTACTATCACATTCTCCTTTTTCCTCGCTCCAATTTATCAGGGTTGAATTTAATTGCTGTGATCACTTCAGGGAAAAAGAGGATAATTTGATGCATGGAGTTCTAGATTATGTCAGCTAATGCATATTAATGAATTCATGCTTTTGTAATCAAGCTAATAGTGACCTCAGACCCTGCTAAATAAAGCAAAAGCCAAGTAAAACAGAGCTCTGACAATTTTGCAGACAAGTGTGGATTTTCATGTAATGTAAGAATTCTATTTGGGGCCTATTTATTTTGCTGTATTATCCTGAAGAATGAGAAAGAATTCAGTATCTATGTAAATAAAAAAGTACTGTTTTTATTTTAACTTCATCTTTTAAAGGAAAAAAAAATCTTACATGATTTAAAGAAAATGATAAACTTTGAAATATATAATCTATGTAGTTCTGATAGCCTCGAACAAAACCAGATCAAACTTAGATTCAAACTTATCACATAATTTAACCCCTTGTTAAGCAATATGTTGTGTTTTTCAAGTGAAATTCAGCTTAAATACTATAATTAGATTATAGACTATTAAAACAATTGCTGAAATAGGATTTGCAGCAGAATTTTTGGATGGAATCTACTTATTCCTGAAGAGTGTTTCTGCACCCACCGCAGCTTCTAAAGCATCCCTTCAGGAACACCTCTAACACTGGATCTCTGTAATCATATTTCTGAAGATAGCATTCATTTGTACGTCTACTGTACATACGTTCATTAATTTCTGTATGCACATCAAAACATTTACGCAGTACAAAAGGGTGTATACTTGGATTTCTGCAGCCCCTCTTTTCTTAATCAAAATATTCTTAAGAAAATATGTCTTAAACTTCAGATTGATATCCAAATACAGTTTAAAAGCATACACCATTTATTAATGACATTTGAATTATGCCTGACTTGGCTCAGTTTAGTGCTTTGTTATTTGTCTGGTACTTTAATTATCTTCCTAACTATGTTTAAAGACACTTTTGGAGAATGTATAAGAAAAGTCCCGATAAAAGACATCTAAAGAAAAACAAAAACAAAAACACCACAATTTGTAAATAAGGAAAATAAGAAATCACAAAAAAATTGAAATGGAATTAATAGAAAAGCAAACTAGTGATATCTGCTAGAGGCTTTCACATTTAGGGGACTGATTCAGTTTAAGTCCAGATCAGTAGTAACTAGTAAAATGGCCTATGTGGAATAAGTGTGTGGTCTTGCATATGAGCATGTGTTGATATTTTGGAAGCCTATACATCAACTGGAACCAATTAATACCCTGCTGGAGATCACAGCGAGGAAAGCCAGTGACCGAGATGAGCTTGGAGACTAAACTGTCCTCTGACCCAGGGGATGGCTTTCTCAGTGGCAACTAACATAGCCGTCGTTAAGAAATTTGCTACTTTCAATATTACATGCTGTTCTGGGTAAAGAGAAAAATTCCACTTCCGCAGATGTCAGAGGCCTGTAATGACTGTTAGAGTCATTTCAAAACAGAATATGTAAAACTGCTAGATTCCAGTATCCTAACCTTGGTTTCATGTAGTAGCATTGAGATTAATGCTTCCCATCTTTCTAGCAACATTGCTGGATCTTGCCATCCAAATTACTTATGTCTACTTGTGGGGATAGAAGTCTCATGATTACTTTTAAAACCCTCTTATCTGTACAGACGGGTGGAAAATGCAGAATCCTAATAGAAACCCCTTTGTACTAGAGAAAGTGAAAGCTGAACCTATACGACTGGAATACTTGCTCTTTTAGGGAAAAGCTTCCAGGCTTGTGAAAGATTTCATTGTGAATAAATTAAGGTGTTTGACTGAACCATTTGTGTACAGTTCCATACAGAGATTTCCGCATACTGGACCCACAGGCAATATACATATATATATAGGATACCATACAGATAGTGGTTAGTTCTTGCCAGCCTGTTAAATTCCAGCTTGCTCACTGAAACCAGAGATAATTTGTAACATTTGCAGGGTGGTGAGGAAATCCTCATCTATCTCAATTTCACATTTATGCAGAGAGGGGCAGTCTATCAGTGAAAAGCAGATGTGCGATAGAAGAAGGGCTGGTTTCCTGTGTCACAGTGAGAAATATGGTTTTCTTCCCACTCAGGGCATTGACTTTCTTAGTTGTAACTCTCAAAGCTGCAATATTTTCGAGACATGGGGTGACAACAAGTACACCTGACTGGCAGTTGAGTAAGGGATTTACTTCTGAACTCTGTGAGACAGCAGATGTGCTTTTGTAAAAAGTAAACGTGGAAGATTTTTTAAAAGTAGTTAGGAGGATGTTGAACTGACTTTCTGAAATCTTGAACAATCTTAGTTCTAACATTACTAGTGGGATTCTGTGGTCATTTTGGAAAAGACTGGTCACTTCAGGTAATTATGCCACAAACTATAAAGTTATTATCTCTGACATTATTTGATTTAATCTGTAAGCCTACAAAATCTTATTTCTTTCTGTTGTGAAATATTTCTGCAGTCGTAAGATTCATCATAAAGTTATATTTGTTAGAGACACATTAGGTCCTCAAGCCCCTCTTACTGGCCTTGGAAATATGTTTGTCTTTTGTTATTAGGACTTTAACTATCTGCAGGTGAATATGCTTTCACGTTTCTTTCACACGCATTAAGACTAAATATGCATGTAAACATTGAACTGCAGTAGATTTATATTGCTTGTAATTGTTTATGAATGCAGCACTTCCATAGTCACACCACCACTGGGGTCCTTGTGTAAAGCCCTGATAATTTTTACCACACCAGCAGATACCCGGCAGTCCTTTTGAATTCTGTAACACAGTACTTTAAAAAATAGTGAAACTGTTATACATGCAACCTTTTTAATATTCTGTAAGCAGGAAAAGAAAAAGTTCTCAGGCAGAAATACCTGTGTTAAGACCTGGATCACATTTGCTGTGTGCATCCCTTTTAAATTTTTCTGGAATTATTTTATATTTACTCTTAAACATTTTCTCTCTGTGGGAAGAAATGAGACAGCTACTAATAGACCATCTTATCTTTAAACCTCTCTATCCAGCAGGATTTTTTTTGTCCATTTGAGTTTTCAAACATAGAATCATAACCACAGGAATCCTCAGGTAACTCTTCGATGCAAATCATGACAATAAAACAGTTCAAAGAATTAGCAGGCATAAAATCATTACTTTTTTGTGCTTGAGGTTTTAACCAAATTTTAAAACAGATTAGGATATCTGACACAGTTGGGTACTTTCTCTTGTTCTTTCAAGGTTCAAACTGTCAGGAAGCCTCACAGAAGCCTAAGGTTCCTTTTGATTACCTGAGTGTGTATGTAAGGATGAAGGACAAATTCATAGATCAGTGATCCTACACCCTCGTTAAGTAAACTTCTAGTCTGAATATGGAAATACATAACAGTGCAAAAATAATAGTTTGATTCACAAGCCAATGGAGTGCTCTAAAAAATCTAACAGCAATGGATAAACAGGTACAATAACGGTGCTTTCATGTAGGCCCATCTGTAAAACTATCTAATGGAAAAAAATAATATTAATTACAGAACTCCGCAGAATACATTGTAAATGCTAAAGTTTGCCATTACAACTTCTCATATTAATTTTTATAACCTTGTTGTCAAATACATGACGGGCTTTTTTACTGAAGCTAGATATGACACTAAGTTTGGGTAAGTGCCATACACCCGGCTTTTGCATTATTACAGGCTTCTCACCACTGAGTTGGAAACCAGCTGAGTACTGTGTTTCAGGGTTCATCACTAATTAGATGGTATATGATTATTAAGTAATTTTTAGGATTTCTTTCTGAATATTAGCCATGAAGCAATAGAAATCAGTAATGTAAAAAAGTTGTTTCTCAGTCAAAGTCCATTAGAGTCCTTGAAAAAATCTCATTAAGCACGCTTTTAAAAGATGACCTTTATCTAAATACTGAAGAAAATTCTACTATTATGTTTAGGAGGCATTCAGGTTGTTTCAGAGAATTATTATTGAAAGTGGTCTTCATTCTGTTTCACTGCAAGTTTTTGTTTAGCTTAAAAAAGGAGAGGATACAGAGGTTTTCTAATACTCTGGGTCACTGCAGCAAGATAGCTGAAAGACCAGGGTCTTTAAGTTTCAGAAATAAGATATGACATTTTCTAGGTTTAAGCAACAAAATGGGTTTGATTGCAAGTCGTCTGTTGGGTTACATCTCATGCTTGCTAGCACATGAGCCAGAGAGAGAACAATTGGCTGTAAAATATGTAAACAAAGGAGTTAGAAAAAGCCCTGAGGCTTTCCCATTAAATTGGTATGTGCATTCTGGATCTACTTAGATGCTGTTCCCTCCTGCTTGTGTGCATTCATTGTGCTGTGCTCCATAACATTTAGCCAGTTATGCTCATTGCATGTTACAGTGCAAAGATCAAAACAGGAAAGGCAACTCTTTTGTCACTTCCACTTACCACCTGATCTACAGAAGGCACATCAATTGCTATTATAATCTGTTTTTAGTTAGATTTTTCTCTCAGTAAAAGGAAAATAATCCAGGAAAGGTAAATACATTCACTCAGTTTAACTGGAAAGAATGTGGGGGCTGAAGGCTTGGGTCCCTAGCAGTTATGTATACTAAGTTCCTGTGTTTTATATGTGGCAATGAAGCAGTAAGAGCATATATGAAAGCTAAACAATTTAAATCTCATTCATCAGATTGTTCACTATTTACAATGTTTTTATAATGTTTGCTGTGTTCTCATTTTACTCCCAGTTCACTGATGCCTTTTTTTCTTTGAAAGTCACTTGAGGACATAGGCTTCTGCTCAACTATGTTTTATATTCTTTTGTCTCTGCCATTAACGTTGCTTCAGAGGTACCCTTTAGCTAGGAGAGAAAACACATACATGACATCATTCCAGGGAAGCACTGGATGATAAAGCTAAGCAGATCCAACGCTCCTGTGCAGAGAGGTCTTTTTTCCTGCTCACTCTCACCTGTTCCATTTATTCCTGTTCCAGGCCACATACAGTCTTCCCCTGCTTGGAGCTAGTTCAAGTGCTTGCAAAGCTCTTTGCTGAATTAATTCCACTTGTTCACATTTTGAATAATAACTTTCCTCTATTTGCCAGGCTTTTTTCCACTTATGCTTGCCCAGCAAGATGGGCAGCAGCTATGTAACTTTGGGGAAGACTAGTGGTGATGAACGTGATTGTAGAAGCAGATGATGGGAGATGGATAGAGCAAGACATCATTTTGGGCTAAATCACTTAACTTTAGACTTGATTTGGTTGCTTCATGAATCCACATGTTTAAAAACTACACTTTAACTTCCTATATTTAAGGTTTATTATCATATATATCTAAAGAGACATGGAGCATCTGCAGTAGTAGTCCATATACATGGGTTTATGACATTATTTATGAAGATACTATTTATGAACTTATTCATAATTGACATTATATACTGATTTAATTATTCATATTTTTGTTTTTTGTTTTTATGTGCATAATTATGGCAATTTAATATTAATTCACCATGGTATTCTTGATTCTAATTATGGTTCTAAAAGAAAGCAAAAAAGAGAAACTGAAAAATATCTATTTTAATAACCTAGACCAAAGTTTCAGATTGATTGAAAAATATTAAGAACAGTATGTTGGTAGTGACTCTAACACGTTGGTGAAACAGATAGCATGGTAAGAATATACTGTGTGCTTTAATGAGCTGTTTTAAGCTTCTTTAATGTAGCAATCTTATTGCAGCATTTGACTGTAAAAATGTATTATCTAGGATAGGGACTCCAAGCTGTGGTGTGCAGGTGCCTTGACTCCCAAGAAGACTTGATTTCTTGTTCATTAGATTATTTTTCTTCCTACAGGGATTTCAATACTGTCCTAGCTGTTTTGTCAGACTCTTCTCATAGAAATTCTTTTCACAAAACTGAGGTCAATAATGTATTGAAAATGGGGTCTTCAGTAGTGGCTTTTGTCAAAGGGTCTATAAAAAGACAGGATCCAGGAGCTACCTTGTATTGCTGAGTAAGCTGTAATACTCTTTCCCAGTGAACTTTGATGGCTGTTAAAATATGCGTGCATATTAGAAATATATTTCCAGCATCTTGGTGAGGAGTGACTATGATAAAAATACCTGTGAAGAAGGTATTTTCTGCTAGGGTGGATTTAGCTACCCACTTGGAGGTGATACAGTGAGGATTTGTGTGTACCACTCAAAGCTTAATGTCAGCAGGAAGCCCAGAAGTGATCTTAAACTGTATCCAAATCTTCCAGTTTCACTATGGCATATATGCTTCTAAGTATACTCCCTTCTCAAGCAGTATCCCCTATTGCTCAGCTTCAGCTGCTCTTTCCATGTAATGGATTATTAAGTGTGACTTGCAGTTAATATAAGTGTGCCATGTTGCTGGTGCTTGAGTTCACATTATGTGACCAGTGAATATAGGTACTGCAAACACATGGCACCTGTAAATATTGGTCTCTTTGTTGTGCTTTATCATAACCCTTTAAATAGGCAAATGGTTCCATTTGAATTTTTTGTTATTTTAAAAAT
Source organism: Meleagris gallopavo (assembly GCF_905368555.1). NCBI lineage: Eukaryota > Metazoa > Chordata > Aves > Galliformes > Phasianidae > Meleagris > Meleagris gallopavo. The sequence continues at coordinate 38,213,226 of NC_139404.1, forward strand.
CCATGCTTGTCTCACCCTTTGAAAGAGTTTAAAACATCTTAGTTTTCAGATTCTTATGTATTATATAAATTATAGATCCCAGCTTCTTATTCTATTTGCACAACTTTTCTTAGAAAAGCTTATTATGTGCATTTACATCATTGCATCCTAAAAGATATAATGTGAAGAAAAAAGTTAGCAGTTTACATTACTTGTGAGTAATTATAGTGAATTCACTGCCTGATTTTTTCTGTATCATTAACTCAGCTTTTGTATTTGTTTTGAATGTTTGTAATTAATTTGTTTGGCTTGCTATGTTTTGTTTAAGAAAAAAAAATGCTGATGGTTTCTTACTTTCACATTTCTATCAACATTGTGTATGAAAACTAGAGCAAATCATAAGTCTTATCTCAGAGCTTACTTGGATGTAATAATAATTTAATGGCTAAGGAATCCAACTTTGGAAATTAGTAATACACAGTTATTTTTTGTATTTTAAAAACCTGCCAGAGTATTTGTTCAAAGAGAATAATGAAACACAGATTTCTTTTACTCATTGTGTAGAGTAAAAAGCAGTGTGCTTTGAGCTCTTCAGATGCTGTATAAAAAGCTGACTGTGAGTCTTTCTAATTCAAAACAGTACCCATCCTATTATCACTTCCTTTGACTTTCCATCAAGTGCAGCTCTCCATTATTATGTCTTTTTCTCTTGCTCTTACATACTATCTGCAGCTGTTGTCATCAAAATACCAATTTAAATTTGCACAGGTAAGTCAAAACTGCATTTCAAATCTTCTAGGCTACTTCTTTTTCTTTTTCTTTCTTTTTTTTTTTAATATAATTTATTTTCTTGAGGTTGAGACAACATTCTAATGAACATCTCAGTGTCAGTTATTAGTATTACTTTTCACATTGTTCTTGAATCAATTAGCAATGTGCTAGGTGGCTGCATGTGAAGTATAACTGTTTGAGTCCCAGAGCACTAATAGTTTGTCTTGCATGCAATTCTAACAATGCTAATGAGCAGCAGAAAATGTAAAGGTCAAGAAAGGGTGATGCTGAAGCAGTAACAAAGAATGATTTGGGGGAATCTGACTCATTTCTCTCTTAAATCAACTTCTAATTTAAAATACTGAATGTATAGCACAACACTGCATGTTCAGAAGATAGCAAATAAAAATTATTGGAATGAATTAGCGTGTTAGGATTTGTGCCATTTTCATAACAATATCACAATTTCCAGTATTAGATCAGGTTAAAACTAATCTTTTGCTGATAGATTTTTTTAATCAGAGTCCTACATTCTTGCTGTCCAAAACTATCCAGTTATGCATATTGCATGGATATTCAAAACCAAAAATAAACATGAGCAAACAAAAAGTCCACATGACTATTTGGTCATTTCTGTTAAGGATTAGCATTTGCTGTGTGATATTTTTCCTTACTTTATTAGACATTGTCTATGAAAACTACTCAGAATATTTTCTAACTGCTTAGTGATAAAGTGTAAAAAAAAAAAAAAAAAGATCTTCATTATCTCAACAGAAGGCCATTTCCTTCTATTAGCATGTGTCTTTATTCGTGCTTAGTGTGCAAGGATGACAATGATGTTCAGTAGTCTTTTTTTAATTACCACCTTTCTCTGTTGTGAGCATCTGCTACGCACAATGTCAATGACACATTTGCAAGATCGTTCCCTGACATTGGTCTCCTGCCAGTTGATCTTGCTTCAAGCACACAGATGCCTTTCTCTTGAATATTTTTAATCGCTTATTTTATTTTTACCCAGCTAACTCCACTTAAGTTAGCTTCACTGAGGATGGAAGAGAAGGCATTAAAAAATCTGTATACTGTGGTGTGTTGCAGAAAGAACTGGCAGCCTGTAGACAATCAGGAAGATTATGACACTTGAAGACTTGAAGTTTTCAGTTACTGACAGATTATACAGCTATTAATATCATGATTATGCAACTTTTGACAATTGTATAGGAGCTTCACTGCTAAAATAATAACAGGACATAGTTTGCTTCCAGCTACATCACTGAAAACAGGAAGCAAAGATGTCAATAAGTGAACCTTGCCTGAAAAACTGTGTATCTGGAGAATACAGTCTCGTACTTTGGAAAGTCACAAATGAGGACTTGACATTGTTTGTGATCTCCCTAAACAGTTACCAGCATAAGGACAATGAAAACAAATGTAATTCAGGAAATACACACTCCTTTTTTTTTTTTTTTTTTTTTTCCCCTTGAACAAATAAAGCATTTAATTGACTTCCATATGGTTTTGTGGTTCCCCTCCCCCTTTACTTTCGTATAAAAGTAGACAGCTTTTATGGAATTTCCGTTTTTATTGCTGTATTTTTAAAAATGAAAAGCAGTTATTACGAAGGAAAAGCGTAACAGGAAAACAGATCCCAATACTCTAAGCCCCAGTGCTGCTGCCACTATTTGAATACAAACAAAAACCGAACCTTCCTGTGCCTACACTCCACGCCTGCTTTGATTTAGCATTGTTTAAACTGCAAGGATACCACGAGTACTGTAAAATCAACGATGCCAATGAAGTGACAGCATATTTTTTTTCTGAGAGATTGCTCACTCACTGTTCAAGTCTCCCAATTCCTTCTAAGATAGTTAATGACACAGAATCACTAAGAGTGCTTTAGGATCCTCACAGGCTTTGTGTCTGCTGACAAATGATTTAAGGGGCTTCTTCAGCAATAAGCAAATACCCTCAACGTGTATCTTGGGCTTTTGCTATTATTTTCCCTCTCCAGTGCTTTTGAAGAGTTCAGTGTTTATGCTCAACCAATTCTGCTTCCATTGCCAGTCTTTGTTCATTTTCCTTCAGGGTGACATTCATTTTCCTTCAGGCCACTTTGTTCATCTGTGGTTCCCACGCATCCCATTGCAGCAATTTATGTGCCTATGCCATGTTTTTGTTTAGTTTAGTTTTTTTTTTGTTTCTGTTTTCTTTTTAATTATACCACACAGTTTTCGATGCTGCAGGTAATTGTGTCACAAAAAATCACCACCCAATTCAGGACTGGAGACCGATTTTTGGGGGGGATGGTTTCTTTATGAATACATGTAGAATAAATACTTTTCAGAATGGAGCCTTTCTGAGGAGGTTAGTTTACTTAAGCAATCATTTCATTTGTAGGCCTATTTTATAGTTCTATGAGAAACTTAATAAAGGCTTATTTTTAGAATATGGGTTGTGGTCTGCTGGGACTGGGAGAAAATTATAACTTATTTTATGGATGGAAGAAAAACCCTCAACCCATTCTAGATGCTATATGTTTAAAACATAATGAATAAACACTCTTGCTGAACTATGAATTATACTTCAGGACGGTATCACTCCATTTCTTAGTGCCACAATGTACATTTCAGAGTCCTCATAACAAGAAGGGGGGGGGAGGGGGGAAGGATGCAGTGCCATTTCCCCTTGTGTGATGGTGAGGCTGGGGCCTCCCCAAGCCTGCCTGGCAGCTGCAGCAGGGTACTTCTGCCACATCTGGCTTTTGAGTCAAAGGCTTATTTATTATTGCTGCTTCTTCCAGCCAACTAATTAGCAAGCTGGATGGTTAGGGTGCTGTGGATTTTAGTTTAGTTTCTATTTGTTTTTCAGCAAGAGCTTCTACAACTGTGGATAGATGATGCACACGCTGAGGTTAATAGAATCAAGAAGGTTAGTTTAGATCAAGAAGATCAGTGATGGGACTTGTGCTAACTTGTTCTGGAGTCTAGATGTCTGGTCATGGAGGCTACCTGATTGTTTGCAGGGTCTCAGGATAGGATGAAGGGTCTTTGAGAGCAGTGCTACTTGCTGACTTTATGGTTTAGAGATATCAAATATTTTAAGTAGGCTTCAGAAAGGAGCCATAAACCCTACAATCAATGTCTGTTTTCCCATAAAGAGATAGTCACATGCCCTATATGAGCTATTGTAACTCCAAAAAGAAATAAAGCTCACCTTAAATTCTCAGCGGTTTTTTTAAAGTGATTTAGGGACCTGGCATCTAGGGCTCATTAAATTCATAGGAATTCACTGGTATTCAGATGACAACCCCCAAGATGTATTGAAGAACGTAAACATAGTGAATCACCTCTTTCCATCACAAGGCCTTGTTTTCAGGGTTTTTTTAGGTTTGCCGACTTTAAGCATATGGGTTAATAATTTTTTTAAACAGATGTTGGCTTTACCCAGAAATTTTAGAAGAAAAATTATAAAATTATGTTTCATTTAATTCTGAGAGGGAAGTTGAAGTGGAGAGCAACTACTGTACTGAATAAAATGGGAAAAGTCTCATAACTATTCCACTAATTTCTGTGACAATTCTATTTTGGAGAGGAATCCTTGAATTTGGCAAAGGAGAGCTGGAGGGTCAGGAAAGTGCTTTTCACTCCTTCCCTGTGAAAAATCTTCTGAAATTTGAACAGGATGTGAGCGTTGGAAACGCTCAGTTCACATAAACTTGCCCTGAACATGCTCCAGCCCTTAGACTTGCTTTTCCCAGCAATCAGAAACTGCTGTAATACCAGCCACAGGCACTGAGAAAATCGAATCTCTGCCTTGAGCAACAGGATCTCTTCTCCTCAGATTCTGAAATGATGAAGAGGCCTGGGGTTGGAGCTGAGGGCAGTGCCGAGGAGGAAAACTAGCAGGGAACTGAGGCTGGGAGAAAGCTGTGGCTAACGAGTCAGGTAAGCAAGAGAAGAAATAGGGGAGGGCTGGAAACTTGGATGAGAAGACAGAGAGAGTGTCACAGGTGAGAACTGGAATATTGTGTTGATCTTAGCTCTTTATGAGAGGACCTTGCCTGGTGCAGGAAAAGGGAGTGGTGAAAACTAAGCTTTGGGAAGATACGTTTGGTAGAGTAAAACATCCTGTGAGCTGTAATGTTTGGGAATTTAAGAGATGGCTAGGAAACCTTTCGATTGCTCTGTAGACTGATGTATAGAAATGAAAAGGTGAGACTGAGGTGATATTACCTGTGGCTACCTGAAGTGCTTGATGGCTGAGCTGTAAATCTCAGGAGTCTTCCAGTTGGTTGGACTGGCATGACTGCTGTGGGAAGGGCTCTGGTGGAATGGCTGCCAACTCTTCTGGGTACCTCTTCTCAGCACTGCACAGAGCTCTTCTGCTCAGGTTGTTTGGTCTTTTCACAATCAAGCAGAAAAATCCATTGTATTTCTCTAAGCATCAGATTGAATCCCTCACTACCATATGTAGGGATTTTCTTAGTCATGTCACTTTTAAAATTCATGAGTAAAAGATCTGGAAAAGGTAGGGCGTTTTAAACAAACTTCATTGTACAGATAATTTTTCATTGGCTACAGACAGAGTCCTGACAGTGTTTCCTTACCATATATGAATGTGGTTCACCCAGCTGTTTCTGTGTTAACGCAGTTAATAATCCAGTGCTTCATTAAGTTTGGTCACACATCCGTAGCGCTCAAGACACCATAAAAGTTTTCCCCTTTGTGTAGTAACTGCCTTCACTTGTGAACGGTGTGCATATCCGGCTGTAGAGACTAACCTCTAATGTCAGATATTGATAGCAGAGCACATTCAAGCTTTCTTTACTACCTTGCTGTTTTTATTTTCCCCTCAGAAAAGCTATGTATTGATATTACACAGCAGTGTACTTTGACTGTTGCATTTAATTTTGTGCCTGAGTCATGAATAATTTGCCATTCAGTTAACCTCATTCACTGTGTGAGCATCACAAACATTTTCTTTTGTAAACTGTGCATTTGCAAGAGGATCTTGAGGCCCCTATTGGGAATTGTTTGGAGCTGTATGTAGAGACTAGTGATTCAGAGTGTAGAAAAAGAGTAGCCCAAAGAGCTCTCTGCATAAAACACTGCTGGGATTAATCCTTTTAAACAAAAGGGAGGAGATATAGAAAAATAAAAGCTTCTTTATGGCTATTTAAATCACTGCTTTTGCCTTCTTCTTGCTTTGTTCCTTGAATTTCCTTTTCTACTGTCTAGTACCTGACACATATTGAAGAGTGAGTGGGATTCCTTTTTCCCATTGTTTTACATTTTTCTTATTCCTCTGCTCTTTACACATAATCCAGTCATTTGGTTGCTTGGAGACCTCAATTCATTTCTGGAGTCACTGAAGATCCTCTACCTGCTAGAGGAAAAGAGGATCCAACTTCTTTCTATCTCATCGATTTCTAGCTATTGGCAGGAAGTCAGAACATAGACACAGCATGTCTCTGCTTAATTCAGAAGTATGGAAGAGCTACAAAGATGAACAGCTGCACTGGAAGGAAGGCAAGAACATGCTTTAAAAGAGAAACCGATGGAAGAATGTAGTGCTTTCTGAACCAGTTCATTTCAGACAGCCATTCTCCAAGCAATTTGAACCTTCTCCTTCACACGAAAATTCATTCTAATAATTCATTTGAGAGAGTGTATGGTTGGTTCGTTTGTTTGTTTTCACATTGTCAGTAAACAGTGTCAGCGGTAGTTCCTCCAGCTAATTCCACCAGCTGGCATATTAGATCTATGATAGTCAGCTGCTGCTCTGGAAGAGGAGAATTTCCTCAGAGTGCAGCACCTTATAATACACCTTATTCACTGCTTAAGGAGAAGTGCCGTTATTTCCCTCACGCCTTTTTCAATCTTGCCTTTGTGGCATTGGCTCAGAGTGTTCAGCAGAATTCCAGCATGCTGATTTTTGGTGACAGATTATAAAAATAAGATATATATTTTAAGTAGGTGACATGTTGATGTTAATCAATTCCTTTCCTGGTTTCAAATGCCAATTTTTTAAAATAATAATTAAAACATGATCAGTGCCAGGCTACTCGTGATGCATCAGTCTGAAAGAGTGAAATTTCAAAAGATGATGAACATGGTCAGAAAAACTCTGGACTATCATCCTTGAGAGTATAAAATATCTTATAAATGTAGCTGAAAAATAACCCAAAATAAGTGAGACAAAACATGAATGATCTTTGGCAGATCACCTGACAAGATTAATGTGCTAAAAGATACATGGTAATTATTCCTGTGAGGAATAGAAAAAAAATTTAAGTAGAAGACTCTTCGCTAGAAATATATTACACATTTGAGTTCCAAAAAAAGTAGGTATGAACTAGTTTCCTTCCAGTCTCAACAGGGAGAAAGAGAAGGACTTTTTGGACTTATGAAGGCAATGAGATGCAAAACATTTGGAATTTTCTAGTATTTATCATCGTAGGCCTGTAAGCTGCCTTTTAAGCTGGCCAAATAAGCTAAAGAGTCTTCATTAAGTTTGTATCATTTGAGTGTTAAAACATTATGTTTACAACGCCTAAAGTAAACCTGGTGTTCCTGGTACTGCAGACATGCAGTGAGTGCTCTCTACCAGAGGGATCTGTATTACTTCACTGTGGCTGTCCAAAGAGGGCTGAAAAATCTGCCCCAGTGACCTGTCTCAGTATGCCTACATTGTGCTGCACCTCACTGTGTGGATTAATAAGAAAACTCCACACAAGTATGAACACACCGTAGATGGAGATGGAGGTTTATTCCTCTAGGAGCAGTACGTGTACACAACAAGCATGTTTCCAGGGAAATAAGGTTTACCTGAGTGTGCCTGCACTTACAGCATAGGCACATCTGGTATTCTCCTAAATACCTTGCTTTTTCTATCCGTATGCATTGTCATTGTCCTATCTCCTAACTAGGCCTTACACGGTTTAGATCTAGAAATACCTTTTGCTCCTTTTGCTTGGAGGATCTGAGAATATGCTAGGGTTCCCTTATGCTGTAGTAATTTAATTAGTATTGCATATGGCATTTAGTTTAGCTGTTGCAAAAGTATTTTGGGATCCTTGGATTGGAGGATGCTGTAGTTTAATCTAAATCATTACAGCTGCTGTCATTTCTGAAGTGCATTTTGGGTCTGTTTGCTGTTGATATCATCTATTTGTTTCTCATCATTAGTGGTGCTGCACTAGTTTAGGAGCCATTTGGGGTACATTACTGGTGCTAAAGGGAAAGGAATTGGTGGGTTATTACAGAGATTAGGTAGGACTCTAGGAGGCAGGAGTGCTTTCTTGTAGAAACTCCAGGCATCAGAAGACCATTAACCAGTTTTTTATTAACACTTATCCTTCTCTTGAATTAAAAAGCTTTTGACTTTCACTTATTCGTGAAGGAATCTGAATACTGAGATTTTATCTTCATCATCTCTTTAAAAATCCTAATCAGTGCTGCAGTGCGATGAGAAAGGAATCTGAAGATCATGCAAGACTGTGTACTTTGACAGAGTAGAGGTAATATTATTAGCAGAAATTGTTCTTTCTGACATTGTCTTTATTTTTACTGTGATTCTAGTATAGGTTCCTGAGATCTTACTTTGGAAATAGGATGTTGTTGTTGCCTGGATGTTACAAGCTTTCCCCAGACAATGTTTGCCATTTAAGCTCATTCCCAGAACCACTTCTTGTTCTGCCAGCGTTGCCTCAAGGCATATAACGGGTACTGCCTGAGATAAGCTTCCAAGTTCATCTTGATATAGCCCTCATTTGCCTTCAACCTCAGTTAAAATGAATGGTTGACCTTCATGCTACAATGGTACACAGACGAGGTGCATATATTCAGGTGGTTTCTCAAGTTTTCAAGTTGAAGATGTGGAGCCTGCCCTTAACCGCTAGCTGGTGTGCTGCCAAGACCCAGTGCTCTTTGTGATGAGAACTGCTCAGGAGATTTTATCACAGCAGAAGCTGCTTAAGGAGCTGCATGATTCAGCTGTGTGAGCAACCTCTTCGAGCTGGGGGGTAATTGATGCTGTGTGAAGGCATTAGGGGAAAATTGCTGGTTCAGTCAGAGGAAGAATGGACTAAAATTATATACAACACATTGTTAGTTTGCTCCAACCAATATCTGTCCTTCTTTGAGAGGGGTTTGAACGTCACCATTGGACTAAAACAGGAATAACTTTTTCATCAAAAACACATTCCTGGCATAGTGGCCTTGCTTCCTCCTCTTGGTCTTATTTGTTTTCTTAGTAAATGATAAAGCTCATGATGTGGGTGGGACACGAGGCAGTGGAAGAATAATTAAGATTTTTTATTTTATTTTTCCCTGGTTCACTTCTGTCTTGATGTTTCTTTTCTTCCATGCATATACTCATTATTGTTGTTTTTTGTTTTTTCTTTCAGTTTTTATTAATGCATTTTGGAAAGTATTTTTTCTTCTAATTCCATGGTTATTTTAATAACATGGTTTCATGAATTTGAGTATTTTTTGGCATTTCTACAACAGGATTTTCTCCTCAACACTTGCTACAGTACTTTGGATTTCCATGATATTTCAAGAGAATAAAAGCAGTTTGTTCACCTATTATTTATGCAGTAGATATTCCATTATGCCCAACAACAGCAGAAGAGTCTTTTTTCTGCATTTGATAATGACATTATATATTGGTTCGTCAAGTGTCATACTTTGTTTTGGTAGTGAGATAGAAGGTCAGAGTTATGTCTAAATTCAAAGAATGTGGTGGGTTTTTTTAGGTAATAGACCAGCTAGCCTGTTTGGTTTTCTTTCTCCCAGTTTTTTAATAGAATTTCTCCTAGGAGGCATTTCATAATGCTTATGTGTCTCCTTTGCTCTTTCTCAAGAATCTCTGATTTGTTTGTTTCATTGTTGACATTAATATTTGTGTTTGTTTTGGTTTTCATCTCCCTGTCTGCAACACTTCCCTCATGGAGTTGGAAGTTTTCATCATTTCCTAATATGCTACTTGCATAACCAGTGTAAAGTACTCCATCTATGGAGTACACAGTATGTAGGAATGCAGAACTGAACTCCCGTACTCTGTATAATTATCAGTGGATGATGCCTTCCAAAGTATTAAGATTTAGGTTTCTGTTTAATATTGATGACATTTCTGGCATAAGTACAGATTAATTTAAAATTAATTTGTAAAAGATCACTGTCTGGCAAAACATCTGCAGGGACTTGCTGCTTTTCATACTACCAAACAGAACAACATCACAGTAACAAGCAGTACAGAAAAGAAAAAATCAGTTGAGTTCTGCCTGTATCTAATGGCAAAATACAATTCCCTGTTAGCTTAGTATGTTGAAAGAAATTAAAGATTTACTATATACCAGTAAAGGTTTTGAAATAGATATTTTTAAAAAGACTATGCTAGTGTTTCTTCTTGTATTGCTCTTTAAAAAGTAACAAAACAAGACTGTTGAGTTCCTGTAATGAGTTATAAAAACTTGAAAGACGTTTCTTATTATATGTACTCTGTATGTTACTTCAGAATCAAAGATAAATCAGTTTATTTTATAGTGGTCCTCTGATAGCACAAGGTTGATTTCCTGCTTCATATTCAAGAGGCAGGAATTAGGAAAACCCCTCATTTGGGGTAATTTTTTTCTTTCTCTGGCTGTTCTGCGTTCAAATTGACATTTTCCAATCAGAGAAGCAGGTGCTCTTCTAAATTTTAACACCACCTTTAATGAGATTCTGGCGTACATGATGTCCTGCGAGGCTTGTAGTTGGATCTATTAAGATGCCACATAGGTACTTTTATTAATTCTTTAGCCTTATGAAACGAAGTTGATTACCTCATTTTACATATGAGTTTTGTGGGATGCAAAAAGGGATATAATGAATGGTAAATAAAATAGATAGTTTTATAAAATTTCATGGGTTGTACTCTTCATTGTTTAAGTTATAACAGGAAATACACATTGTTGGGTAAAGGCACCTTTTTAGAATATGCTATGGCTCTGAGTATGACACGTTTTATTTACATAAAGCTTCTCTTTAAAGAGACCTTTTAGAGTTAATAGTGTTTTATCACCTACATATAGTTCCGTTGGTGACGTAAGAGTGCAAAATGACTCAACCAAAAGTTCTCTTGAAGCAGCAGCGAATGAGTGTATGGAGACAGGAGAACAAGACTCACTGCTACTCAGAGGACTGCATTGTTTTGGAAAGGAAATTGAGGGTAAGAAAAGGCTACAGCTGCACTTCAACAAAACCATGCAAATGTCAGGAAGTTACCTCTTTAGTTTGTCTTGGGATAATAACACCTTTCTTTCCCACCATCTGAAACACTTCAGTTGTGAGTGGATGGGGACATTGCACACATCTCCGGGATTGTGAGTAGTCTAATATAGTTCTTACCCTTGTGAAAATATATATGGAGTCCAGATTTTACCAAAGAAACATTTGCATACTCCTTCTGCCAAAAATCCAGACCCAGAAAGTCAACCACTCCCACGAAGATGCCACTTAATGGTGGCTTTTATTACATTCCTTCCAGTTTTCACTCTCATTTAAGCAGTTGAGGGACTCTTTCAAGAAGCAACCATAAGTTCTATGTTGTTTCGTTCTACACAGTTTAACAAGCATATATACATCAAGAACCTCGCAATTCCAGTTTGTCTAAAAGGCCAGTCATTTTACATATTTCCAGGTGTTTTACCTTCTGTAAATAAAATGTGTTTGTAGGCACAAACAGATGTCCTAGGAAATCAGTCTGGGAACATTTCTTTCAGTAAATTACAGCTTTATTTGAAAAATGAGCGTTCGTATTTGAATTAATCACGGATAATTGCACTGATAATTGCCTTTTCTTTCTTTCACCAAAGATTCACATTCAAATAAAGCTTACCAGCAGTTCTAGTTATGTGTACTCTGTTTAAACAGAGCTGAAAATTATGCATCAAAGTATAAACCTCTCCCTGAATATGTTTCCTCAGTGCTGGTCTAGTAGGAGCATCATGACTGGTGGTGGGTGAGGTGGGGCTGCGTCTCTTCAGAGCAGGTGTAACTGGGCATTGCTTGCAGCCATCTTACTCATGAGAAGTGCTGTGAATGCTTTAGGCATTTGGTGTTAGTTGGAGCAGTTTTAAGGCTACATTAATTAATGCCAAAGTATTGGCCTGATGCAGAGCTGGCTCAGCATTGGGGCAAATGCAATCAATTTAGTGTTAAGTTCATCAGTACGCTCTCAGTTTATGTCATATAAATGTATTAATATTGCTTGATGTGTTTATATCTTTATATTGAAAGGATACGTAGCTCTACATTAATTTATTGCTTTTACTTTATTTCTCATATTTATCCATGGATGGGATAAATTGATCTTGATGAAAGCAATTTTTTCTGTTGACAGTGTGCTATTTGACTTTTGCTGCAGTGTGGCTGGATTTAATATCAGTGTTTCCCAAAAAGACAGCCTAAGTTTAATGTGTGCTTACAATAAATTGTATGTATAATATGAATAACCAGTTGTGTTTACCCAGAACTGAAAACAGGGACTTTACCAAAAATCTAGAAGGGAAACGGTAATCTGAGCCTTTCCAGAGAAATCCAGAAACTTGATTAGGATATTTTAGCTTTCTTTGTACTTAAAACTTATTTAGTATTACAGAATGGCTTTTGGAACACAAAAACATCTAAGAATCATAGAATGATTGAATATCCCAAGTTGGAAGAGACCCAGTAGGGCCATTAAGTCTAGCTCCTGGCTCCATAAAGGACACCCAAAATCAAGCCATATGTCTGAGCGCATTGGTCAAACGCTCCTTGAACTCCAACAGTTTGGTGCTGTGACCACTACCTGTGGCCTTTTCCACCACCCTATTGGTGAAGAAGCTTTTTCTAATACTCAACGTAACCTGCCTTGACACAGCTTCATATTATTGAGCTCCAACCGCAGCTCTGGGGGTGCTGCACTTTTTTGCCTGTCTTGAACTGATTGTGATGCCTGACCAAGATGACAACATGAAGGAATATTATCTAATTCCACATGAAATAGGGTTAGAGAGGTACAGAGTTTTGAATGGTGTTAGTGAAGCAATTGATTTGATGCAGAAACAAATCAGATTTTTGAGCATCTGTAGACAAGACAGGACATCAGATACTCATTAGTACAATAGGCTTACAATACGCTGTGATGAACACTTCCATTTGTAACAGTGCCAAAGAGAGAAGTGGTTTGTTTGTTTTCCTGTTTGTTTAGCTCCAGGCCCTAGCTCTTTCCCTAAGCATAAAAATCTTTTTTCTGTTTATATGTTGCCTACAGCAGAGCTATGGTACAGGTGAGAAGAGGCCAAAACCCAGATGAATGGGTTTTTAACTCCTTTGTGAGGAAAATGTTATTTATTTTTTCACATCAATATATGCTGCAACTGGCCATTCCTGATGAAGAGGATTTTGCCTGTGTGTGACATGATTACACTGGGCATTTTGCTGGCAAATGGACTTAGTGAAATATATTGCTAACCCTTTAACTTGAATAAGTAGTAGAGGTTTTGGTCCTTAGTAGAGCATTTCCAGCAGAAGGAAAAAAAAAAAAAAAAAGAGGAAATTCTTATGTTATTTTCTACTTTAATTGAATATTAGACACCCTTAATATCAAAATGGAAAAACAATCTGGAGCAGTTTTCTTATCTCTATACCTTGGTTATTTCAACCATTCTCTACCATGAAATGTTAATTCTGTTTTTCTATGTGGTGTTGTAATTCAGTTTGTTCTGTGTTTTTTTTTTTTTTTTTTTGAGTTTCTTCTCTATTCATTAATTTTGTCTCTGCTCTTTTTTTCTCTACTTTTTTTGTTGTTGTTTTTTCTCTTTGCCTCTCTCAATGAAGACAGCTTTAACAAAGTAATTCTGCCAAACATCTGAATTTCTGAGAGGCCTTGAGATTGCCTTAGCTCCATGCAGAATCATATGCTTAGCTATCTCCTAGGGATAAACCTTATCCCCTAATTTATGAGGGCTGCTGCAAAATTACCACTTCCTATTTTACTGTGTTGGCCCACAACATCAGAGGCAGATGTTGGTGGTATGGCAGTAGAGGTTGAACCTTCCCGCCAATATTCCATTACATTTTGTTGGCATGTGAGAGATGGCAGCAAAGGAGCAGTTTGACAGAATGGGTGCCTGACATGGGAGTATATATGAAGTAAAGGTGTGTTGTTGAATTCCTTCATGCAGAAAAAATACATCCACTGACACTGGCTGAGCTTTTATATAGACCAAAGAGTGGATGTGAGCACAGTGAGGCAGTGGGTAATGTGTTTCAGCAGTGGCAGTAGCAATGAGAAAGACATGTTCCAGACAATTTTTATGAGCATGGCATACAGGCTCTTCGTTATCACTGACAAAAATGTGTCACTAGTGGTGGTGACTGTGTTGAAAAATATTAGATATATCTTATGAGATACATCCTATCTCTTGTGGCAGAAAAGTCAATATAAGGATTTTTTATGAAAAAATATTTTCTGTCATAATTGTTTTCCTTCTTAATACTCAATTTTTATATATAAGTATACATATAAGACCATGAAAAATGCTCTCTGCTTGTGATAATATTTACTATGATATACAACAGTCCTACAGGAATCAGTGGAGTGCTTTTTAAGGCATCTGAAAAGTAGCTAAACACAATATTTATTGTAAGTTGGCTTACATTACTGTATAGATTATAAACATTTCTACAGAAGGTATTTTTAAATCAGCAAAGTATTTTTTGTTTTTCTTACTCTTTTTTTTTCTTTTCTAAGGGTAAGACCAAATGAAAGTTCTATCTTCACTGCAGTGCTGTAGCTCCTGAAATTTCTCATTAAGCAAGAGAATGATGAGAAGTGTTGCCTTTTTTCCTTCTGTTTTTCATGCTTTCTACATTTATGTGCCATTTACAGCTTTTGCCTTGATTAGTTGTTATATCTGCTGACAGTTATAAAGATTTTTAAAATATTATTTGTCCCTGGGATTACCTTATTGAACATACTAAAAGAACTAAATGACAAAGGCAAAGTGATGGCAAAAGTAATCTTTCATGCAAAAGCAGGAGAAATATTCCTTTCCTGAAAGAAGTCAGATTACTCTTGCTGAAACTGAGTGAGAACAGTAATATCAAAGGGTATCCTAAAGGTTGAGCATGATCATGCTAAAAGAAGAATAATCTGTAAGAGGTAGGAGGTACAGGACACAGGACTATTTGTGAGAGGTTGTTGAGGCTTTTTGTTATATCAGATGTGGTGCTCAAACATACAGAGCACTTCTAGTCTGCTTGCTTGAAAGTACTCCCAAAGAGAGGTGAATGCCAATGCCTTGTAGCTGCAGACCACTTTGGGCTGTTTCCTTCATGAGAGACATGTGAGTTCCTCTGAAGTGGGCTGGTCCATGCTGCTGCTTTTAGATCAAGTAACCACCTCATACTCAGGAACTGACCATGCAAACTCAGGCCAGCAGCCAAGAGCTTCCAGGCAGGAATAGAGAATGGACCAAAGTAACTTTTAAAATGCTTTCAAGGGGCAATGAAGACTTAGGAAATGGAAGAAAGAAGACTGTTTGTTGCTTTAAGTCTTTGTTCTGCCTTCTGGCTTTAAGTGAATTCACAGAGTGTTCAGAAGTGTTTGGGTTTCCCTGCAACTTAGATTCTGATAGCTTTCCATATAGAAGGTTTATTTGTGCCAAATTCAGATGGTCAAGACAGTTAAATAAACCATGTAAGAAACTGGGCAGGAGATAGCAAGGTGGAGATGTTGTCAAGAACAGAGCACAGGAGCTGCGAAGGTGTCTCTTCAGAAGGTTGTGGCAGGGCTAGAATAACAAAGTCTGTGCCTGAGTTTTGCTGAGAAGTAATTTACCAGAAAAAAAAATCTTAAATGATTCAGATGAATGCCACCATACTTTTCCAAGTTTTGCCAAATGTTTCACATTCTCGTTTTGTTACTATTTTTATTTAGCTTCTCAGCAGAAGCAGCAGCCTACTTGTTCCCTATAGGAGAGAATTCTGTTTCAGCAGTGCCCCAGCAACCCTCACAAACATGCCCCAGCACAGATTCTTTCATGCCTAGTAGCAAAGGCTAACTATATACATAACAGCGTACCACACAACTTTCATAGAATCATAGAATCCTTAAGGTTGGAAAAGACTACTAAAGATCATCTGTCCAACCTTCAGCCCATCACCACTAAACCCTGGGCAGCCTGTTCCAATACTTGAACACTCTTTCCAAGAAGAAATTTTTCCTAATATACAATCTGAACAAATGCTAGTGCAACTTGAGGTTGTTGCCCCTTGTTTTGTTGTTAATTACCTAGGAGAAGAGATCAACTCCCACCTCAGCACAGCCTCTTTTCAGGCAGCTGCAAAGGCCGATGAGGTCTCCCCTTAGCCTCCTTTTATCCAGATTAAATGATCCCAGTTCCCTCAGCTGCTTCTCGTGAGATTTGTGCTCAAGACCCCTCACCAGCTTTGTTTTTCTTTGGACACTCAGTGTCTTTTTTGTAGTGAGGGACCCAAAACTGAACACAGTGATTGAGGTGAAGCTTCACCAGGGCTGAGTACATGGAGACTATCGCCTCCCTGTTCCTGCTGGTTACACTATTTCTGATACAAGCCAGATTGTTGTTGGCCTTCTTGGCCACCTGAACATACTGCTGGCTCATGTTCAGCTGACCATCCCCAGGTCCTTTTCTTCTGCACAGCTTTCCTGCCATTCAACCCCAAACCTGTAGTGTTGTCTAGGGATGTTTTGCTCAAAGTGCAGGACCCGCCACTTATTCTTGTTGAATTTTATACAGCTGGCCTCGGGGCATCAATCCAACCTGTCTAGATCTCTCTATAGGGCCTTTCTACACTAAGGCAGATGAACACGTTGTCCCACCTTGGTGTCATATGCAAGCTTACTAGAAGTGCATTCAATCCCCTCATCCAGATCATCAGTATTAAACAGGACTGCCCTCATTGCTGATCTCTGGAGTATAACCACTCATGACTGGTCATCAACTAGTTTTAACTCCATTCATCACCACTCTCTGGGCCCAGCCATCCAGTCAGTTTTTTACCCAGTGAAGAGTATGCCTGTTTTCCTCATCCTTGGTGGTAATGTTCCCCTCCACATCCAACAAGGGATAAAGATTCTCTTTGGCCCTCCTTTTCTTGCTAAGGTATTTGTAAATACATTTTGTGTTATCTTTTACAGCAGTGGCCAGATTAAGTTCTAGCAATGCAGGTTGATTTTCCTCTGTTGGGATTTTTTTGTTGTTGTTGGTTAGTTTGGTTTTGTACTGTGAACCTCTCATGTAAAGTTAAATGCTCAGTGAGCTTGTGAACATTTGTTTTGTAAAGAGTGGGCAACATGCAATTCTATGTGCATGCTATCTTGATTAAATATCCTTTGCTAGATATCAGATAAATCCAGAGGATATTCTTATTGTGTGGGAAGTTTTTTGATTGAACTTTGTTGTAAGGCTGATTGTACAGTACTGTCACATCCACCCCATCTCTACAGTTATTGTGTGATTAGAATTTGGAGCATGCTACCACAATTAATTGAAATATCCTGTTCTTAAGATAATTGTTTACAGAACTGTGTCGTATCACTAAGTACAATCATGAACATTTTAAATACCTTTTTTAGGATGTAATATTTTATAATGACTTACGGGACAAGACCCTTGGCTATCCCTATACTACACTTTGTATTTAATCTTACTGCAGTATTGTCAGACATTTCACTGCTCTTTGGGGATCCCAGTCCTTCATGTTTATTTTGCTTGTTGTTCGTCACGTACCAAAGTTACGTAATCCTACACTCTTGTATAAATAACTTTTTTGAAGAAAATACTTCTGTGGATTTATCCCTGTTGAAGAAATACGTGTACAGTAAACATAAATGTATTTTAGAAGAGATTGATTTAAATCTATGTAGCTAAGTTTGGGATTGGTTTACTGTAAAACCACAAACTAGAGAAGCAATTTGCCCACTTTAATTCTTCTTTTAGTGTATAGAATATCTTTTTCAGTCACAGATGAAACTTAATTGCTTCAGCAGATTTTAGATCAGAGCTTGAAAGTTGAGACTTTTACTGCTGTTACTCAGGAGTAATTATTAGACAGATAATATCAATACCGTTATAACCTGTAACAAGATAATGACAGTAACATAAAGTGAAATATTAAGGTAGGTATGGAATTTTATTGCTGATAGTGAAGTAATGTGAATCTGACAAAGGAAGCTGAGAGCAAAGCCATCTGGTGTTGTGTTTCAGAAGTCTCTCTGTGGAAATGTGCAATTTAAGAGGTATATCAGTTAAGAAAATTTCAAACTTAATTTTCCTCACTAACTCATGAGTCCCAAATGTATACATTCTTCAGTAAATGAATAAGTATGCGTAAGTGTTCCGTATGTTTTAAAGAAGTTTCTCCAAAGTATTTATCCTTACATTTATATCAGAAATGAGAGATATACAGCAGGTCATGCTGAAAAAGGTAATCTTTGGTTATCAGAGGCCTTAAGGAAGTTCTGTAAAAACTGAAGGAAAAATTTTTTTTAAGGATTTTAAGTTTTAAGGACTATTTATTTCCATACCTATTTTATGCACTAAATAATGTAGTAAACAGTTGAATTTTTAACAGAGTCTGCTTTTCACAGTAATTCTTGAAATATGAGACCTCTCCACCTCCTCCAAAGAATTTATGTTCCTATGACCTACCTCACTTGCATTTTAGGTTCCTATATACATCATTCTCATCCTTGAAACTCCCACTCAGCAGCTGCCTGTTTTGGCAGTGCTTGTAGTCTATCCATAGCCATCCCAGGTTTTTACATTAAGTGTCTGTATGGACTTAAAATTGTATTTCTAAGAATGCTTAGAGGCTGTATTGGCTTCACAGAGTCAAGCACCTTACCAGCAAAGTTTACTTAAAGGACAGGTGAAATAAGCACCTGCCTACTGTAGCAAAAGGTTATGGTTGGGGGAAAAAAAAAAAGCAGTGCATCAGAATCAAATATTCAGTATTCATTGGCAATAGCTGTTTCTTGTTAGAAAAGAGAAGAGAAGAGAAGAGAAGAGAAAGAGAGAAGAGAAGAGAAGAGAAGAGAAGAGAAGAGAAGAGAAGAGAAGAGAAGAGAAGAGAAGAGAAGAGAAGAGAAGAGAAGAGAAGAGAAGAGAAGAGAAAAAGAAAAGAGGAAGGGAAGGAAGGAAGGAAGGAAGGAAGGAAGGAAGGAAGGAAGGAAGGAAGGAAGGAAGGAAGGAAGGAAGGAAAGAAGGAAGGAAGGAAGGAAGGAAGGAAGAGCAAGCAGAATTAAATTAATTTTCATTCTACTTTATTTGGGAGTTAAAATGACAAGATCCACAAAAGCAGTTTTTCTTATCCTAAACCGGTAGACTAAATGCAGACCTACCCACAGAAGTCCTCAAAGTGACACTCTGCACTCTTCTGTATGATTTAAGTGGCTGTGTTTTTTAGATTTTAGACTCTCCTGTGATGCCAACCTCCTCAAGACAGAGTTACCTCAGGAGCCAGTGGTGTCAATAGTGCCATTCTGCATCACAATCCCAACAAAAATATTCATCATTACGTGGAAAGGGGCAAAAAATGGTAGGCTACAGGTTTTTGAGAGAAGACCTGATGCTCCTTTTATGAAGGATCATTTCTGTTTCTTACATTAGTAAGAAAAAATACAAAAGGGATTTTGGAAGGAAAGGCTGGAGCACACTCTCTCCTCTCCAGAATGAATGCCTGTAATCTCTAGCCAGCAGTTATTTGTTTGTGTTTTCAGTGTCCCTTTCTTCTTCATCCTCTGCTTCCTGTTCACTACTTCCCAAATCTTGAATTATTTTCTGCACAGTGGTGTGGCTGCAATGAGAGTATCCCTTCCCTAATCCCTTACAGAAGCCTTTAGTCCCAAGGAGTCATTGTGTGGGAGGTAGAAGATATGGATTTAATTAAATTTAAGACAGTGGCCCTTTAAAGTGAGTCAGTCAATCCTTATCCTTCATTTCTAGTCTGGTATTCAAGAGACAAGAGTATCATTGGAGTGTATAATTTAAAGAGAAACATGGGACAGTGAGTGAAGAGTTGCAGATGTGGAGCACAATCCCTTGAAGAGTTCAATGGTGAGTGCCCTCTGTATGGTCAGTCACGAGGACCTGGAGAACAGACCTCAAACTCAGAATTGCCAGCTGTTTTGTGGCATAAGGGAGATGGATTTGGCCTTGAAGTAAAAAAAAATAACCACCACATTTGTAGAACTAACAGTAGCAGTTGAACTTAAATATCAGGCAATGATGTCTATAGTGGGGAAGATGAAAAAAATATATCAGGTAATGGCTGAGCTTTCATGTAACTCTGTCAAGACCTTTTTCTTCTTCAGATATCAGCCTCTTGTTATTCTCAGATGGCAGACCAGTAGACTCTAAGTGATCATCTGATTTACATTCATTTATAAGATGTTCGTGTGTGTTCAGCAATGACAAGTCCTAAAAATCCTACAGTTCAGTTTGCAGATATGTCCAGAGCTGGAAGTGTTTTCCAGTGCCCAGTCTCACATCTGCTAGTTATTTTTATTTCTGGTTAAAAATTCACACCATATTATTGAGATGTAACATTAAGAATCAAAAAATATGCATCTTATTTGTAGGAGTGATAGAAGCATTATAGTATGGATACTAGTTTGAAGCAGTAGGATCCAGTGTATGCACAGAAGTATTGATATGAGAAGAGCCTCCCCTACCACAAAGTCTCATTAAAGAACTTCAGTGTTAATTTCCGTCAGTGTGGATCTTTATACGTAAGCCTTGATCCCTGATCTTTCCTCCGTTTGTCTTTGCAATATGATAGAAGATTCTGCATTTAAACTTCATGTAATTATCCATCTAAACTATCACACACAATCAAAACCTCCTTGGTCTCCAGACTTGAAGTTCACATGTAAGTATGATAATACTCAGCATAAGAATGGGATAGTTTGTTAATAAATATACTTTAATATAAGTGGTGCATTTATCAGATGCTAGATTCCATTGTTTTTCTTTCTTTTTTACGTATGTATATGTCACTATTTTTACCCTGAGCTAAGAGAGTTTTTTTTTTTTCCTTGTCTTCAGAGGTAAATAGCAGATGAAAAAAAAATCTGTTCTGAATCTTTGATGTAATTTAGGAAGGTGGTGTAGTCTTACAGAAACGTGTAGCAGAACCCCAGAAAGTGGGATATACCTTCGAAGATTTTTCTGGGAGATTGCAGATAGGACGTAGATGAAGGATAGTCACCAGGCCATGGGACACCCCTTCCTGAAACAGCCTTTTTCTGTGTGGTGTGCAGTTAGAGCTCTCATTATAGTCGGATCTCCCCTTTCATAATAGAAAACAAGGGTATTCAAAACATTTCAACCTTTTACTTTCCATAGGATGGTCCTTCCTGATCTGTTTGTGTTACAAAACCAATTTATGACATAGGGCTTTTGATTAGAAGTGAGGAAGAATATAATGTTGAATCTAATTTGGGATGACAAGCTTTCTGCTGCAAAAACAATGATAAGATTATTGTGTTCCCTTTGTTATTTAAGATTATTCCTTGGCAGATTTCATACATAAAATTTATTGTGCTGGATGATTGCTATTTTAAGTATTATTATCATCCAAATGGGCATACCTTTATCTTGGGGCAACGCTTTCAAAAGGAAAAAAATCACAAAGTGGTATTCCTATTGTACTGAGCTGCATCCTTAGTCATTCAAGCCCTAAAACTGATTTGTATATTTGAACTGCAGAAATATATGCATAGGCTGTCATCTGTGCACACAATTTCATTTCCCTAAATTTCAGCAAGGTAGCAAAAGGCCAAACACTTGAGCAATGATCATTACCATTAACGCATGCACCAGAAAGACCTGTTTCAACAAAAATGAATGACAGTAAGAAGAGGCCCAGATCGCTTTTGCTTGAAGTCATTGATATGTTCACTTAATATTAATATGCTACCTTCAGTATCCGAAAGCTGTGCTGAATATGTGAGACGTTTCTTGATATTAAATTATAAATTATAGTGTTTGTAACAAAAAACTTTTAACTGTCAAAGCCCAAAGAAAAGTTAAGTAGAAGTTAAAGTGCCTTGTTATAAAATATGCAGCTTGGAAAGCAGACTTTATTTTGTTTATTTTGATTTGCAAAATCATTCTTCCACATGAGAGGAAACCAAACAATTCAAATCACTTCCTAAGCCTCAAAAGATACAAGCTGGATGGAGACTTTAATTATAAAGTTAGTTGCTGTCTTTCTGCCACTGATTTCTTGTAACAAAAGAGCAAAAGTATGTATTAATATTCTTGCATCTTTATGTATCAGAAATTTGCCTTCCCATACTTAAAAAGAAGTGCTGGAAAAGAGGGTTATTTTGATCCCTGGGCCAAGTTCTTTAATGCCAAATCGCAATGTGGAAAGAATGTCTCCATCCAAGTTATAAATCCTTAAAATGAGCTTTGATGGAAAATGTGGAGTAGTTTCACAGTGGAATCTCCTCAGCTCCATGTGAGGAGCCCACTGCTGCATCTATAGGGCAGGTGTTCATTCTGTCCAGAACTGCTCTGGTGACTTACTGCTTTTGCTCAGAAAAGAGCAAAGATGATTTTATTCTGTAAATTATTGTGATTTCCAGGCAGATCTGAGTATTTTTCTGTTCTTCTTTATTAAAATGAATGTAAGACTAGTCTTGAAATTTATCCTAGAAGTGACAGGATATGTATGAGACAGAAGATTCATGCAAGTATGGAATAAATGATATCTTACTCAGAGGGACAGAAAGAGGCCCCTGGTGCAGAGAGTCATCATTTCTATCCTGGATAGCCCAGGAAGCAAAAAAAAAAGGCTTTCCTTTACTTTTTTGGACAGGCACAGGTGCTCCTTCCCAACTCACCTATTTCTTCCAAAGGAGATCTCATTTGCCAGGAACTGTTGTAGACATCTGTGGTTGAAAGCTTTACACAGGCTCAGATAATGTGCGTTTGTACCTGTAGAAAAAAAGAGTTTTGTATCAGCTCATTTATTTGGTCTGGAGAATACTAGCAGTGTTCTGTTGGTCAAAGTAATTTCTTAATGCATCACTGCTATCAAAAAGAAAATATTTCCACTGCATATTTGTTGCTGCTGTAGCATCCACAAGAATATCTGTGTGTGTCCCACTCCAAAGGACAGTTGGCACCTTTTTCCATCATATCCTCCCTCTTCCTCATCACTTTTGGGGCACACATATGTGAATATTAGCAGGAAGAGTAGTTGGGTCAGATTCTGTTGCATGGGCTGTATGCTGGCTAGTGAGTGGATTACTTCCAGCATGCTCCTGAAACACATCTCTCTTTTTTTTTTTTCCATATGAGAGACATCCTGCTCATATGCAGTAAGTGATGGGACATTACCTTTAGGAGTGCTCTCTGCATCTGAACTGATATGCCAAGGCAAACTCACCTCCTGAATGGTGTCTCTGGGTTTCACAGTAATGCCCAGCAGAGAATGCTGGTTGTCTTTGCCCTTATAATATTAGAGATACCAGTTTGAATCAACGTTTTATATAAAAGATGCAGTGAATAATATTTTACTGTAGTTTTGCTAAAAGGATGCAAGAATGTGCTCTGAGGTTGAAGAATACAGGTAAGAAATAATTCCAAAGTTAGTGGTACAGGCAATTACATGGAGTGTTAATATCAAAACATCTCAAGATTGGGTGTTTTGGAGGCTTTCTTTATGTGAGTCTTGTCTTCTCTTAATTCAGGAAGCTTGAGGCCAGCATTAATAACTGTGGTGTTGTTGCTCTTCTGACAAGAATCTCTTTGCTGCAATACAAATCTGCGGGGGCCCAGCAGCTGCATTATGAATATCTGGCTCCTTCCTGTGGTACTTCATTGCTATTGCACAGGGCTGATGAGCAGCTGCAATAAGATAGTAAGCAAAACTATGTGTTTAATAAAGCAAATGGGTACAATTATTTTCAAAAGATGAGTAAGTTATTTCACTCTATAAAGAGTTGACTTTTGTTTAATTTGCACTACACAAATCACTTAGCAAACCTTACCCACCCACGCAGATACATGCCTCAGTGCCGTTGTTAAATATTGGCCTAAACACATGTATTAAATTAATTCTGAGTTGGATTTGTTAAGAAATGTGTGGAAAGAGAGAGCAGTACATCAGGACAAATGTCATTTGGGTGATTCACAAACTCTAAGTTGAATAAGTCATCTAAAAATTGCCAGTGATGGTTGAATGCTATCATTTCTATTCCTTCTATTTGCTGTGATTAAATAAATTTTATTTCATTTAATTGTATTTTTATCTGAAAATTACGGAGTAACATTGATGGATACATACTGCTGTTTGTAACACAGAATCATAGTGTAGGGATTCTGACATTTTGGTTAATTTCTGTGTACTTCTCTAAACAATTTCTATTCCTAAACTTGTGATTGTTGTCATCTGCTCAATCAAATCGAGAAACAGGGTATCAGGAATGTCATTTAATACTTACTTCATTCTGTTAAATGGAATGTATTGGCTTCCATTTTGCATATAAATTGTATCATTCCAGTTTCATTTTTCTGGCCTTATATTTTTAATTGTGTAAATATTTTTCCTTCTCATGTAATTTGCTCCACATTAAAAAAGTGCCACCCCCAGCTATACTTTGAAGCACATGAGTTGGAGTGTGTGTTCTGTAGTAAGTTAAATCCTGATGTAAGTCGGATGCTAGATCTGTCTCTGATGGCAGGCTAAATATAAATATTGAACCGTTGTTTGCAAAGTTAGCCCTTTTCCTTGTTAAAAGGAGGACAGAAACTAATGAATTGTGCTTTTGCAGCCTGGGGAGGAAACCTGCAATAAGAAAATATTTAAAAGGTCAGAACCAGACTTTCAGTTAAATTTTCCTTAGTGAAGAGACAGGATAAAGGCATCTCTTTGCAAAATGATTTGCTCACCTTCTTCTGACACTAGTCAACGCATTGCCCAACTTCTCCTTATAAAGGCCAGCAGCTTCAGGGACACTCCAACACATGTTGTGCTACCCACGACTCGTTGGCCAAGAATAGCTCTGTCGAAGTAGAGTTGTGGTCATGCCCTCTCGTCTGGCAAATTCCCTTCATCGGGGACTCTGGGACTGCTATGGAGACTCTTGTGGGTATTCAGCATCCAGTTTAGGCCACACACTGGAAAACAGTCCAAGAAATAGATATACAGCCTTTGCAGCCCATTGCATAGCATGCTGGAGAAGAGTAAAAACAAGTCATTAATCTCTTTTTGTACAAGCATGATTTGAAATGGGTGAAAAGCTCTAAGTGCTATCAGCATTGAGTTGTCTTCACTGACCATGTTTTAAGTAGGCTGAATACATTACACTACTTAGACACATAACACATTTATTAAGTTAAAAATACTTTATTTCCTCTTTGGCTGGTTGTTAAAAATTCTTGTGTTCTTTTCAGGTCTTTTGTTTGTTTGTTTGTTTGAGAAAAAAAAAAGAATATCGAATGTATTGATCTAGCCTGAACATAAAATAAAAGACAGAATCTTGCTATGCTGAAAAGTAATATTTTTTATGGCTGTGAGCCATTGCAACCCAGGTATTCTGCAGCAACCAGCAACACTTTTCATGATAGATAACTGTCTATTTTTCCAACTTCTGTTTGCTACAGGATATAGGGAAAAAAAAGAAGAAACTGTGAGAGGCTTGCTAATGTCAAGGGGTTCCTTTGGGGAAATAAGTTATTGAAAACATCCCCCTCCCCAAAAGATATGAGGCTGGTATTGTGAACGGAAGGGAGAACTAAGGGACTGCACTTCAATTCTTTCATACTAATGAAGGAGGACATGGTTGTATTCTAGAGAGCATTTTAAAGGACAGAATATGAAAGATGGGTAATATCTATTGATTCCCAGATATCTAGGGAGGAAACATTTTTATACAGTGGAAAATATCTTTTCAGATATAACCTATCCTCCTAAAAGGCATGGAATTCTGTCACGAGGTCTCAGCATAACTCAGCTGGCTGCAACTGTTGTTCTTCCTAAGCAGCAGCACTGGCACATAACAGAATGACAGTGGTGCACACTAAGTATGGAAAGCTGCCTTCTCGATAGCAACAGACCATTTTCAGTGGAAATCTATATTCTGTAGCAAGCAAATAAACAAAAATATGTAGAAGGATCTTGATTCCTGGAATATGTATTTTCCCACCATGACTATTTATAAAACTGCCAGATTAAAAAAAAGAAAAAAAAAAAGAAAAAAAAAATCAGATTAAAAAAATATATATGCAGAAAAAAATGATTACAACCCAGAATATCTGGGTTGTATTTTCAGCATTGCTTGCCCTTGAGCGAGACATGTTAAAAATATA
Organism: Meleagris gallopavo; assembly: GCF_905368555.1. Taxonomy (NCBI): domain Eukaryota; kingdom Metazoa; phylum Chordata; class Aves; order Galliformes; family Phasianidae; genus Meleagris; species Meleagris gallopavo. The sequence goes on from NC_139404.1 coordinate 38,239,369, forward strand.
TATGCATACATAAAATACTCTAATGAAGCCTTTATTCATTGGTTTCTCTACATCTTAAATAAAGTCTAGGGGTGATCTCATTTATTTCTGTAAAGCTTGTTGAGGTGGCTTTGTGGAAGACACTAACAAAGTGTTACGAGTTATTGCATTAGACTGATTGTAATTCTGAAATTCGGTTGACATTTCACATTTGACGTTGATTGGGTGTGGTAGCATTTCTGCATTAATTTTAAAGGGGGTTAATTACAGCACTACCTCGTGTATAATTGCTTGGTTTATGATTAAAGCATTTTCAACAAATGGTAGTAACCTGTGAGATCCCTGTTCTTTTTCACTCAGTTAAACTAATGTATTGCAAAGTGTTTTGTTTCTTCACCACTCCTGCCAAATTGCTCTCCTGTGTTCCTTACAGCAACGTGTGGAGTATTGAGGTGAAGTTCATAACTATATTTGGGAATGAGAACTGATTTCCTCTAACCTCTGGAAGGTTAGCATGACAAGCAGTTGAAGAATGCTAGGAGAAACCATTGTTAACACAAGCAGGCTGTGCCCAAGCTCAGATTGCCCCACTGAATTGAGCTTTGTGTTGCAAGTGGTTAAATCATCCAATGCCAGCACAGAGCTTGGACCACACAAACGCAGTCTTGGCTCTCTTCTGCTATCAGGTTGTTGAGGCTAGTCCTCCACACTGCAGACAGCAGCAACTCCACCATCCTTCTTCAGCTGTTGGAGCCTTGCACTGGAGCAAATACTTCTGTTTCAGCTGGGTTTGTGAACCACGGGGCTAAGGGAGGAAACCTGGGAGGAAATGAGTAAGTCATCAGCCCGCCCCAGCATGTAGTTGTGAGGCTGGGCTGGGTTCCTGGGCTGGTCAGTGCAATGAGGAGGAAGTGTTGCAACCACTGACCCATCTGCGTGTTGCCTTCTCTGGAACAACCTCAGAATAAAATATAACAACAACAACAACAATAATAATAATAAATAATAATAATAAAAATAATAAATAAATGTTTTTGGGACATGTTGCTGGTCAGTTAGTGCAAGATGAAATTATCTACTGCTAGCTCTGAAAAGAGGAGGAGCATGGAGAGCTCCAAAAAAGGGGAGTGCCAACTACAAGCAAACTGTTGCAAAGCCCCAAAACAGGGCTTTTATCTTTTGTTTTGTGCAACTTCTCTTTGCCACTGAGTACCATCAGTGATGACGTATACTGTAGATTTTTGCTGTCCTGAGGAGTTTAAGATAAAATTACAGTTACGTTGATAATCATTGTGAAGGGGGTTCTCTATGTCCCTTGTTATTTGCATTCAAGAATTTAGTGTGAAATATATAGTGCATGCACGCATTCTTATAATTTCATGTATCCATCTGCATGCTTCTCATTTTCTACAACTGACTCCTGAGCAGTTGGGTTCATGGAAGAATGAGATGAATGAAAACGGAGTCCTGTGGGGAAGGGGACAAGCTGAAGCAAGTGGTGACCCTTTGTAAAGAGAGGAAATTAAATGTGACATTCCACTGCCAACTGGATATTACTTTGTTCTATGGTCTCTGTCAACAGCTCTTCACTTTCTGATTTTTTTGCAAGACTTTTGAAGTGAAAAAACTCATTTGACTACCACCTCATCTCACTTTTTTCTCCATCATTTCATGATTGTTAAAATACAGAGACCATCGGTACAGTTTTGTGGCCAGTAGTGTGATGTGGATTATCAACTTTTGATAGCAAATCACCCATATTTATCACAATTCTTTTCCATCTCCACTGTTTAGATTCTTCATACTTTCTACTTTTAAATTTACAAAAAAAGAAATGTATGAAGTGTGGGTGGGTGAAGTCTATTCCTCGAGTATTAGATACTTGCACAGCAGCTGCTAGAATAAAATTTCTCTGGCTACATACTAAGACGGCAGTTCAAATTGCAGTCAAAATTAGGATTGGTACATCAGATTATGTGTGGGTGTGACAATGAAAAAAATGACGTGCATGGTAAAGCATTTTTATTTGGAGTACAGAATCAACCCAAAATAATATTGGTGGGTATTAAATTCTGTATGTTCCAGTGGATCAGTTTCATTGGAGTACAGAAAATAGTTCAGCTTATAGTAGGAACTCAGAGAATACTTAAGATGCATTATTTTTAAAGAATGACTGAAGTTGAAACACTAGTAGTGGGGAGTGCATGATGCTATGGGCATGTGGTATGTGCCTTTTATCCTCCTGAATTCATATTGTTCTAAATATTTGTTAATACTATCATTGGAGACTCTGCATTGGATTCATTATACATATTTATACACATTGAAGAAACACTTTCATATCTACTTGTTTTTGAAATGTTTTTGAAAAACATTTTAATGGAGTCTTCCATGTGATTCACCTATATGGTAATGAAAAAAAAAGTTCTGGTTTTTGAAAACATACGGCTCAAGCAGACTTCTGGGTACAGGCGGGAAATTTAGGTCCCCAGCAAGCAGCAGCATCTTTTGGCTGTGGGAGACTTGAATCTCCTCCCACATTTGATGCCATGTAGTTGTTTACAGTTATTTAAACCTGCCAAGAAAGCTAAGACAAACCAGTTGGTGATCCACTTGCAGGAATTTTGAGGAGATATAGGATAGTCCAAACCAATTAAAATTTCCTATCAATTTTACTGAAGAGTGAGAAAAGCTGTGACAAAGGTTTTCAGGGTGCAAATGAGCCTGACTTGAGTGTGGACTAAGCAATGATGCCTTTGCTGGGTGAAAGTGGATATTGGTTCTCCAAATAAGGCTCAGGACTGGCAATTTCCAGTTTTTCCATGTTTCTGCCACAGATTTACTTGAATTAAGCAAGTAGTTCATGGCTTTGGTCTCTGTTTTTCTGTTCACAAAATGGAATTCTGACCCCTTCCTCCCAAGGGTCTCTGAGGTTAAATAAAAGGATGTTTATAAAGTGACCTCATGTTGTTCTCATAGATGAGGTGCAATTTCAACAATTTCAAACAATAACCTCAGCATAGAGGGTACCACAGATATTACATATTCCTACATAGTGATGCTGCTATGCATATATGCTTTCAGCAACCACATGCAGGGACAGCAGGAGGGTCTGTCCTTTCTCCTAGGGTGGTGAGAGGGACTGTGGGCACCCCACAGATGGGACTCAGCCCTTCCTGCCAAGAGCCATTGATACTCTGATGCAGTGCCGTGCCTGGGTAAAGTTTCACTGGTCCAGGCTCTGCTGCCTGCTGGGAAACATGGGAGACAGTGTGAGACCTTCTGGGGTGCTCCAGGCCTTCAGCATGCATGGGATGGTGTCCCTGACTCTCCATCTCACCCGCTTCCAGCCTCCCTCCTCCTTGTTTTGGTGGATGTCGTTCAGCTGGGCCTTTTTAACCTTCCATTGGTTGCTTTCAATTTTTGTGCAACACACACAAAACCATGGGAACAAATGAATTGCGCAGGGCGGGAAACTGTGATTACTGCAGCAGTGTGGCAGAGGCACTGTGACAGACAGGATCCCAAGCAACAAACCAATGAACTCCCACCAAAACACAGGCACACACTTCTGCTCTCACTTTCTCTTTGGCAGTCTCTGCGTGCTGGGCGTGTGGCGGGGTGAGAGTGTAGGTAGGGGCACGGCGGGAGGTAGAACTGGGGCAGACATGACTGATTTATGGCCTGAGTTTCCTCTACTGTCATAAGGGGAATTTTGCTTGGTCACAGCAAGCTTGAACCCTCATGAAACAGAGTGAATCATTTGATGTTAAAATAAAACAGAAAACGGCAGTGGGAGGGGCATGGCTGTTTTAAAAAAAAATAACGTTAAAATTGTTTCCTTTGGTGCTGACTTCTTAAACTGGAATGCGATCCGGAATAGTTCTCGTGTGCAAGCCAACATTTGTTTTAAGAATTTTTATTGTCTTCTTTCCCTCTCCCCTCTCTCCGTCCTGCCCTCCCCTCTGCTCTGCAGATTTACACTGACTGGGCTAACCACTACCTAGCAAAATCTGGCCACAAGCGGTTGATCAAGGATTTGCAACAGGACATTGCAGATGGAGTTCTGCTAGCAGAAATCATCCAGATCATCGGTAAGACCCAGGCTCGGAGAAGTACTGTGAGCTCTTTGCGTGGGGGAATATATAATTCAAGTTGAATGTATTTAACAATAAGATGAACCCGGAATAATGTGATTTGACTGACTCCATATGTCTCTGATATTTGTGTGGTTCATCCTTGTCTTAATTAAAAAATATGTTTATGTGAGCATGTTTGGAACTGTCTGTTTAACCATACTTTAAATGGCCAGAACTGTATCTTACACACTTTGAATTGTCAGAAATGAATGCTCCATTAAACCGTATGTCTCCCATGTGTGCATTTCGTTAGCTGGAGTGGCTCATACTTTCTGGGCTGCCTTGAAACTGTATCCTGACCCTGCAAAGACAATTGTGGAAGATTTCATGTCAGCAGTTATTTTGCAGGGGCTGAAGAATTAGCAGCAATCTCCTTCACACTTCCCCCTTTGCATGATTTGGCATGTGGAAGCAACTGCTGCTAACAAGAAAAGTTACTGTGCAACGGAGCTTTACTTAGAAAGGAGCTCTGGGTCAACAAAACCCCGTGCACTTTATCGCTGTGTCTGTTCTGCTTATTCTCTTTCTTTTTGGTGTGTGTGGATTTTTTTTTATTTTTTATTTTATTTTGTTTTGTTTTGCCGAGGTTGGGGCTGGAGAGAAAACTTTAATCTCCCTGTTTACCTCTCATTTCTCACCTCACTGTTTCTGTTTAGCAAATGAGAAGGTTGAAGATATCAATGGCTGTCCCCGGAGCCAGTCTCAAATGGTAAGAACAACATATATTCTTAGTGTGCGTTGACATCTCTGCATTTTCTAAAATGCTTTTTAACAGTGATTTCTTTAAACAGTGAATATTCTGTCCCATGCTTAGTGTACAGTCCTAATTCTCACATACTGTTCTTTACATTTCTTTTTTCCATATAAACTTAGTGTCTGCATCTTCATTTTTGTGCTTGCTAACTTTGGGTCTTGATGTAACCCAGCAGCAAAACTTCATTAGTACTAATGAATCCAGAACTGCCTTAGTGAACCTGTTCTCCTGATTATCCAGATAATTTCATTCAACTTCATTTTTAAGGGCGATAAATCCAAGAACAAATTTTTAAGTGGAGTCTTTGTGTCTGGAAAACTGGTCTGATGAACAAGACTTGCCAAATTATTTCTGAATATAAATAGCCCTTTGGATTGCCCACTGTGAAGTCCAGTTAGATGCACTGACTCCACAACTTTCAGAAATAGCACTTTAGTCATATAGCTTTCTGAGCTATCACTGGCAGCTGCTTAAAGACATGTTGATACACTCAGGCAACAAGCACTCTGTGACTGATTCATATGAGTCTGATTAATCTTCTACTGTGCTTATGGTTACTAAACTACATTTAATAAGATAAAGCCTAATTAGAAGGCCGTGGAACTGGCAGGTACAGAATGTGAGCATCAGTAATATCACCGTGCATTTGCTGAATCATTTGCAGTTACAACCATGCTCCCCCATGCTGAGGACTTTGCCTGTGTTCACAGCCAAATAGTAAGTGAAAAGGTGCACAGTTGTGCAGCTGGCAAGGATTTTGTAGTATCATGGTTTGGGTGAGATTGTATGATAGCTGGGCTTTGAGGTAAAACCAGAAAATAAAAATTTTGCATTTTTTCAATGCATTCCTAAAAGATAGAATATATTTGCAGTGTTTTTCCACAAGGCTATAGAAAGCGGAAGGAAGAATTTTAAGTTTCAGCAAAATAACTAATCAAGCTTTTTCCCATTCTTACTTTTCACAAAATGTGGAGGGTAAGAATAAGTTTCTGCTCTGGCTCTCAGGCTTTTTGAAACATTCTGTAGCAAGAATATAGGAAATCTCCTTTATAATAGTTATTATTTTAATTACTCATATTACAGCAGCACCTAGTGGCCCTGGCTGAGAACTTTGGGAACTCCAGTGTGGAACTCTAATATTACACATACAGATTGAGAGATAATCACTCTTTACTCTAATTACATTAAAATCTGCCATTCCAGACAGACAAGGCAAACAAGAAAAGACAAAAGCATGGAAAAGTGATATGATTTCCCCCGGTCATGTAACTGGCAAATGACCATCTAGGGTTGCTGAGGGATTCATGCTCTGATGTCTATCTAACTTCATTTCCATGAGACAAAGCCAAGCTGCAGGGAGAACTCCAGCAATGTTGGCATTGACCCCCCCACAACCCCCCCCCAGCTTCCCCCCCCAAAAAAAACACAAAAAAATGGCATCTTTCCTTTTTGCAGGTAAATCTTTATGAGACATAGTGATTCTAGATTTCATCTGCAGTTATGTTGCATGATTTGTGCATACCCATGCTACAGCAGTACCTGCAGGGTTCTTTGCATCTGTCTTCTCTCTCCTGTAAACCCAACTCTGATCTCATTCCGGTCAGAGTATTTGTCTCATGTGTTTTGGCTTGCAAATGGGCCGTTCAAACACTCACACCTGTACACCATCTCAGATTGGTGTTTGCACAGTGCTAAAACATCAGTTTTACCCATTTCAACTTGATAGAAATGTAACATATTTTTTCCCCTTTCTGTGATTCAGTCACTTTATTGCTTTATATCTGTGCCTCATCAGATTATTTTCCTGTGCTTTCAAATAATAGTTTTATACTGCTGATTTCTTCAACCGAGCTAGGAAATTTAAAATGTTCTGAAGGTAAAGTACTTCAAATTTGTCAGCTTTCAAAGCCTCTCTCAGAACCCAGATATTGCACCTGTTCTCCATTTGTCTCCTTTGGCTCGTTCACTCATATAACCTAGTAGAAGACACCCTTTCCTTTATTAACCTCAAAAATTTCACTACCCTTCTTTCACATACGTTTTCACGATCTTTTCTCATGACTTATAATTAAGAAATAATGTTTTCTGTACTCATCTGTTATTTGATACCCTTTCCAGGAGGTGATGTCTAACATATTTTATTGGCTTAAGTTAGAGAATACTGACATGAATTGTCCACTGCTGAGAATTCTTGATGTTCATCTACACTGTAGGTGATATCTATACCAATTCATAATTAATCACTACCAGTATCCCCAATTCATAAACATCTTATTTTTGAATTTTTTTTAATGCTTCTTTTAGTTTTCTTTTAGTTAAGTCTGTTGCAATGTCTTGCACTGTCATGATGGCAGCAATACAGAAAAACTTGTAGACCAGTTAAACCAGCTCCAGAGGTCCAAGTTTATGAAAAATAATAACCTGTAAACTCCAGCAGTGTTCAGTTTCTGCATAGTTAGCTTTCCCATTAATTGTCATTAACTGGTGAAACTTTCTTCTCCTGGATAAACCCAAATTGTAAAATGATTTTGGTATTTACTATGAAGTATTATAATAAGGACTTAGCATTCTGTTAATTTCAGGATACATTGTCTGTCTTCTGTATCATACACAATCTGCTGTTTTCTTTTTTCTCAGCTATTCCACTCAAAGAGGAATATGGCACTTGAGCCTTTTCTTCATATCGCTTTCAAACCCTTTTGTGGAAATAATGCCATATTCATTTCTATATTTTCCTTTAATTAATTATTCCATAACTTTAACAGTTAAGGAAACCTCGAATACTTATTTTTTTTTAATACTAGTCTTTCAAGACTTTCTGTTTTGATGTAATAAAATGGTTATTCTTTCCTGCTTATTTTTAAGCCATCTGTTTCTTTAGTTTTAATTGAAAATCCCAACACCATTAGAAAAAGCAGGAAAATATAATAGATAGAAAATACATTGCAAAGTATTTACATTTATCATATCTACTGGTCCAAAAGAATGAATTCAGGTTTTTTTCTTGCTGAGCATATTAAAAACATACTGGAAAATAGCCAGTGTTTTATCTCTAAACAAATCCTATAAAACATGTAGTACCAAACTTGATCCATCCTAGGGATGGCAGAGAAAATGCAAGAGACTCAGAGTGCTGAACTGAAAATCATTTTATGGTGACATTTTCATTATTCTCCTTTGAGAATTTTTCAGAACTATCTCTGTTACCTCTTCATGCAGTCTGTGGTTCTTTTGGCTACATGAATATGAGGGCTCCTCTTAAAGCAGTGCCTCTTGTTTCATTATGTCGGCCCACGGTGTCAGAGGCAGATGGTGGTGGTGGTGGTGGTATGGCAGTAGAGGTTCAACCTACCCACCAATATTCCATTACATTTTGTTGCCATGTAACAGATGGCAGCAGAGGGGCAGTCTGACAGAATGGCATCTGACGGGAAAGTGCGTAAGAAGCAATGAGGTTTGTCATTGAATACCTCCCTGTGGAAAAAATAACACACGTTGACAATATCCAAAAGTTGCTGAATGTTTACGGAGACCAAACAGTGGCTGTGAGCACGGTGAGGCAGTATGTGATGCGTTTCAGCAGTGGTGACAGTAATTGGAAAGACAAGGCATCTTCCAAATGCACACGAAGTTTATGAGTGAGGCATGCAGGCTCTTGGTCGCTGCTGGAAAAAATGTATAGCTAATAGTGGTGACTGTATTAAAAATAGCATTTTGTAGCTGAGAATTTGCTCTTTCAAATAGCATTACTGTGATCTTTGTATTTTTTGTAGTTTCCAGGGAAATAAATAGAAGGCGTTACTTTCTTGTAATTTTCTTGTAACTTTCTTGTTGGCATTACTTTCTTCTAAGAGTAACTCATGTGCTTCCTATGCTCTTGAGCAGCTCCAGGTGAGCCTCCCACGCAAGTATGAGCCATAGAAGTATACACCGGAAGTTGACTGTGTAAAAATATGCTGTTGCAACTGAAAATTCTGTATTAATTTTAAAACCGAATCCCATCTCATTTATTTTGCAGTCCAGTGGCATCTTTTTGTTTAAATTCTTGCTATTACCCCATGGCTATTAGTGAATCTTCACATATTTCATGACTGGATGCTATAAGAGACTTCTGAAAATACAAAGGAAATGAGAGATTTGAGTTTTGTCAGCTTTGCAGGTTTGGTGTGCATGAAGGAACAGAACACAAGTTAGTAATCTAGTTCCTGTATTTCTGCAGTGCCTGCTTGTGTGCACATTTCAGAAATGAAGTAAATACCCTGAAATGTTTCAATGGAAGTGTACCCTATTCCATGTAATTGAGTCTAAGAGAAGTAAAAGTATTGCATTGTAAAATAGGGGAGTACCATTATGCTTAGCAGATTTTCAGGAAGATTTTTCAGTAGGTTGAAACAGAAGCTGCCTGGAATGGAACTGGAGGCAATGGATCACTCATGAGCTTTTTCTTGGAGATGAACACAAAAGCCATTAACAACTCCTTTAGAATGGAAAACAAAGAATAACTGGTACACACAAAACAAGCTACAATTCTCATTTCCCAAAGGTCTGTGCTTGTAAGTGATTCATTTATTATATTCAAAAAGGAAAAGAGATGAAAAGTATTTTTTTTTTTCCAAATAATTATTCAGGATAATGAAATCTAAATCTTATGGTAATATCACAGTAGTATCTGGCAATTCTGAACAAAAAGGTGTGTTGAACTTCTATTGTCCTTCACCAGATGTTAAAAAAGTATACGTAGAGTCTTCTGAGTTGATGGCTCTTTTTTTGGGATGCAGTTTGCCTTGGAGAGGGGACAAGGCTTTTACTGGGGCAGATCTCTGTTAAAAAATACAACCAAAGGATTGGCATCTTGAAGTGTTGGCAGGACAAAGTCAAAAGCTCATTTCCCTATCCTTTGTGGTAGGGAAGGGGATCTGGTTTTCAATAATAGGGTAGCTCTGAAAAGGGAAGAAATGCAAGTACTTTTAGATGAGAAGTTTGCAGTATGTTTATGGAAATGTTCTCGATAAAACCAGAGAAAAACGGTAAAAATTAAAATATGAGCTCCTCTGAGAGGTTTCCAGTGTTTACATGTAGGAAAACTCATGTTTTAGCTGTGTACATAGAAAAAAGTTGTCAAAACATAGTGGAACTATTTAGGAAAGCAAAGAATATACTCAGGTGTTATGTAAAGGACTGCATAGAAAGGATCAGAGGAAGGTTAAGAATTCTGCTCACATAGGGAACTAAGAAAGGTTATTTTTATTTGGATGAGAACATTCAGATCTGGAATAGAGAAAGAGATGAGATCCTCTTTCCAGTGACAGTATATCTGTATTCTAGATTATTGTAATTCACTGAAGTAGAAATGCTAAGTCACAGCTTGAACCAGTGATTGAACACCTGGTGGGAAGGAGGACCAACCCAGGGGAGCTCAGATGCATGCAATGTACCTCAGTGACCAGAAGGGCTGGAGCCAGGATCCCAGACTTCATTTAAGGGTTGGCAGTGGAAATAAGGGTATCTTGCAGGAGATCCCTGCATACCTGGAGCTTTCCCAGGGTAAGATACTTTTTTTCCTTTGTTTCTGTACCTACACCTGTTGCATTTGAGCAAGTCCTTGCTGTAGCATAGAATTTTGCTACTATGCTGTCATTGCTGGGATTTCCATGGTGTTATAGCATTACATTTGGCTCATCAGCTATTTGGCTTGACCACATTGGGAACATGCATACTTTGCTAGGGAAGTTTTTAACATGTACATCATCAGAAACAGCAGCTAGGGACTTCTGCTTTTCAATGCAGCATATTAACAAACATAAAAATGTTGATCATCATAATTTCTGCTCCTATCAGTTGACTTCCTGGTAACAGGAATCAAATGCCTTATTTTCTGTCTCTTTGTGTACAACTAACATGGGAATTTCCTTTATCATCTCAGAGTTACCTTCTGCTCTGTAAGTCTCCTGGCACTTCATTCTCAGACTTCTCTCCTACTGTTTGTATGTGCATCTTAATAATTTAAGATCTTCTGTCATGGGATTTCAGAGGTGAATGGCAGTTGTTCAGCTCATAGCGCTGTTGCAGTATTTGTATATATTGTGATAAATATAGCACCTCAGCATGCTGGAAACCCTGGAGATGAGGATGTGCAGCCTTATTTCCAGCTGCATCAAGGGTGACAGCCTTACCTCTAGGGCTGTCTGTCAATTAAGTGCGTGAGTTCATCACAGCCTGGAAGCCTGCAGTAGCAAGCTGTCCCCACGTGTCACATCAGGGCGGCTTGTTCCCTCTGGTACTTTAGCAAAGAAAGCTGTATCGTACAATACCACAGTAACTGTGGAGAGCCATCACCTGTGCAGTGATTCACTGATTAAATATTCTGAAATTATGATGCATAACCATTTTGGTCTCCTTCTTATCTGATCTTTGGGATATTTTTTTGACTGGTAAAATTCATTGTAGCGAAGATATAGTAACATAGTGCTGACTGCAGCATTAGCAATATATGTGTTCTAAATAAGATACCTGAAGCTATATATGAGAGGAATATGTTTACGAATATATATGAAGGAATAACTATTCCTGATGTATTTGGTTGTTCTTACTGTTTTCTTTTGGTTCCATCTACAAGGATTCTGGAGTCCCAATTCTGTCTTCACAGTACTTCATTCACTTTCTTCTGTTGAGTGAAGAAAGCCCTGGATTTTTTTTCTCTGCATTTTCTATTTGCTTTTGTAATATTTCTATCCTCCCCACTTTCACCCGGCGGGTTTTCTATAAAGGACCTGGCCATAAGATGAGTAGTCAGTGTTACGACTGAAGCTTTCTCTCATGGGCTTCCTCCATCTTCGAGATCTTTTATTTTCAGAATTGACTCTGATCTGCTGTAATTAAAAGTCCACATTTAACTTCTGTTTCTGTTATTTAATTTGGAGTTTGGTCAATTTTTGTTGTTCAAAGGGCTCAACATTGTTCTTGATAACTGCCCTTATTGTCTGTAACCTCACATGGCCTCAAACTGGGATGATACATAGAGGGGTGGATTATGAGGGCATTTTGCGCTAATAGCTGATCCTGTCCTTGCACGCAGTTCTTCCTTGGTCTTTATAAGCAGTGGCTGAAGTATCAAACTCTCCATTCCCTAGCAAGAATTTCTCACAACAAGGTAGCTTATATGTTCTTTGGCCCCCTCCTACCACGTTTCTTGTTACAGCATAATCCTACACTTATGAATCCTGCTCTTATGGTTTGGCAGAGAATAGCCTTGTGCTATTCTTTTTTGGACACTGTGAGTTTAAAATCTATTGGTGCAACACTGGTGGCAAATACTTCTGCTTTTCCTTATACTACTCCGTTTTTCCTTATAACAGTGACAGTTGTGGATTGAAGCATGTAACACTTACTCAGCTCTATTATCTAAGCAGATGCTTTTGGAAGTAATGACACTTCTCAGTGTGACACGTTTTCAGATTTCCCACTTTCTGATGATGCTTTCAAGTAGACCATTTTTGATTTAACTACGAATGCTTCTTGAGATTCCTCACTGGGTTTGGTTTGCATTTAACCTGTATCTTCCCTTGGGTTCCAAAGGATGTATCCAAGGCTGCTACAGCCAGGAACCTTCTGTCTTTCTGAAGATGTTTTCTTGGAAAAATCTTGTCATTTCTTAGGCATGCTCAGACTGTAGACATCCCTTCTGAGAACCAACCCCATGTCCACTCCCTTCAATGAGTGACCGGCCCTATTCTAGGGAGGAATTTCTTTAACACATTTGCCACATGCCAGTACATGCAATATTCTGAGTAATATTTAACAAAATAGCTTCTGAGTGTGTACAGTTATTATTGAGTGTTCAAACAGACTATCCCATTGAAATCTCATAATTTCCTTGGTTGATGATAGGAATGTAACCGCTAAGATACCTTTCCATTTAGGAATGCTGTCCAGATTTATATGGCTCCAAAGCTTATTTCTGCTGTCTGAGAGCAGTGGTGACAATGACATGAAATACAAGCCACATTCTGGATAGTCATGCGCAGCTGTCACACAAAATGAGGAGCATCTCAATCTACTCATCTGCCTGAATCAGTGGATTACAAAAAGTGAACTGTGTATGGAGCTGAATATTGGATTCAATGCATTGCAAATGTTGGTGGCAATGTTGGCATATTGCGAAGTTTGTGTCAGATGCATCCCATGTATACTCACACAGGAACTGAAAGAACATTGTATGCATACTGTATGTATGCATTCAGTTTGTCTGGATCTATTGAACCAACGCAAGGCTGAAGGTGGCAGTTTCCTGAATCGCATTATTACCAGTGGTAAGATGTGGTGTCAGCACTACAAGCCAGAGTAAAAATGGCAGTCCATGGAGTAAAGACATGTGAACTCCCATTGAAGAGTAAGTTCAAGATGTAGTTCTCAGCAGGTGAAGTGATGTGCCCTGTCGTTTGGGAAAGGGAAGGAGTGATCCTTCTGGATTTCCTGGAAACGGAACAAACCATCAACTGACCACTACATCATGATGCTGCCTAAGCTGAAAGCTCAAACTTCCAGAGTCAAGCCAGAGACAAAGACAACCTTTCTCTTGCAACACAATAATGCCAAATCTCATACTAGTTTGGAGACCATGGAGCACATTGCCCGTCTTGGGTGAACAGTCCTATTACATCCACCCTAGAGTCTGGGTTTGTCACTTTCTGACTTCCATCTATTCAGAATAATGAAAAATGAACTGCACAGGCAACATTTTCCTATCATAGCAGCTGTGAAACAGTGGGTCACCTCCACTGTTATTAGTGGGGCATACAGGCTTCTCTTAATCACTGGTGAAAATTGGCTGATGTTGGGGACTATGTTGGGAAAAAAAGTGTAGAATTTGCTCTATCAAATAGTGTTATTGGACTATTTGTCTCTGTTGTAGTTTCCATGGAAATAAATAGTAGGCATTACTTTTGGGGTAACTACGTAGATGATGTGAGAGCTGCACAGATAAACAGAGTAAGCTGGCTTTTATCATGAGAAAGAGAGAGAAAGCTAAGGAAAGGGAACTTCATCAATCTTGCCAAAGGATGTTGCAGTCATGAAAAGAGGAGGAGAAAGCAACCAAATAATCACTTTTGTTTTTTACATGATTTGATTCTGGTTTGGCTTTTTATTAGACCTCTTTATTCTGAACTGAAACAAGCATTTCTCTTTACATCCAGAGAAGATCTGAGAACATTAAAAGAACCACAGATTTTATGACAATCCCTCTTCATAGAACAGCTCAGAGTTACTCACTTACATCAGGCAGTGAACTGGAAATTTCCCCGAGTCATCTGCATTTGACTTTCTGAAGTCATAAAATAAAATGCCACAGGAACACATCTTGGTTCTTATTTTACTGTACTGGAAGAAGTACATTATTCATTAAAAATAAATCACATGCAGTTATTAGTCGTCTTGTTTAGGCTTACAAATTCCTTGCCCTATTAATGAGTGGAGTCACATGAATATAAGTCATCTAGATGTTAATGAAATAATCGTGTCATGAGAATTACTTACATTGTGATGGTATCAATCTCATTAAACCTACTGAGAAGTTCATCTAGGGTTAGGTTTGCTTGCTGAAGGTTGCGTGGTTAGGGCTAGGATTAGATTTATGTGCATTTTGCTTCTGTAGGCTAAGATTGCTGAAAACAAAAAGATCTTTTTTTCTTCCTTAAAACAAGCAAGCAAGAAAAATGCCTTCAAAATTTTTCTTTTCCTCCAAGCAATCTTTTGAACTCCCCTGCCTGCCAGTACCTCCATGACGCTAAGGCATAGCCATTTTCACTCACCTCTCCATTCCTCAGCAATATTTGTCAGGCATGTAATATGATCAAAAACATCGTTATGTTAAACCGCATTGGGAGAATGAAACATTGGAATTACTTATGTTTAAATATTAGTGACTGACATATACTTTGCATTATTTTTTCTTTGAAAAGATGTGGTTGGCAATCTTGCCATTTCCACCCACCCAGCTTTCTCCCCTCTTCAGTTTTCTGTATTTTTTTCCCCTCAACAATGTAATTTGAACATTACTTGAAGTTTTGTAATTGATCATATGTATATTTGTGACACAAAGAGATGATGAATAATGGCCTTGGAAGCTCAATTAATAAAAATGAACTGAAAAGTTTTAACACAACCATGTATGTCAAATGCATACACACTAACTGACTACGATACACATTTTAGAAAGCACTTATTGATTCTAGTTATACATTTTCCCAGGACAGCAGCAGCAGGATTACTGTAAATATGTGTGCTTCATGATGGTGTATTTTCATCTTCTTCTATAGGGAGAATATGCTATAAATACTAGGAATGTCTAGAATGTTTACTGGTTTTAAAAATAGAGAAGTGCGTGATATTTAGCTGAACAGCAAAAATGCATATTTAAGCCTTACAAGAAAATAAACAATCTCTGAAGTAGTTTTCTTTTACAGCATATCCAAACAAGACTTTCTGGTAATTTTGAGATTTTGTCAGCTTTCTAGATTTTTATCAAGTGCTTGATTATTTTGGAAATGTGGTAAAGTGCCAGTTCTGTTATGATTATAGTTGAGGAGTTTCTTCTATTTAAAGACTTTATGACCACTCTATTTACAATACTTCTACTCAGATTATCTTATACTCTTTTGTTATCTATGTATGTCTGTGAATTTTGGATTCCTTCAGAGAGGTAGACTTTTCACAAAAGAATATTCTTAACTGTAAAGAAGAATCCGAAGATTCTTCACAGATCTTTCTCCGAAGGTAATTGGACATTGCCTGTCACAGCATCACACAATGGTTGAGGTTGGCAGTCACCTCTGGATGTTGTCTGGTCCAACAGCTGCTCAAGCAGGGACAACTAGAGCAGAGTGCGCAGGACCATGTCCAGATGGCATCAGTAGTAGATTCTGCAGCTTCAGTAACATGCAAGATTCTCAAGAAATTGTATAGGCGTGTGTTTTGATGTGTAGTGCACATGGAGCATCTATATGAGGTATTCTGTGTAGTTTTGATAAAGCTCTATTTTAATTCTCTTGAAGTTTATTGAACGGCATTAAATCTGCTCTCTCTGCCTCTCATTGATGAATGGAGGATTTTGGGACCTTTGTTACTGTGTGAGTTTTATGCACATCTATACAAGTCAAGTATATCTGTACTTCTCTAGAATTACCTGAGCTACTTTCTCTGCTCCTAGGGTAAGTAGGGACTGAATTTAGAAAAGAAGAAATGAACACAATTTTGAGCTTGAAATACCAAGACTTGAAAATAATACATGAAGACGTACAGCAAGTAGGAATTCCGTCCTCTTTTTTTTGTCTGGGCTGGAAAAAGCAACTCGATGTTTTATGGGAGGTACAGGAGCTGCACAAATGTCTGTAAGCTGCTGTTGGTTATGCAACACATAAAGTGGAAGAGGGTTGTGGCTTACACTGTAATGAATGGAAAAGGGAAGAGATTGCAACTAGTAGTGTTGAAGTGGAACAGGGTTTGTATTGTGAATTTCGCTGCAGGAGAGGAGAATCAAAATACGCTCATCTTCTCACATATGCTTAAAATTACTGTAAATAATATCCAACAAATTATCAAGCTTTTGGAGTTTTTATGTGGTATTTGATGCCTAGATAACCATGCTGAATCATCTTGTTTAAGCTATGCATATCCAGTATTTCAAAACTTGGCACTATAGCAAAGAGACTGGAAGAAAGGAGAATAAAGTACCACAGAATGTCCTAACAATGTAGTGTGTTAATTACAAGCCAACATGGTAACAAAAACCATCCTGTTCTGTAACTGTAATTGTCAACTCATACAAAAAAGCCTGATAACCTCCCTCGGCTCTCCTGTTGGAGACAGAAATACAAAAACTTGAGGCCAGACAAGGTTTTCTTTTCAGCAATACTGCACTACTTTCAAAACAAAATGATTGCAGTGTTAGAAGATCAGGGGAAAAGAATAGAAAGTAGGTGTATAACTAAACTAATATGATCAGTCCAGATGTATTTTCTCATTCTGCTCTCATCTTTGCTTAAGAGAAGCTATCTAATCTGCAGTAGCTAAAGTGATAGCCTTTTTCATGAAAGAATGTCCAATCTTCTTGATTATTTTTTTAAGTGCCTTTTGCAGTTACCATATTCAAACTCATTGAATTTTATGTGCACAAACCCAACAGACCTTGCTCTTTGATTACACCCACAGGTGTAAACCCACTCCTCTTTTAACCCTGTTGCAAATCCTGTCAACTTAAATCCTTTCTCTCAATGGCGTATTGCTATTAATATTCACTGTTGCTTCGGAGCCATGGCATATCAGGTCAATATTTGCTCTCTGAGAGTGTCAGTGTGAGAGGTGTGTTAGGTAGAAAAAGTGGCCCTGCCTAATTTCCTGTCTCAATTCCTCTTGTTTTTCCCAAATACCTACAGTTACTTTATTAGGGAAATTAGAGAGCACTTTGCATGCTTCTTCAGTATATATTTTTATGCACTGTTGTGATCACTGTTATTTCCACATAATGAAACATGCTAGATTTCTCAGGGGAAAAAAACATATTCTTTCTCCTAAATTCTTATACAAAGCCATGAGTCTTGGTGCAGAATAGGCATGTTTCTTTTGTTGAACTTACTTTTCTATCAACCATCTCTACTCAATCCCTGACTGTCAGAAGACTAGGTAACTGGAATAGTTTGAGATAGCTTCGGCTTCCTTATGCTGTACTAGTGAACATCTTGGTGATATTGAACTGGACTTAAGTTCTGATGTTAACTCTAAATGCAAACCCTATTAGCGCTTATGACCATACTACAGACTGTTAAGGTACAAAAAGGTAAACTGCTTAAGCTAGTAATAGAATGGACAAGATATGACAATGGCAGCTTATTTCAAAGCATTAGCTAATCCCTTTTCATGTAAAGTCTCTTTATCAGGTTAATTAAAATATTAACAAAATCTTCTTTTTTAAAATGTGAATTCTGTTTAAATCCACTTTGACCTGAAACTTAATACACAAATTGTTAGAATACAGTGCAACTTTTTTGGTTCAGTGTAAATAAATAGTACAAGTAGAGTAATTTGTTTGGCAGCTTTCTGATGTGTAGGAATTATTTAAAACACTCCCAGTCTGAGGAATCTGCTGACCATATGATCAACAGATGATCTTATGACATAAATCAGAGCAATACTTTTTTAAAGTTGAACTTATTTTAAGTTGGCCTGGTGTTTGGATATGAATTAGTCCAGGCAGGGTACAGTTTCAGAGTCAGTCTAAGATACACTTTTTTGTGAAGACTTCATTGTATTCAACCTCACAAACTGATCAAAAGCTACTTCTGCTTTTTGAAGAGCTGATATCAAGACAGTGCATCTGTTTGTGTATGCAGTTCTTAACGATTCTTTCTGGTGGAATCCTGGATAAAACCTGTGAAATCTGTGATGTTGAATCTGAGAGGTCTTTCTGAAATATAAATATGTTCATATTTTAACTGTTAGCTGTTAGCCATCTTTATTTCTATTATAATAAATAATATTAATATGCTTTGTTTAGGCTTGTGCTGCAAGCTAATTGGAACCTTGTTTGAATTATTCATACTTGATTTTTCTGAATTTATCTGGAATTACTATGGGGGGTATACCATCAATATTTCTCCCTATGGAAAAAATAACCATAAGAATTTCCTTTGTCTCAGGGTTTGCGCGCTTTAGTACTGAGACCTATTTGTATGAGAAATAAATAATAGGTCAGAAAGTTAGAAGGCTACACTTCTGTGTATTCTATCTGCACACATAGGTTGCTCCCAGTCTTATGTTATCTTTGGCTTGTCATTCACAGACTTGCTCAGTAATTCCTCCCAGTAATGACTTTAAGTTAGCTTTTTTGTAGAAGTTTTCACTTAGTCTATAGACAGATCAGCAACCCCAGTTCACAGCAAACATATGTGCCAGGGTGTCTTCGCAGTTCTTGTATATAGGAGGCTTCTGTTAGGATTTCTTAGCATAAACAGTTTTGAAAGATTAATACTGCTACATTTTATAAATTAACCTATTTGAAGATATGTGGCCCCTCCAAATCCAAGGAAATGCTTGTTTTTCAGATAGTATTGACTATATTTTATAACTTGAAAACACTTGGGTAATTATTTATAACACTACTTCCTCCAACACTTCACTCTTCATTGGCTACAACTGGAAGTAAAATGACAAGGAATGTTTGCTCAGACCTTATACAGGCTCAAGTATTTCTGCTGTTTCTATTATAGATTTGGTTAAGAATTCAAGAGAAATCCTCGTTCTACTGAATGTAAGAGCAGATATCCCATTGCCTTATAGGTACTTATATTTTTCTCGACTGATATGCCAAACAACATCTTTTGAAGAATTTGGAAAACATTTCCCATGTGTATGATCATATATCAAGAGAGAGATTAAGTAGCATGTGTATGAGCATATTAATATATATTTAGCCCTAATATTTATTTTTATATTATACCAAATGGTATAAATTACAGTGCACAGGTGCACTAGTCCACTAGTCAAAGTGAAAGCCTGAATCTTTCATAAGATTTTTTTCAACCATGTGAACTATACCTATAGTTTTTAATGATTTCTTGTTTAATTATAATGACTTTAACATGTGATATTAATTCATCGTTGACTTTTTTTCTTTCTTTTGAGGTTTTTTACCTTAAGATTTAGACTAAACATACAGGGAAATTGGTGGTGTGTTATATTCTTTCCTGCATAGTTCCCCAGGGACTTTTGGTTCCTGTAGGAAGACCAGCCACATAACTTTAGATCTACAGAAACCTCTAGTCTGTACTTTCAGAGGTCTTTATTAACAAATAGCTGTATCACTGTTATTCTGATCAGCTGAACTTTCTATAAATATATTTTCAAGGTAATATTAAAAATATATCTAAGAAAAACATCAGAATGTTTATGAAATAAAAAGACAAGAAGATACCCAATTCTTGTAGTCTTTCCCTCACATGCTGTAGCACTATAGCTTCTTCTGTAGTCAAGAGTGAAATGTAGTTAGAAAGCATGAAGTCCAACAGGATGGACTCCATTTGCAAAACTCAAGAGATGCACTGAAATGCCCCATAGTTTATACATCTACTTATCTTTGACAGAGTTAATTCCTTCACTGTCAGTAACTGCCTTTACTTTAAAAGCTGCTTTTTTTGATGAGCTAAATGAAGTTGCTGTATACTAAATAGTGGTGAAGGAGAGAACTGGAATGCTTTCAGAGGTTTAATTAAATGTAGTAAATGAATGCTCTGTTGTAGACTCTCTTTTGAACTAATGGAGAGAAACTACTCTGTTTTAGAGAAGTGTGCATTTTCACACTACCCTCTAATTTTCTGAAGTTGCCACGCTCCATAAATATTTAGACATTGGCACCTTGCTGACTCAGAAGCATTGCATAACTGAAAAAGAAGTTGTAGACAGGCTTGCTAGAGTGATAGTTTGCTACAAAAAAAAACAGACAAAAAAACAAACACCATGTTTGTACAGAGTCCCCTTTATCATTATGTTAAAAAGTGTCCTCCTAGGGTAGCATTTATCTTCAGTTTCGTGTTCTTAGTTCATGTACAGGCATCTTTCACAGTGCTCATGGCCACGTGTCTGTGGAGGTTGGAGCACCAAGATATGGTGTTACTTTGAGACCTTAGAAGAGAATTCTTGCCTAGTCTTTTCCTTTGATACTGGCTTGCTGTGGAGTCATGTTTTAGGTTTCTAAGAAATTTGTGCAAGATGATGAAATACTCTTCGATGGCTTTCTGAATCTAGAGCCAGGAGCTTAATCAGGGCCAAGTCCAGCACTGTGTTCCAACCAAAAATCCAACACTTTCTACTCACTGTTTCTCTCACAGCAGCACAAAATCACTTCACATATGGTTGCCGTATTTTGTATTCTACAAAATACAGTGTCTGTTGTAGCAGCTGTTGTAGAGACTATGGTGGAACAAATGTAGGATAAAACATAGAAAGAAGAAAGAGTAAAAAAGAAAGATAAGAAAAGCAAGAATGTACCACTGCAGATAAGCAGAGGAAAATTCTGTATTGTCTTAATTGTTCTGGGGGGTTTGTAGATTTGTATTTGTTTGTTTTAATGTATTAATGGTCAACAGATGTTCATAATCATGTTTGGGCATCTTAAAAATTAAAGCTTTATAAGAATCATAGAGTATCTGAATTAACCATTGATTCTTGATATATACTAATACAAGAAACAGCAAACAGCTTCCATTTGACATTACCTCTCATTCACTCCAGGCTTTCAAAGCATCAGATTAGGGGCAACGTAAAATATCTGGAACACCAGCTGTCACTTTGATGTTCCAGACAGTATTGACAGCAATATATACTAAGAGGAATCCATTTCCCATTTCTGTATTTTCTTAAAATCAATACACACCCCAGCTCGTACTCTAACCTTTATAATGACCTCATGCATTCTTTTATCAGCAGGTCAGTACATATGTCTGTTGAATTCTCCAAGTATTTGGGACATTAATTTCCTTTACATTTTCTGACTTTACTGTTCATGTTTCGTGTCTGGAGTGCATACTAGAAGAATTTGGTGTACGTGTTCCATCATACTTGTTAAAAAAAGGAAGTGGAAGGTATTTCAGTTATAAATAACACCATTATCCTTTTCTCAAAAAACAAAACAAAACAAAAAAACCTAATTAAATAACTTCAACATCATTTCCTAAAAATTTTTGCCTGGGAGGCCTTTTACATACCAGTAGTTATTATACTCTAAGGTAAAATTCTCCCCAAATGCCTCCAGTAAATCACTTTTTAATTTGCTTATATGGTCAATGCTGTGTTTGGAACAGTTTTGGGATTGTTGTTACATAGATCACTGATAGTTATTTTCATTAAAAGCTCCTTAATTTTTTTTTTATTGTAAGTAACAAGTTTATTAGAAAACAAGCTGAATCTGTATACGTGTCAGTGGATTTTGCTTAACACGCTGAAACATACAATAATTTCCACAGAAAAATGGAATGTCCCTTGCATCTGGGTGAGGTAACTGGCCACGTGCAACAGCAAGTCAGCAGAACATGCTTAATATCTCCCAGCAGGACTACTAACACCTGTTTCACCAGGGTGGGTTTTCAAATTTACACCACCCTCTGAAACTCAACGTAGTCTTCCAGTACAGTAACAAAAATGTCTTGCCATGAACTATCATCTCAGAAACTCATGGGAAATTAACTATCAGAACAAGAAGTAATGCGATTTCTAAGTTTCTCTTCTTTTTTGTTGGGGAGTTGACTTATCTCTCAATTTCCTCTAGGTTCAATTTTCCCCATTTCATTTGAGTTCTACATCATGGTGAACCAAGTATTCATGGCAAATTTCTCCCATTCTCAGTAGTTGCAGGTCAAGGGAATAGTGCCACATTCAGCCTGCCATACTAGCAGCTTTCACAAAGACCAATAAATCTTGAAATTGAAGATGTTTTTTAGTAGAGTTAATGTCAGTTACTCTGTGTCACGTATTTTCTGATACCATTTTCTTCATGGTTTGGAAAGAGGAGAGCTGCTTCAAAAGCAGTGCCTCCTATTTTATGTTGGCCCGTGACATCAGAGGTGGATGTTGGTGGTTTGGCAATAGAGTTGGAACCTTCCCACGAATATTCTGCTACATGTTGTTGTCGTGTAACAGATGGCAGCTGAGGGGCAGTCTGACAAAATGGCATCTGACATGGAAGAGCATGTGAAGCAGTAGTGTGACACTAAATTCCTCCTTATCGAAAAATGGCACCATTTGACGTTCACCAACACTAGCTGGATATTTATGAAGACCAAACAGTGGATGTGAGCAGCACAGTGAGGCTATGGGTGGTGCATTTCAGCAGTGGTGATAGTGACAGTGAGGATGCTACAAGCACAGCATGCAGGCTCGTGTTCATTACTAATAACAGTACACAGCTAATGGTGGTGACTGTTGTAAAATAGCATTTTGTAGCAAGCTGAGAATTTGCTCTATCAAATAGTGTTGTAATCTCTTTATCTATTGTAGTTTCCATGGTAATAAATAGGAGGCGTTGCTTTCACAGTGACCTGTGTGTGTACCAGTATTCTCTGCTCTTTTCATGAGTAGTCATAGTGACTAATGATTTTCTTAATAATACATGCAGTTACTTTGCAGGAAATCTTGATGGAAGCATGAAGCTTCGACAGTTTCATTCAAAAGTCATAATCCTTTGTATGAATGGCTGTTATTTTTCCTTCTGGTACTTAAAGGGAGCTTATAAACAGGTGAAAGAGCAACATTTTACAGTCTAATAATGATAGGGCAAGGGAAATTATTTTAAATTAAAAGAGGGGAGATTTAGGTTAGATGTTAGGAAGAAATTGTTTACTCAAAGGCATTGGCACAGGCTGCCCAGAGAAGCTGTGTGCCCCATCCCCGAAAGTGTTCAAGATCAAGTTGGTTGAGGCCCTAATCTAGTGGGTGGCAGCCCTGCCCACTATAGGGAGTAGGAACTGGATGATCTTTAAGGTCCCTTCCAACCCAAGCCATTCTATGAATATATTAACACATACGTGAATAACTATGCCCATCTGTATATATGCAATAGACAAGAAAGCAGATGCCTTACATTCAGATTGTTAAACTAGTTTGACTTGTGCAATATCAAAAGAAACCAGTCTGCTTGCTACAGTATAACTATGATACTTGTGAAGTTAGCTCATAGGAGTTTATTTCCCATTGTTCCTTTCAAAGTCTTTATACCCTCCTGTTTTTTTTTTCTAGCTGTAGTAGAAGTGCATTTGCAACAAACTGTTTCTCCAGCAGGACCTTCCCCTTTGGAATACGTAAGAGTGACCTACTGTAGATAACATAAACCAGTACAGTATAGTGAAAATACTGCATACATTTTGTAAATACAATTTCATGATAGTTTTTTATAGGTAAGAGGAATATCATCAGCTGTGGTAAATTGAGTGGAATGCATGGCGTAGAAGGTTTTTCTTTTGATGATTTAGGTTACTTATTGGTACTTTAAAAATAATTATAATAAATCTTATGATATGTCAGAGAATTATGTGTTGTCTTCTTTGTGGACCAGTGAATTTTGTCCTGCAAAATGCACACAATGCAGAGTTATTAGAGACTTTTTATATTTTAATTGTATTGCGTTACCCTTTAAAAAACTTCTTAAGAGGTGTGCAGAACTTCAAGTGTGTCAAACATCTGTTTTCAAGTGAAGAACAATAGGGAGTTCTAAATCATGAATATTGTTATGGAATCATAGAATGGTTTGGGTTGGAAGGACCTAAAGATCACCTTGTTCTAACCCCTGCCATGGGCAGGAACACCCCCGCTCAATCAGGCTACCCAGGGCCCCATCTATCATCCCCCTGGATGCCTCCAGGGATGGGGCATCCAAAGCTTCTCTGGGCAGCATGTTCTAGTGCCTCACCACCCTATTATTTCTGCGATCATTTAAGAATTACCTCCCAGAACTGTTGGGAATGGGGCATTTGAAGAATGGGTAGACAGAATCAATAAAGACATTGGACAGAGTAATTCATTTTGCTATACCTGTTTTAATTTGGAATGATACTGAATGTCCTCAGAATAAACCAGCTATTTGCAATGGGCATTTGGGCCCAACACTCAGCTTTCCATAATCATAGTGTATGCAAATACATACAGTGAAAGCATGATGTTAAGTAGAATAGCATGTAATGTTTTCAGTTATCACTTGTTTGAAATGGAGGAAGTACTTGAGTTACTATAGTTCAATTTTTTGGTGAAGAAAATATTGGATCTTTGTCCATTTTGTACACAGCAAAACAGCTGAATGCCCACCTGCCTGGTTTATGAAGTCTAGTTTTTATAAGCAAGCTTAGAGATAGAAGTGAAGATAAAAATTTGTCAGTATAAAGCTGCAAATATATTCTCTTTATATCTCTGTTGTAGGTTTCTAGCCCTATACTTTAACGAGAGACAGAACAGGAACACAAAGTAGTAAAACCAGCTGGTTTTAAAATAATAATAATAGTAATAATAATAATGAAGGAGTAAAGTTACAAGACAAACTGAAAATCTAGGAGTTGCCCACACCACAACTGAGTTGTCAGCAAGTTGGACCATGTACAGCATATGAGTCAACTGAGAACAGAAAGTGAAATAAAGCTGTCCTTCTCAGTCCTTGAGAACAGCTTTAGGTACAGCAGGTTGTACAAGGTTATAAATTTGACCCAGTAAAAGATCTTTTAGGAGTTTTTTATTTAATTGTTATTTTTACTTTTCATTTTTGCTAAGTATCTGTGAGAGTCTATGTGACCATTCTGCACCACATTATGTAAGCAGTGATGACAGTCTAGGCCATGTCCACCTTAAAATATTTTTCAGTGTCCTCCAAAGCATTCCATATAGCTAAGTCTTCATGGACAATTTCATACTCCCCTTGGCTCAAGTGTGGACCAAAAATGCGTTTATCTATGCATGAACATGTCTTGGTTGCTTGCTTGAACCTCTGTTATACAACCCACAACTAAGACCAGAACTAAAATTATCTCAGACTAATCTCAGACAGTAGCTGAAATTTGAAAGCTACTATGTCCTCTTCCATACTCCATGCATGCAATAGTCAGACATACAAAGTGGATCTGCTTTTCCATTTTTCAGTTTAATCACTACTGTTAATACTCAAGAGTCCAAGTTGCTCTCTGTGTAGCCTGAGTTGTTTTTTTGTTGTTATTGGGTTTTTTAAATTTGTTTTTAACTCTACTAGTACTGCATGTGGATGAGGGTGAGCTGTGTTGTAACAATACATTTGAATCCATTGATCTCCCTGGATTTTAGTGATGAGTATCCATAGGAATAAAAAAAGAGCGAGACACGGCTCTTAAGTCAGATGAATTCTCTGGGGAAATTTAGATGGAAATCTAAAATAAAGTAAACTGTATTTGGAATACATTAGAAATAGTATGTGTCGTAGTTAATCTCAAATTACTTCTTCTCATTATTGGTATCAATATTGATAAAATCAATAATAAAAGAAAAAAAAAGAAGAAGAAACAGCCTTACCCCACAGCAAGTACTGAACAGTTTTATGGTTTCTGTGGTCTAGAAGGTGAGTATATATGTGGCTTTCTGGAGTTCTGTGACACTTCCCATGTCCATCCATAATCAGCTGCCAGCAACATCAGTAAAACTTCTATAGGTCAAACCCTTTACAATGTTTTATCTGGGGCTGTGTATTGTGATTCAAAAGTTTAAAGCACATGCATTGTTAGGGAAGGTAGTGTGGAATTAAGTGCTTGCTTACAGGAAATACTGTTTTATTTTTGTGACCAAAATAATGAGAGATTTAGTAGTATGTAGGTATAAAAACACTGTTGCAATGCATCCTGTTCTCCAGAATGACAAATCCTGCTAGAAGCAGGCAAATGACAACTCACATCTGTGTCTATTAGTTCTCCTAAACTGTACTGTCATAAACTTAAAAAGAATTAGTCAAACCAAGATATTTTTCAGAGCTTCTTACAAATACAGGAAAACATCCTACTGTATTAGTCATCATTACTTGTCTTCTGAGTATCCCACAATTAAATTGATGCTGGAAGTGAAGAAAGTGTTTTCTGCCAGACAAAAAAGATGAAAGCTAATGTTGGTAACAGCAAAAATAATTATAATAAATAGACATGTTCTATATGTTGAGTCACTGGTGAGCACAATCCCACAAATGATCTCTTCCTGTAAGTCTGCTGACTGCTGGGTATTAAGGGCTACTGTTCATCTACACGCAACTCCCAGTGTCTGGTTTAGTCATTTATTTCTATCAGCAAAATTTCAAATACCTACAAGTCAAAAGCAGATTACCTAAGACTACAGTATGTAGTATATTACAGAAGATTTGAGACGTGTCTTCTTTATATGCCATATAATGTAATAATAGTATGCAACTGTGCTTTTGCTGATTATTTGTACATAATCATTTAAAAAATAGTCCTTTAAAATGTGGGTGTAGAAATATCTTGGGATCCAGTAGTATTTATGGTGTAAGTATTTCAGATGAATTTTTTCATAATGCTGTGTCCATAAACGGTATTTAAAAGATTTGATTTACAAAAGTAGCTAAATACTGTATAAGCATAACTTAATTAGCATCAAATAGTATTATATCTAGCTGATGATTCTCCAATATCTTGATTATCATCCTCTTAGCAGTTTCTCTGCACCCATGAAGTTGAAGCTACCTTTCAGAACAGGGCAAATTATTCTTCAGCTTTGATAAGGAAGTGATTATACAATCAGAGGTGATAGTTTTGTTTGCCTCTGAAGAGCAATCTCATGTAATAGTGATGGACTTTCAAAATGGTTAATTGAATAAGTAGGTGGACAAATCTACATGTCAAGGAAGTGGTACTACATCGCTAATTTACCTATTTTGTTTTAATATTTTAACATTTTTAATGTGGCAAATCTGTTATTCGTATCTTCCAACCTTTTAAATTGAGATTATAAAATAAGGGACTTGGAACAAAAAATGTTTTGGATTGATAGTGAAAAACTGATCAGCAACAGCCTGATCTTGGCAATATTTAGCTGTACAAGCAAATTTGCACTTTTAATTTACTTTTTATCTCTTGATAAATTGGATTTTGGATCTGTTTAACCTGAATTCTGTACTGGGATGATCTACATCATAATTCTGATGATGCTGTTTGCGCTAATGGGGAGCATCATCGCTGTTGTAAATGGGTGCTGTTTGAAAACAAAATTCATTACAAAATTGTGGGCATACATCATGAAATTTGTCTGGTGTCCATGTGAAGAGTAACAAAGCAAAATCCATAGTCCTTGATGTATTAGCAGGTAGACTTCTATATGTGCAGTGTTAGCACTATGAAGAATTTAACCGAGCTTATAATAATGCCACCACTAACTACTTAAATAAACATGGACTTCAGGGATTCATACCACTCTTGATTGAAACAGTATTGACTGGAAGCTGCTTGAAATCTCTTAGAGCTTTTGTGATTGAAAAATTACTCTCATCTGTGGATAAGTTTGAATAAAAAGTGTTTGGTATTTCTGGGGTTTGAGTTCAAAGAATAACTGTGGTTTGCCAAAGCAAGAAGTAGGTAATTAAAGCAGCATTTATAGACATACTGAAAGCTTCAAAATGGGACAACATTAAGGCTAACTTCTTCTAGAAAGCTTCTTCTGGATAGGAAAGAAAGTGAAAATAATCCAGAAATGTATTAATAGATGTTTCACTGAATCTCCTAACAGATTCTGAGAGTTGTATAGTAACTGCAGTTATTATCAGAAAACTGACTGCAAGAGTTATGTTCTGACATTTTCTGTGTGCTGTGTGACTGTGAACTGCCACGCCAGACTTGCTCTATTCACAAGCCAAAATAAGACTTCATTATAAGGCTAATACTGCAACCACAGTCAATTGTCTGAAAGTTGGCCTTTGCTATTACTTCATACAGCACCACCAAGAGGAATGATTTTGGATTCAGGGTTTCTATTAGAGTTCTCTGGGTGAACTATGAAGCAAAACAGAATTTGCTTTGTAGTTTTCAGTATATTGAGTCATCAGTGTTAATAATGATGACTGGATTTGTCAGCAGGTTTAAGAGATGTGACTTCAAAGACACATACAGTAGATGTTGAACTGTAAACTAACCAGGAGCCATTTCTATAGGATATTTTTCATCCTAAGCGTATGGTAAGGTTTTGGCTTACTATTTACTAAATATTTAGTATTGTAGATAGCTATTGAAATGTTTTCATAGTATTAGTACTTTACATAATACTATGTACTATAGTACATAGAAAATAAGGTTTTGTTTATAGTTATAGTCTCCTGGAATATGACACAGAATACATGCCAATTATGAAAAATGTTAGTTTTGCTAGCAGGTCTGCTAGGAAACATTGGTTTGGATATTTGGATGTAGGCACTGACTCTGGTCTAATTTTTTTTTTTCTCATTTGATTCCCAGTATTAAGTGGCAGAGCAAAATTTCCCATCTTTGAAGTAGTTCATTCTGCATTATGGTTGATCTGAAAGTTCAAAGAGACACAGTTATATAGCTTATATCCAAAGAAATCTTCACTTCTGTTAAGTTCTTCAAGACAGGAAAATTTCCATTCAAACTGTTTTCTTGTGTAGTTGACCTTTTTTAAAGGTTGAGCAGAGCTATCCTCATCATGTGTATTATTTTCATGACTGATCCCGGGGTGTAGTTGGAGGTCAGGGCTGAGCCAGCTCATTTTCTTGCCATTGCTGTCAGGAGTGGTTTAATCTCCCTGTCCCTCCTCCTCATCTGCCCTCTCCTCCCCAAACTATGCCTTACTCAGGCTTGGACGCACCCTCTCCTCCTCTGATGCCTGTGCTCATCAGTCTGCAAGGGAAACTGGAGTGACTAAAATATGATTGCTTTCTTGGCTGGGTGAATTCTGTGTGCTGAGCGACCTCCTGGTGTGCTCAGAGAATCATTGAAGATCAGACGAGCTGGCAGCAGCAGGGCTCCACACCTCGGAGAAGAAGGAGGAGGTGAGGAAGAAGTCGATCTTCCTATATTTGATGCAGCCTACTTTGAACTCACTTAGGTGTATCACATCATTGCCCTTTATGAAATGACCTAGTTTGTTTATCTATTGGACTACTTGCTTATTTATTTTCATGATGTGAAACTACATAAACATTAAAGAAAATCACAGAGTTAATGCCTGAGCATCTGCATTTACATTGCTTGACCAGAACTGGAAAAATCCCATTGATTTTATGACGGTTGTTCCACTGTTCCAGCTGTACAAATAAGTGAATGCTGCCAAGCTGATTGAAGAAAGTTTTATGGTGAACCCCAACTTAAGAGTAACTTTAATTACAGATAGCAGCAGAGTTGTGTTTTTTTTTTTTTTAATTGATCTAGGAGAGAGATTGCTTATTATTTCCTATAAATGGTAGTATGTCATTAGAAATAGTTAACTCAGTGTAGGAAAATACTTTTTAAAAGATACGGTTACTAATGCTTTGGAGTTTGTTGTGCTTAACAAGCACATATCTAAGAGGTTTGCAGATGTTTATGTTTATAAGTAGTATCTGTGGGTCAAGAAAGTCTGTAAACTCATAATATATATTTCAAGGGTCACTGTTAAAAATAATGTTTCTATTCCTTTTATCTAATAGTGTTCACTGAGGATAAGTGTAGAAGTGCAATCATAGAAATATAAGCACAATGAAAGGCATTTCTCTCAGGTTGGGAAAGATACTGTCAACAATCAAATACTTTTTAGTCAAGGAGTGAATTTAAGCCTCATGCTATGAGGGCTGAAAACTGATGATAATGAGACATTGTAAAACATGTGAACATTAAAATAAAAGTAATAGCATGGTCTTGATCTACTGCAGGCTTATGGTGTGGTGCTTGGTGCTTGTTTCTTTTAATATTTCCCAGTGGCAATAGGTATTTTAATTATATTGTTAAACTTTTTATTTCTGTGATCCCAATTATGTAAAATAAAAAAAAAATCCTTCTACCTAAAAAATATAGTTTTAAATCAAGTCCGTGTAAGGCACTTGACATAGGACACCACTCCACATAGCATAATTTTGAGTAGATAAGAATATATTGAGTCATACAAAGTTGTTACTTACTGAAAGGATGTGGGAAATCAGTCAGGGATGGTCATTCAAATGAACCTTTTGGAACATTCCGCTCTCTTATCTGTGAAATGTAGAGAGCTGAAAAGAGTTAATGCTGTGACTAGTCATTGCAGAGACAGAAGTTTGATCCTTTTATTAGTCTACATTTGGGCTAAGTTTTCTTCTTCTCTTTCCTTAAACTGTCTGTAGCAACTATAAAATTCATCTAAACCATCAACTGAAATCAGCAACATATCTTTTAATAAGCAAACACTTTTCAGAGATACATAATCTTTAAATAAATTAAAATTATTTAGAATGATATTTAAAAAGAAAAGGAAAATAAAACATTGCTCTGACATAATCTTCACAAAATTCTACATCATCCAGGGAAATACCTTTGCTAAAACATTTGTTGGATGCTTTTGATTTCATTTTTCAGCTAATTCATCCACTTCTCTAAACATATGTTCAGTGCCTAACTCTCTATGGATGCTTTCATTGCTGTTTGTTTGCAGTGTATCAAATCCAGTTTTATGTTAAGTAGATGGGTTGCTGATTTGCCAGCATGCCATTCTGGATCGGGCATTTATGAATTGTTTTTAAGCAGCAAAGTGGACAATGAAAGCTTTATATCAGGTCCCTAATTAGGAGTAATCATTCTTGTTAAACTTTGGTAAAGAGCTGTAGAATGCAGTGAATGTAAAGTATTCATTCCTAGGACTTTTTTTTTTTTTTTCCCCTACACTTTAGTACATTTTGTCAAATAGTCTTACGCTGCTTGTTATTTATGTTCATATTGCAGATTGAGAATGTTGATGTCTGCCTCAGCTTTCTGGCAGCCAGAGGTGTAAATGTCCAAGGTCTTTCTGCAGAAGGTAAGAGAAACTGATCATCAGAACAAATAACTGGATTTTTTTTTGAAAACTAATTTTTTTAATAGATATGAATTGTACCTCTGTGCCTAACTGTAGCTGTTTTGAACAGAATGAACAGAATTCAAATATTGATTACTGATAAGGAGTGAGAGAAAACTTTAGTTTTCTATTGGAATTGAACCAAGGAATATAGTATATTTACAAAACTTAAGGCAACCTTTATTAACACTTTCATGTTATCGCCAAAATGTCAGATAGGTACAGTTTTCCCCAAGTACACATTTTGTCTTCTTCATATATGGGTTTCAAAACAACAAACATAGATATATAAGAATCTTGCTCAGATAAATAAACCCGGGGAAAACTGCTTAAGAGCTTTTATACTCAGTAATAGTGTTGTCAGGATGCATCTGAAATGTATTGCATAACTGTGATGTGCTGTATTACATGAAAGAGAGAACGGTCTTACTGCTTACAGTATAGCTCTTTTTATTGTCTTAATCAAGTTAGTGCCTGATGCAGTTATGAGTAATCAATATATCAAATCAAGTACCAATTGTCTTAATATGTAATTTTTGCTGAATTAATTTAGAATTAACTCAAGCAGTTATTTTATTTTGTAGTGTAATAAAATGTATGCAAACATCTGTCTTGTAAAGGATTAAACAGTTCTGCAGGGTTCTGTGCACGATAGAAGTCCCTTTGAATTCTGTGGCACCTGAAGCCAATAGGTATTACCAAGTCACAATGCTATATATTTATTTTGCATGTGGCAAAACTTAGAGAAAGAAGGTATTCTTTTTTTTAAGAGATGCCAATTTCCATTTATTTTTACAAGATAATGTGAAGAAAAAATTTGAATGCTGGCTAGTGCTTGATTTTAAAATTAACTCATCGTTACCCTCTACCACCCCCACCTTTTCAAGTACCTCTGGCGGAAGCATAGTACAGCCATGATATGTGCTGTCTTTTCTCTATAATTGTTTAATTATGGAAAACTCCTTAAGTGATAAAAAGGAACCTCTGTATATAATGAAGATATGGTGATGTGTGAGAATACTGAATATTTACATGCTGCCAATCATCTCAAAGTCACAGAATCACAGAATGGCCAGGGTTGGAAGGGACCTCAAGGATCAGGAGTCTCCAACCCCCCTGCCACATGCAGAGCCACCAACCTCCCCATTTAATACTAGACCAGGCTGCCCAGAAAGTCATTTAGAACTCAATTTTTTCAGTGAAGCTTATTTTTACTTGCATACAAAATAAGAATCAAATGTATGAGTAGCATGAATTTATTTCACAACAATACTCTTCGTTGTTTCATAGCATGGCACAAAACAACATTCTTTTTCTCTGTACTTCATTAAATCAAAATCAGAGTGTGTTCTGTAATACATGCCTTTATACAAACCTTTGTTTTGCTTTGGAAAACCACTTGTAAGAAGATTCAACCGGTTGGCATTAAATACTACTAAAAGTAATAATCTAATGCAGTTTTCAAAGCAAAGACTATTTTTAAAAACTTGTATTAGGACAGAATTTTAACACTGCATTCCTTGTGTTCTGAAGTAATATTCACACTAATTTTGCTGTTTGTCGATCTATATTGACTCTGGAGTAGATCTTCTAATATCTTTGATGTTTTTATATCAGTTTGCAGTAACGTGACTCCCTTAAATGTACCATTTTTAACATGTATTATTTTGAACATTGCAATTTCCTTGAAAAGAAGGAATTGAGAAAAACTGCTATGTCGTTTTTATCATTATCAGGTTATCTTCATAGTGGTTTTTTTCATCACATCTGTGTTTAAAATCCATGAAGTTCACAAACTAATATGGCTCTTACTTCTAATAGTAAATGTCTTACTACTGTTGAGACGGGTATTAATGCATTTTGCAGACAGTTTCCCAGAAAGAAAACTATGATCTTAACAAAGATTAATGATTTCAAAACCAATTTCCCACCTCATTTAGATGCTTGAGCAGCGATTTCTAGAACAAAAGTTGTTTTTTAAACCTTGAGAGCAAAATCTGTACTGGAGAATCCAAGTGATAAATAATAAACCAGTTTCAGTGAAGAAAAGTAGTTCCTCTCCTCTTCCTTGCAAATATTTAGTACCTATGATAATTTTCTGGTGTTTATGCTTTAAGAGAAATCTTCCAACTGTAGCTGGTATGAAAGCAGGGAAGAATAAGTGCAACATAGTTCACATTCTCCTTTACAAATAGTTACACATATAGTTTAACACACACACACACACACACACACAAAAGGTGAAATTATAAGATAAAAATAAA
The DNA here is from genome assembly GCF_905368555.1 of Meleagris gallopavo. Lineage (NCBI taxonomy): Eukaryota > Metazoa > Chordata > Aves > Galliformes > Phasianidae > Meleagris > Meleagris gallopavo. The sequence continues at coordinate 38,273,067 of NC_139404.1, forward strand.
ATGGATGTGATTTAATGAACAAGGGATTATTTTCCTGAGAATTACATGATGCAATATGACAAGAATAAATAAATTAATATCTGGGACAGAACTGGAGAAGCTTGAACAATGGTAGTTACATTTTTTGGTTTGTCTTTTGTTTCTCTTTTTTTTAAAGATAATCTTAAATAAAAGCTTCCTTGATTGTCCTTGACAGCAGTATAACTACAGAAGCCATTATTCCTTAAGCAGCCTCCTAATTCTGAGAAAGTTCTTCTGCATGTTGCTGATGATCTCATGAGGAATCAGTGATCCTACTGCATCTTCATAGGGAACAAGAGCAAGTATAGATACATAGAACAAATTTCCATTTTGCAAGGTACATTAGGGTGTTCAGAATTGTTTGCTCTTGCTGAACAGAGTGAGAGCCTAAGTGCTGTAGTGTTTGATGGCACGTTTATGTATTCACCAACATTTCACCTGTGGAAAGGCAATTAATATGATTTAAAGAACATTAATATTACAGTGTTTGTTTATAAGCTGTATTAAGCATTTATAAGGAAAGGCTGTGTAACACATAAAACTCGGTCTTTGTATTTGCAGGAAAGACAGAAAGATTGAAATGTTGCATGTTAGGCTATCGGCCTAATGAAAACCTTACACAAGAAGCCCAGTGCCAAAGAAAATTAATAATGAAGTTATGAACAGACCTAAGTGCTGCAGATAATTTCATTAAGGCCCCCTGAGGCTTCTTTTTTGACATGGAGATCCTTTATGAGCAAAGAATAACATTAGCCTTTTAAAACCTTCATCTCAGGCTGTGCAAAGACAAAGAGAAAGGAATGGGAGACTTAAGGATTCTACCCAGAGACAAAATTTCATATGGAAAGCTATTTTAGCCACAAGTGAAAGCTGTAGTTTTGAAGTTTTTGTTAATCAGTACAAGCAGCATGGAATAGGAAACTAGAAAATCATGTTACTGGAAAGTTCAAAGATGTAATCACAAATCCTATGGTCACCTCTTTTCATTGGTATTTTCCATTAATCTGCTTCTCTTGTGTTCCTTCCTAATTCTTGCGAGTGCATATGCACTCATCCACTAGATTGCAGACATCTCCTCTTTCCACTTTTTTTAGAAGTCATTGTTTACTGCCATTGGGCAAAGAATTTGCCCAAGAAGCCAGAAGAGAAATGTAAAGCCACTAGTTAGAAGGGATGTTTACCTAAAGCCAGAAGAACAGAGATTTTTACTAGCTGTTCTAGCCTCTCTGCTTCCCAAGAATTCTTGTACTGAGTTGAGGCTGAGTACTGTATTTATTTTCAAATATATATACTGTTTAATGTTAGCTTTACTCTTCTTTATGACCATGCACATGTGTTTCATCACAAGGACATTAGGGAGATGTGTTTCTTGCAACAGCACATAAATAAGCAAAGACTATAACAAACAATAAAGTATCAATGACACCTGGCATGTCTCTCATAGCTGAGAGAAATGCAGAAGAGTATAAATATGTATAGGTTTGTTTACATGGATGTTAGAGTGTAAAACTTCTTCAAAACTGAAAGTCTAAAACCACTGTGTTTTCACTTCTTTTTCTTTTTTTCTTTTTAATATAGAAATAAGGAATGGAAATTTGAAAGCCATTTTAGGGCTGTTTTTCAGTTTGTCTCGATACAAACAGCAGCAACATCATCAGCAACAGTACTACCAGTCTTTGGTGGAGCTACAACAGCAAGTACCTTCATCTCCAGCAGAAATCAGCCAGTCCAAAACACAAGATATGCAGTCGAGGTAGGTTAAAAAATTAATTTTCTTATTAGTAAAAGCATTTTATTTTGCGTGTTCAAAAAGGAGAAGTTTTTTGTGGAAAAATAGATCCCTTACAAGAGACTTGTATTTTATTTATTTATTTATTTATTTATTTATTTATTTATTTATTTATTTATTATTACTGTTGTTGTATATATGTAGGAATACGATATTTATCTTGTGTTTGATATTAAGATTGTATTTCTTATAATAAAGGTAGAATGATAATCTCCCTAGTTAAATTAAAGTTAGCTCAAATTCTAGTTAATTTTAAGGCATTTTTTTACATTTTGCTTCAGCTGTACTTTACACAGTAAGAGATTATTAGCACACACTCATGTTTTCCTCTTATGCCCAGTTGCACATCTAAATGAGTTATTTCAAATGCTTAGCAAAATACACAGGAAAAAGGCACAACTGATAGTTCAGTTTGTTAACTCTTTTTGTTCCCATGCTTTCTGTTTTTAAGTACCTAATTCTGTTTGAATGGCTTTTGAAATGATAAAAGAAAAGGAAAAAAAATTATCTTAATCCATTTTCTTCTTTTAAAGGGTCAAATTAAGATTTACATAGGAAGGCAAAAAATTCAGTGGCATCCTTACTAGTTGAATTATGTTCCTCTCATATTGAAGCTATGGAGATATTTGGAGAAGGTGGTTTCCCATTGGCCATGACAAAAGAATCAGCTTTAAACAAGTATTTATTTAAATCAAAAGTATTAGCAAGTTATGCTGTATTGAGGAAGGAAAAAAAGCTATTCACGCATAAGACTATAAGTGAATTGTTAATGAAAAGCTTTAATGTTGCTCTGATGGCTTTAATACTTGTTTCATTAATTTTCTTGTTTGAAGGATGTTGTGTGCTTCATGAACAATTGTCTAGAATATGATAAATCAGTGATTAAAATATGAGAATGCAGATTAAATTTTGGTTCTTGAGTCCGTTTGCACCTAAAATACTCTTTCATGTTTATGAAACTTATTCTTCAGTTGAAAAAACATTCTGCACTCCAAAATAATAGAAAACTTTGCCTTGAGACTCAGAATGTTGCAAAAATAAATCTATAGGAGAACACTGTCAGTGGCATTTTAAATATCTCATTTGATGCAAAAATTAGGATACACTTGCATTGCTTTAGACATTATAATGTGGAATGCATTTTTTTTCCCGCTTCTAAAAATTAATTTCTTTGAATGCTTTTTTTTCTGTGAAGTTTTTATTAGCATATAATCTAAGGAATTATGGCATCATTCTGGAAGAATCTGAGCACTCTGAACATTTTCTGAAGTTGATTTTCTTGCTATCTGTAGGGTGTTTAATCTGCATAGGAGGAAATAATTATCTTCTTATTCAAAAAGTTGTTACTTTTTTATTAGAACAAAGATATTTTGAATAGAGGCCTAGAAATATTCACTGCTTTGATCAATAGAGTTAAGGGCTTAGTTAGCTGTATGCAGATACTTCTGCTTATTGGGATTTGTTTACAGTTTAGTAAAACTGAAAACATCTCCTGCTTTTCTAATTCAGCCATGGAGTTTTTTAAATTAAAACTAGCTATGATGTTCATTTATGCATCACGGCTATTGTACAGAATTCTGTTTGTCCAAAAAACTTGGAGAAAAGCAGTTGTTTATCATTTGGAAGACAACTTGAACACTAGTTCTTTGTCTGCTCAGGAATGGTCAGTGCTGTGGGCATGAATTTATATAAAGCTTTCCTTTCATTATAATTTTGCAAGATCTTCAGTGCCTATTTCTGCACTTCTCCTTTGCTAAGTTTAAACATACATCGTTAGAAGGAAGGGAGTCTTTCTGCATCCAGAATCTCAGCTTTCATGACTTCATTAAGTGACATCTTAGGCTGTCTTAACAATTTCTACTTTCATCAATGCATATTAGACTTCCTGCCTTAATGCTGGGAGGCTAAGATTGTCTCATTCATTTAATGTCTGTACATGTTATTTATACCTATTTATATTTAAACTACTTTTTTTTCTTTGTAAAGAAGTACACCAAGATTAATAATGTCTTATTTCCTACCTGTAAACTAAAAGCAAGAATTTATCTGTTTGCTTTTACATATATGTATTTTGAGTATTTCTCACTGCAAACTTCTGTACTGACTGAACACGATTTTCTCTATCTCCATATTTATCCATAAAGGCTGTAAAGATAAAGATCCTTCTTTGTGAAAGTTGTCTATTTGAAAGATTCTTATCTTCTATTGTGAATGAATGTTTCTAGTATTCTGAGCTGCTAGCAATACAAAGAAGAGGACTTAAACAAGTTGACAAATAGATTTTTTTTCTTTCATTTGTCATTGCTCTGAAGTAATACTAGGAAATTAGTATAGAGTTACATGTCCACCTCTACTGCATTTGGAAAATATGATTTCCACAGATGTATATATGCAAGTATCTGTTAATGTGAGTTGCCTATGGGGGACTTAGCAACTCTCCCTTTCTTAACAGTCATCTTATTTAACTCAACTTGTTATTTTTTTCAATCAGAAAAGCCATTTTTGCTAAAAAACTTCTTAGTTTTGAGATCGAAATGAATAAGAAGGTTTCATTTAGAAGGAAGTCAAAATATGAAATTAATAAAATTCCTGTGATGGTGTTAATCTTGCCTCTTGCCTACATTTTGCTGTCTAAACTACGGACAAGTAGCTTACATGACTCCCAAGATTCAATTAATTCTGTGATATAATTTCTTTCACGGCATTTGTGTCTCAACATTAATTACAGAGGGAACTAGAAGATCTTTAAATGTTCCTATTCTACAATTTTATGACTGATTAACAGAGCAGGATTTAGAAAGTCTTTATGAACTGATAGTTGATAGTAATCTTTAAGACAATTTCTTACTACTAATTTATAATTGAGCAACGACTCTCTTTCTTTACTGTCTGTTGCAGTTCTGAATGTACCCTTAAAAAAATATCTACATGCACCTGTGGGTAGATGGCAACACAGCACACTTCAAGTGCTGCCCTCTTTTTGTTTTAGCTGAAAAATCCCATAGTTCTACCGTGTTAGATGAATCAGATCTTTTTTAAGGATTATATACATTGCAGTGTGCTTGGTGTGCATCTGTTTGTATGAACACAAAGAAACAAAAACTAAATACATTGACAAAGGAAGATGCATTTTACAGGCTTTTTTTTTTTTTAGTGTTCAGTGTTCAGTCACATCTCATGTTGTAATTTAAGTCTTTGAAAATATGTCTTTATAATTGCAGTTAATTTAGGCTAGATGGTTTTCCATGAAAACTTTTCTGTGGCAGGCTCCTAACAAAGGTATCTACAGTTGATCAGTGTGGCAGTACTTCAGCATCCATAGCCATTTGTAAACTATCCCTAACAAACTCAAAATTTTGAAAACTGTATACACAGAAGGGGAGTGAGATTCTGAATGTGGAAGGGTATCATTGTCCTATGTAATTCTAGTGAGGATAACCAAATAATGAAGTAAATATAAAAAGAATGAAGGAAGCTGATTTATGGTAAGTGGAATTTCATTTCAAAGAATATGCTTTATTTATGGTAGATTGTAACTTTGTACCCCTAAGCATAAAATCTCTTAAAATCATTTAGCAATTAATGGAAAAGTCTGTGGTAAACAATAAGTGGTAATTCAAGGAAGAGAACAGCTGTAGATGGGATTTCTGATTTCTTTTCATCCTAAAATTTCCTACGTTCTTTTGTGACTAACTGGGAATTGAATATTTCAAAATCTGGGATAGACACTTCACTGTTTAGTTATGACTGCATTGCTGCTTAGAGATTTGGTTAAAAAATACAGTGCTGGTGGCCTTATTTATATCTGTCAGTACAGATACATGACAACAATGGTTACATTATATTTTTATGCTTCATTTTGCTGGTGGATTCCATTATCACAGCAATACATCTAAACTTTCTGCAGTGATGATCTTTCAACCACCCAGATACTAAGAGAAAACACATGTGGATGAAAGAAGTTCTGTCTCATTTATGGATTAGGCAGTAACTGGTTTCAGTAAGCTGTCAGCAAAATTCCAGAAGACGGACAAACTATTTTATCACGTACAGGAATGATGAGCACAGCTTGAGGTCCAGATGGATTTTGTTAAATTTGTTATATTAAAAGAGCACCCTGGTTTTCCTAAGTGCATAAACAAAGTTAGGTAGCTGATTTCTACAGGCAGTTGCATATATAACTAGTGTAATGAACTCGGTTTCATGTTGCTTACTTCTTAGATGTACTAGGGAAAAAATGAAGCGAATTGAACACACAGCTAGTGCTGTGTAAAACACAGTAATGCAAATGTAGTGGTTATGATTATGAATTTAAATAGATCCATGCCTGAATACTGGCGATCCATATGCCAATCTTGGTTCCACCACTGGCAGTTTAGAAAAAGGCCTTTGTTTCAGTGTTCTTGAGGTTTAAAATATTGCCTTAATAGTCTGCACCAAGTGCATTGCACCAACATAGGCTAAAAAATGAGTCATGTGTCTTGGTTAATGAAAAGCAAAGGGATGAACTACATCTCTTCTCTGTCTTAGCTCTTGCCATTACTGATCGTTTTGTTTTAATGAAGATAACCAGGTATGCTGCTCCTGCTTTTTTCACTATATAATAACTGTTTAATGATTGAAAAGAAGACAAATTAGAAAAAGGTTTATTATTTTATTTTTTTCCAGTAGATATCTGAATGAAACGAGCTAATAGCCATATCTGATGTGTTTTTATTTGTCTGGGAGATAATGCAGAATGAACTGCATTACCTAATGTGATTGCAAAGGGTGCATGGCAGCTGACTTTCAAATGGACCTTTGGGATTTCATTTTACTTTAATTGAGCTTCCTTTAAGAGTCAACTTTTGCCCCATTTCATTCTGCTCCTTAAAGATACTATCATTACAGTCCTTACAGTTGCCAATGAAAGGAAATTGTGATGCCTTAACAGACCAGGGCATGAAGTTCATCCTTCCTGTAGCCCAAGTAACTAAACTATGTGGTGTATCTGCATACCAGTTATATCAGTTAACTGTGTACCTAAGCAAATAGATTATATGTAACAACGTTGGATTGCATAAATCAGAGATTTGTTCTTGTATATAGTTTACCAGTTAATCTTTTTGCACACTCCATTTTTTTACATCACACAAGTATCAAATTAATTTACACATTTATGTAACTCTCACATAGATGCTAGAGATTATTACAGTTTTGGGAATTCTCTAGGCTGTATCTATGATATAATGACAGAGAAGTACATAAAAAATACACCATTGCTGTGTCCTAAATATTAATATTTCTGTCACAGTTTCAGTAGCAAGTTGTGATTTTTTAATAAAATGGATATTTCAAAACAACAGGCAAAGCATGAGCATTATTTGTAGTTTTGTAATACATACTCCTGTTGCATTTGAACAACTTAGAAATTACTGTGCTCAAAAGGATTGCTTTTTGATAATTGCAAAAGATGTTCCTTTCTTCTAACCTTCATTGGAAATGGCAGACAGTGCAATAGCAACAATATATTTTTCATAGATTTCTTCCCTGTAATCCACGCTCTCTAAGATAAGCAATGTTAAAGCTTAACATAAGGAAAGAAAATTTCTTTTGAAGAAGAGTTTCAATTTCCAAAAGAAATAGTCTCTTTTATAGCTATAATATACCACATACTAGAGAGGAAATATAAAAATGTAAATTATAAAACATTTTAGATCCTTGTAATAGCTTTTCAGATTTCCTTAAACGTTTCATCTCTTATTTAATCTTTTTGCTATTGACCTCTCAGAAACTGCTGATATGTTTCACCTTCCTACATAATTCTTTGGACTTGTTCCTGAAATTCTTGTCCTTTGTTAGTTATGTTATTTATCATGTATCTGCATATAGTGATATATAGTTGATTTCTCCTGTTAGATTACCTCTGCCACCTGCTCAAGGATGATACCTCTCTTCTTTTGTCTGCACTTGAAGATGAAACTGTCATCCTTTCTTCTTGTCCTTGCAGTTTTCAAAAGAATGTTTTAATTCACTTTAGTGATGATTTTCATTTTATCTGCTTCAGATACTTTCGGTCCTGTTTTTCTCCTTTGCTTCTTATCACTCGTTACTTTTTGTATTTCCTTTTTGATGTACTTCAGCCATAATTTTCCTGTAGCTCTTAATGTGGTTTCTTCCATTTATCTTTTTAATGTCCGGATCCATCTTTTTCTATATTTCCTTTTGACGTAACCTTAGAATATAGTTATTTTCTTTTCAGATATTCTTTCCTGCTCTGCCTTCTCTATATGTACAGATTCATTCATTCTTCTGTTTCTCTGAAAATAAATTCTGCTGAAGTCCATGAATATTTTTCCTTTTCCAGATCTGGCATCTGTTTAATTCAAATGGCTTGCAAACATTTGTGTAAATGGCAAATATAATTTGAATAAATATAGCATGCAGTGGGAGCCATAGTGATTTATTATGGTCTTCATTCTTTCTTTTGTCCTATGGTTTATTTTATTATCTATTCTGAAGCAAAATGTTTTCTTATTTTTATTTCTTCCTCAATAGATTCCTTGCTGGCAATGTATGACTTGATCTTTCACTTGTATTCACGTATTCCTTCTAGTCACAGTTTTATGTTTGTACTGCTACTTTTTGCTACAGTCAGTTCTTTCATCCATTTTTATCTCTTAATATTTTCACAGACAGTTCTGTGAATGTGATATGATATTCTACATATTGTTGTTTGGCAGATACCAGTTAATAAGAGAACAGTACTCTTTGCAGCAGCAGCTATGGATATGATGAGTTTCTCTCTTCACTGACCAAAAAAAAAAAAAAAAAAAAAAAGAGAAGTGTAGGTGGTGTTATTTAATGGATTAATGTAGGTTTATAGCAACCCCAACCATTCTATAAGATGCATTGATGAATGTCATTATTTTTTTTCTTTAAATCTGTGACAATTCTTTTTGATTTCAAAGAGTGACAGCCTCAGACTTTGTGGCACCCTCTTTTTCATTCCCTTTTGGAGAAAACTTTGTTGTAGTCTTAATCTTAGTAATGGCATACATTTCTGTGTAGGTCATCTGGTGTATTCTTGTTCAAGATCAAAAATGGCACAGAGATAGGGTCATAAAAGATAAAATTATCCCTAAGAATACAGTCTCAGTTCTGGTAGTACAGTGTTGCTTGATTTGCTCAGAAAAATTAGTGCTTTTTAAAAGATTGTGTTGCTAGAAGTGAGTTACATGCCAACTAAACACATTAAGTTGCGTGTTTTGTACTAAGTTATCATCCTTCTTGTTTCTTTTAACAGTGTGATTTCACATTCTTTCACTGAATGACTGTACTACAAATACTAGGACCAGGGTGGGAAAGATATAGTCACTGTGGTAGAGGACTAGTTCTGACTACAAATCACTGCGCACTGTAAGAACATAAATTTAGATGGACAACTGAGTTATCTGAGTTTTTGGGTTATGAACTATGAATATGAAAACATTGAGAACAGAGTTTTGCTTCTGTTTCCAAGCCTGAATCAGATGCAGATATCTTTCCTGTATAAGATTGTAGAAGTTAAAGCAGAAGGGAAAGATATCTAGTTAATACAAAACAGATCATAGAATGGCTTAGATTTGAAGGGACCGTAAAGATCATCCAGTTCCAACCCCCTGCCCATGGGCAAGGTTGCCAACACTATATCAAGCTGACTGGTTTCTTTTAATATTGCACAAGTTAAACTAGGTTGAACATAAGCCATCTGCTTCTTTCTTGTCTATTGTATATTTACAGTTGGGCATACTTATTAACGTGTTAATATGTTCATTGGGTTGGAAGGGACTTTAAAGACCGCATAGTTTCAACCCCCCCTGCTGTGGGCAGGGCTGCCACCCACTGATCAGGTTGCCTGGGGCCCCATCCAACCTGGTCTTGAACACACTTGACCACATTTCTGGCTTACATCCAACTTTTTGTCCACTAGAACCCCCCATATTCTTCTCCCCAGAGCTGCTCTCAGTTAGATCTTCTCCCAGCATGTAGACATATCTGGAATTGCCTTGACCCAAATGCAACACCTTGCACTTGGCCTTTTTGAACCTCATTAAGTTCTTATGGGCCAAACCTATCCAAGTCCCTCTGGATGGCATCCCTTCCTTCTATTGTGTCAAAAGCACCAATGAGCTTGGAGTAATCAGCAAAGTCATTAAGGGTGCACTTGATCCTACTGTCTATGTTATTGATAAAGATGTTGAAGAGTAGCGATCCCAAGATGGACCCCTGGGAGACACCGCTCCAACACCGATAGACATTTCCTCCTGTTTCTGTATCATACGTATGCATCTCTGTTATACAAATATATGAAATACACGTGCTTATGTAAGATTTAAATGCATATATGTAGCACATAGATAGGAGGCACTACATTTGGAGCAAGACAGTATTTCATTATGTTAGCCCATGCTGTCAAACGCAAATGGTGGTGGTATGATAGAAGAGGTTGAACATTCCCAGCAATACTTTGTTACATTTTGCTTCCATGTGTGTCATGGTTTCATGATTTTTCATTATCGGTATTCCACATCATAACATCATGCAATGCACTGGGGGTTTGACTGCTGATGCTCAAGTTCCGGGTGCCTGTCCAGAGGAGAAGAGCAGCTACGTTTCCCCAGGGGGCTTTGCGGTCAACGAGGAGATATAACTCCCGGCAAGGTCACCTGATGCTCTCTTCTTTGCCTGCGCTGCTTCGCTTGCGCTTCTCTGCCTGCGCTGCTTCGCTTGCGCTTCTCTGCCTGCGCTTCTCGCCTGCGCTTCTCTGCCTGCGCTTCTCATCTCAGCGTTGTGGTAAGGCCGATCCACTATCAATTTCACATTCTCTCTCCTTATAAAATTCTGTTGATACCATATTTAGTAAATTACTTTGTTTTACCTCAGATTGTTGCCACTGTTTTCAATTATTTCGGGGTCCCTTATTTTCTTTTTTTTCCCGGGGGCGCGGATCCGCGGATCCCTCCGCCCTTCTAGTCACGGAACCGGGCCGAACCAGCCCGTAAACCGTTGACATTCTTGGTGGAGAATGCGGGCACCAGTTGCTTTTTAGCTTTTTGAACAAATCTCTCTCTCCGCTCTCAGACAGCTTCATTGGGAAAGTTTATCTGTTTCACCAGTACTGTCTGAAAGCGTGACCTTGAAAAGTCCAGGCGGACGGCCAATACTCTAGGATATTTGTAAACTTTGAGCCTTGCTATCTTGTTTCTGTAAAAGAAAAAAAAGAGAAAAAATGCTTTCTCTACTGAAACTGCCTTTTAAGGGGCTGCATGCCACTGTCTCTTCTTTCTTAATGCTAAAAACATACTGGGCCTTAATTAAGTTCACCACTTTGCTCTATGGAGCAATAGGTATATATAGCCAATTGAAAACATGGATGGAAATAACTATGTGGCATCTGCATATTATGTGGCATACCATTCCAGAGGGAGCTGCTAATTTTACAGGGTTGGGGATTTTTAAGCAGGTTTCCAGCCTCTCCTTTGAATTCTTTATGCGGATTTTCAATGCTCACCTGATCACGTTATTAATCTCCGTGAATGTACTGCTCACCATTTCACTTATTATTAGTATTTATTATATTTTGAGGAAGTCTGCCCCAAAACCAGTAAATACTGAGTGGCAGGGAATGTGGAGAGGCCTGGGTGAGACTTTAGAGAGATGGAAATCTTCGGTGTCATGGAACTTTACTCCAGAACACCTGAAAGACCCTGAAAATTTAAACAGATATTTGAGACAGAAATGTCGTGGCTCAGGAAGATCTGAGGAGGCCCAAATTGTTTGGGGCCTGGCTAATGCTTACCGGGCCTTATTCAATACTATCCTGGAGAGGGAGAGAGTTTGTGAAATTGAAAAGGAGAGTCTCAGGGAAACAGTGCAAAATGAGCGAGAGAGTCTCCTGGTCGAGAGAAACAGCCTCCAATATGAGAGAGATGCCCTCCGAATTGAGAGAGACTCCCTGCAATCCAAACTCAACAGTCTTCAATCTCAACAAGACACCCTCCAATCTGAGCTAGATACTCTCATAATCGAACGAGACAGGCTCCGAGCTGAACTGGAGGATGAGAGCATTGGAACTGACCAACCTGATCAACTACAGGAAGCACCACAATTGATGTCACTTGCCCCTGTAAGAGGACGGAAAATGAAACGAATCTCGACTCAGTTAGAAGAGAAGAAAGAAGAGGAGAGAGGTCCAGAGGAGTGGCTCCAAGATCCACAAGAAGCACCCCTAAGTCCAGGGGAGGGGCCCTCAGTAAGACCACGGTCACCGGCGCCAATGAGGGCAACAAGAAGTCCCGAAAGAGTAAGAGGTGAGCAAGATATCGTTACCATTGTTGATCGATCTCTGAAAATGAATGAAATTCGAAGTCTGAGAAAAGACTTTTCACGTCACCCAAATGAGCCTATTGCCACTTGGTTACTTCGATGTTGGGACAATGGGGCCAACAGTGTGTGGCTGGATAGTAGAGAAGCTCGCCAACTGGGTGGCGTTGCTAGGGACTCAGCCATTGACAGAGGTATTAGTACATGCCAGAACCAGGCCTTTACCCTCTGGAAGCGGATGTTGTTAGCTGTAAAAGAAAGATACCCCTTCAAAGATGATCTGATGCCTGAGAAAAAGAAATGGGCTGATATGGAAGAAGGCATCTGTTATTTAAGAGAATATGCTGTGGTGGAAATGCTACATAGCCCCGATTTCATTCCTGACGAGCCAGACCAAGAGCATGATCCCGAGAGAGTCAGGTGTACACCAAACATGTGGCGTACATTCACAAAGACCGCACCAGAAAGGTACGCCAGCACATTTGCAGCAATGTATGGCAGAGGGGAAAGAAGACCCCTTATAAGTGAATTGGTTAATAAACTTCAAGACTTTGAGTTACATTTAAGCCCTCTGCGAGCTTGTGTTTCAGCCATTACAAAGGTAGCTGAAAAGCTGGACAGAATGGAAACCAAACAAGAAGATATAATAGACAAACTATCAACCGTGCCTGAAGCTGATAAATCCATGGAGGTAACGGATACATCAAATGGGGACCAGAATCCCCAAAACAGCCTATTGGAGGGGCTGATCAACTTGATTTCCTCCCAGCCGGTGGCATCTAATGTCTCAGCTATCAAAAGAAGACGTTCTCCTGCTCGAGCAAGTGACAACAGTAAGACCACATCACGTTTTGCCTTGTGGCATTACCTACGTGACCATGGAGAAGATATGAAGGAGTGGCATAAACAACCTACTCCTGTACTTCAAGCACGGGTAAGAGAGTTACAAGACAAATCAACCACCAAGGTGAACTTCTCTAAAAAGGTGATTGCTCCAGTTGCTGCAGACAGTGAAGGTAACAAATAGAGGGGCCCTGCCCCCAGCCAGGGGGGGAAAGGGATAATAGAGTTTATTGGACTGTGTGGATTAGATGGCCTGGCACATCAGAATCACGAAAATATAAGGCCCTGGTGGATACTGGTGCACAGTGCACTCTAATGCCCTCGAGTCACCAAGGGACAAAATCAATTTATATTCATGGGGTGACTGGAGGTTCCCAAGAGCTGACTATGTTGGAGGCCGAAATCAGCCTCACTGGTAAAGACTGGCAAAAACACCCTATTGTGACTGGCCCAGGGGCTCCATGCATACTTGGTATTGATTACCTCAGAAGGGGATATTTTAAGGATCCCAAAGGGTATCGATGGGCCTTTGGAATAGCTGCTGTAGACACAGAAGGTGTTAAGCAGTTGTCTATTTTGCCTGGCCTGTCAGAAGATCCATCTGCCGTGGGGTTGCTACGAGTGAAAGAGCAACAAGTACCGATTGCTACAAAAACGGTGCACAGACGGCAGTACCGCACCAACAGGGATTCCTTGCTCCCCATTCAGAAGCTGATTCACCAACTAGAGAATCAGGGAGTGATTAGCAAGACTCACTCACCTTTTAACAGCCCCATATGGCCAGTGCGTAAAGCCAGTGGAGAATGGAGGCTGACGGTGGACTACCGTGGCCTGAATGAAGTCCCACCCCCATTGAGTGCTGCTGTGCCAGATATGTTAGAACTCCAATATGAATTGGAGTCAAAGGCAGCCAAATGGTACGCCACCATTGATATTGCTAACGCCTTTTTCTCCATTCCTTTGACCAAAGAATCTAGGCCACAGTTTGCTTTCACCTGGAGGGGCATTCAGTATACCTGGAATCGTTTGCCCCAGGGGTGGAAACATAGCCCAACCATTTGCCATGGGTTGATCCAAGCTGCACTGGAACAGGGAGGTGCTCCTGAGCACTTACAGTATATTGATGACATCATCGTGTGGGGCAACACAGCAAAGGAAGTTTTTGAGAAAGGAGAGCAAATAATCCAGATCCTTCTGCGTGCTGGTTTCGCTATTAAGCGAAGCAAAGTGAAAGGGCCTGCCCAGGAAATTCAGTTCCTAGGTATAAAGTGGCAAGATGGCCGTCGTCACATCCCAACAGATGTGATCAACAAAATCAGTGCCATGTCTCCACCCACTAATAAGAAAGAGACACAATCGTTCCTGGGTGTAGTGGGTTTTTGGAGAATGCATGTTCCAAACTACAGCCTCATTGTAAGCCCCCTTTATCAGGTGACACGGAAGAAGAATGATTTTATGTGGGGTCCTGAGCAGCAGCAGGCTTTTGAGCAGATTAAACAAGAGATAGCCCGTGCCGTGGCCCTGGGGCCAGTACGGATGGAACAGGATGCGAAGAACATCCTCTACACTGCTGCTGGAGAGAAAGGTCCCACTTGGAGTTTGTGGCAAAGAGCCTCAGGAGAGACCCGAGGCCGACCCCTGGGATTCTGGAGTCGGGCGTACAGAGGGTCTGAAGAGTGCTACACTCCAACTGAGAAGGAGATCTTAGCCGCGTATGAGGGGGTTCGGGCTGCTTCCGAAGTAATCGGTACAGAAACACAGCTCCTTCTGGCACCTCGGCTGCCAGTGCTGAACTGGATGTTCAAGGGAAAGGGTCCCTCCACCCATCATGCTACTGATGCCACTTGGAGTAAGTGGATTGCGCTGATTACGCAGCGAGCGCGGATGGGGAATCTCAACCGTCCAGGAATCCTAGAGGTGATCATGGACTGGCCTGAAGGCAAAAAGTTTGGAACACCGCCAACAGAAGAGATATCACGTGCTAAAGAGGCCCCACCATATAATGAACTACCCGAAAATGAGAAGACATATGCCCTATTCACAGATGGATCGTGTTGTATTGTGGGGAAACACCGTAGATGGAAAGCCGCTGTGTGGAGCCCCACACGACAAGTTGCAGAGGCCACTGAAGGAAAAGGAGAATCGAGCCAATTTGCAGAGGTAAAGGCTGTCCAACTGGCCTTGGATGTTGCTGAACGGGAGAGGTGGCCAATGCTTTATGTTTACACTGACTCGTGGATGGTGGCAAATGCTCTATGGGGGTGGTTACAGCAGTGGGAGCAAAACAACTGGCAAAGAAAGGGTAAACCTATTTGGGCTGCTGACCTGTGGAAAGATATTGCTGCCCGAATAAAGAATGTGGTTATAAAGGTGCGTCACGTAGATGCCCATGTGCCCAAGAATAGGGCTACTGAAGAGCAGCAAAATAACCATCAGGTAGACAGAGCTGCCAGAATTGAGGTGGCCCAAACAGATCTGGACTGGCAGAACAAGGGTGAATTATTTCTAGCCCGATGGGCCCATGAGACCTCAGGCCATCAAGGGAGAGATGCGACATATAAGTGGGCTAGAGACCGAGGGGTGGATTTAACTATGGATGCTATTGCGCAAATCATTCACGACTGTGACACGTGTGCCACAATTAAACAAGCCAAGAGAATGAAACCTCTCTGGGAGGAAGGGCGATGGCAAAAGTACAAATATGGGGAGGCATGGCAGGTTGATTATATCACCTTGCCACGATCTCGTAATGGTAAGCATTATGTGCTCACCATGGTGGAGGCAACAACTGGGTGGCTTGAAACCTATGCAGTACCCCACGCTACCGCCCGAAATACCATACTAGGTCTTGAGACACAAGTCCTGTGGCGACATGGTACCCCAGAAAGAATTGAGTCAGATAATGGGACTCATTTTAAAAATTCTCTTGTAGGTACCTGGGCTAAAGGTCATGGTATTGAGTGGATTTACCATATTCCCTACCATGCACCGGCCTCAGGTAAGATTGAACGATACAATGGGTTGTTAAAAACTATGCTGAAAGCAATGGGAGGCGGTACATTTAAGCACTGGGAGAAGCATTTGGCAGAAGCCACCTGGTTAGTCAATACCAGAGGATCTATCAATCGTGGTGGTCCAACCCAGTCCAGCTCCCTACATACCGTAGAGGGAGATAAAGTCCCTGTTGTACATGTAAAGAATATGTTGGGAAAGGCAGTTTGGGTTATTCCAGCCTCTGAGAAGGACAAACCTCTTCGTGGAACTGTTTTTGCCCAGGGACCTGGGTCCACTTGGTGGGTGATGCAGGAAAACGGGGATGTTCAATGTGTACCGCAAGGGAACTTGATGTTGAGGGAGTGCAGTCAGTAATTCCTAGTGCGTGTGTTTATATTTTGTTTGTATATATTAAGCATGATGTAGTGATGTGGAATAAGGGGTGGAATGTCATGGTTTCATGATTTTTCATTATCGGTATTCCACATCATAACATCATGCAATGCACTGGGGGTTTGACTGCTGATGCTCAAGTTCCGGGTGCCTGTCCAGAGGAGAAGAGCAGCTACGTTTCCCCAGGGGGCTTTGCGGTCAACGAGGAGATATAACTCCCGGCAAGGTCACCTGATGCTCTCTTCTTTGCCTGCGCTGCTTCGCTTGCGCTTCTCTGCCTGCGCTGCTTCGCTTGCGCTTCTCTGCCTGCGCTTCTCGCCTGCGCTTCTCTGCCTGCGCTTCTCATCTCAGCGTTGTGGTAAGGCCGATCCACTATCAATTTCACATTCTCTCTCCTTATAAAATTCTGTTGATACCATATTTAGTAAATTACTTTGTTTTACCTCAGATTGTTGCCACTGTTTTCAATTATTTCGGGGTCCCTTATTTTCTTTTTTTTCCCGGGGGCGCGGATCCGCGGATCCCTCCGCCCTTCTAGTCACGGAACCGGGCCGAACCAGCCCGTAAACCGTTGACAATGTGACAGATGGCAGCAGAGGGGCAGTCTGAAAAAATGGTGTCTGACATGGAAGTGTGTATGAAGCGAAAGTGCGGAACTGAGTTCCTCTGTGTGGAAAAAATGGCACCCATTGACTTTCATTGATGCTGTTCATGGGGACCAAACGGGATGGTGAGCACAATGAAGCAGTATGTGGCACATTTCAATAGTGGTGGCAGGGATGTGAAAAACAAGGACATTCTGGATGGCCATGCAGTTTTTCATAAGCACAGCATACAGGCTCTTGCTCATCACTGGCAAAAATGCAGAGCTAACAGTGGTCACTATGTTGGAAAAAATAGCGTAGCTGAGAACTTCCTCTATCAACAACTGTTCTTGTGCTATTTGTATCTGCTATGGTTTCCATAGAAATAAATAGGAGGCATTACTTTCAGAGCGACTTTCTAATATATGTAAACAGATTACTTCACCAGGGTTGGGCTAAAATAGCACAAGAAATGTCAGAAATACACTGTTCTTTGAAAAGTGAGTTTGTTGTTTTTTTCCTCAGTCTTGCTAGTCTGTTCTTTTGAGGAATGGGGCATATTTTCACTGCCCAGACTGTTTGGAGAGCATTGTGGAGCCTGTGGCAGGCTTGGGATTTGGAATCAGGTGAACCTTAGAATATTGTATCTTGTGCTATCTACCAGTGTACAGTCAAGTAGTCTGAGAGCAGGAGAGACAGTTAACATTGATTACAGCATAGTCAAGATCTTCTAAGGAACATTTTCTGTTCATTTTTAACTAGTATTTTTTGTTTCATTATTTTTTGTTTCATTTTTAATTGAGGAATCATTCTAATAAAAAAAATCTTGGAAGCTCTGGAGTGCAGTCACCCTAGTGATATATAAATATACTTTATAAGATCAACACCATCTAAAATTCAAGTATGCCAGTAAGGTAGAACTTTGATTACATACTACAGCCCCCTTTGATTTTCTTTCTGGCTTTAACAGATCACATAGCTGTCATTTTAGAGCCATCATACACCTCAACATTGCAGGAAAATGGCTACACAGTTGTGACAGAGTAACGTAATGTGATCCTTTTGATCTTTCAAAAGACTGTTAATGGAAAGTAGGTGATATGCAGGCTGATGCTGCTTGGGTTACCTTTTTTAGAAGGCAATTAAAATATTTTATTTGAATCAGCTTGATTGGTACTCACTATCTAGGTTTTTACAAGTTGTATCCTTCAACTTTACATGTTATACACTCTTTCAAGGAGCTTCTTCTTTCCTGGTATACGATGCTATTTGTTCAGCAGAAACATCTTCTGGCGGTTTAGTCCAGTATCTAGCAGTCACTTATCTTCCCACTTCGTCTCTTTTTCCTATGTCCCCATTTTAGTTGAGTATTTCTCTTCACTTTCAGCAGGATGACATTTAAGAATTAGTATTTAGTATTGTGACTGATGTGGACTTCCTAGATTGCCTGCATCTTTCAGGACCATTTCTTAAACCCTTTTATTCTGCCTGTGGCTGCATGCCCTCATTCAGCTCCCTGTCTGGGTGTTATCACTCATGGTGCATTCTCCCCATAGTGACCCACAGCGCTGCACAGCCACTGGTTGTGGTATAGCGCTGGGGTTTTCCATTAGCACTTCAGGGGCATCACAGTCTCTAACATCTGCATTGCTTCCCTCTCAGTACTTCCCCAGTTAACTCTGCAGTGAATTCTCTTTCTGGGCTGCCTCAGCATGCTTATTCCATTTTCTCACAGTTTATCACCAAACTCTGTCATTTCATCTCTATTGTGGTGATTAGTGCTTTGCCGGAGTGTGAGAGAAAACAGGAAAACATTAGGGCTTGTTTTCACCTGGAAGCCAGTTTGCAGAGTTTTTCTAAGATTTTGGGATCAGATGTGTTTATAAATCTTGCCTCTTTTGAGCAGGATTTACTTAACCAGAAGAATCTGTTTTCTCATTCTCTATCCACTAGATAGAAGAAGAGTGATAAGCATGAAGCCAGAGGCCAGCTGATTTGTTCCTGGCCTTGGTGCAGATGCAGGTTATGCCAGCCCCTGGATGGCAGTGCTGAGCCCCAGCTCTGAGCTGCCCCTTTGGGCTTTCCTGAATGCTCTGCAGATGGGGCTGTTCTCCTCCACAGTCCCTGTGTCCCCTTCATTCCAATGTATCAAGGCTGGGCTTTGCAGGCAGCTGCTGCGGCTGCTCCAAGGAGCTGAAATTGTGACTGTATAGCAGGGAAGGCTGCTGATACGAATATTATGGCAATAGAAAGGATTTGGGGAGCAGACAGCTGAAAACTAAGAGTATCCTACATTCTAGCCTTTTGGTAAATAAATCATTCCTCATCCTAAGTGCTGTGATGTTAAATTTCTGCTCTTTGGATTGTTAGCATGCATCTGTGCTGCTTTAATGCAGGAATATATTTATTATGCCTTTGAGTATTAGCATAAGAAAAATTACAGCTTTGAGCAAAACAGGTTTGTTTTCCTGACTGCCAGATGTTACCCACTGATAAGAATCGGGTAGGATGAAAAGTAGCAGATAAATATTTTATGCACTCGGAATAGCTCTAAGGTGGCTGGACTTTCAAAATGTTGCAGTTCACTTTGTAACGGGGGACAGCAGTTGGGAAACAGACATCTGTGCAGAGCTTCAGTGGGTACAGCACATCAAGTGCTAGTGGAGAAGGAAGAACCAAAATACTTAGGTGCTTGATACAGTTATTTTATGAGCTGCTAAAATTCTCTTTTTCATTTGACACGTTGGTTTAAAAATAAATTTAGCCAGTCACAATGCTTATATTCAATGTTGACAAATCTATCCATTCCTGTCAGTACTGTCTGGAAAAATTGCATATGGTCTACAGAAAGATTCTTGAATTTGCTAGTGGATGGAATCCCAGCAAACAGGCTTGAGAGGAAAGAAGTTTTTCCAGCTTATCAGTAACTCAGCAACTGAGTTTGAGTGATTTGAGTAGATTCCAGCTCCATTGGAGTAACACTTCAAGTTAGAAAAGCTACCAAGCACCATGACAAGGCAGAACCTTCAGCTGTTCAGCTTGTGGTTAAGATGCATCCTATTCATTCTGCTTTTCCAGCTCACTGTCCATGTTTATTGTACTGTGTATCACTGTAACTTCTACAGCATAAATGCTCTAAGGTTTAATTTGACATTTCATTTTTCCCACAAACTTCTGAGTTTAGTCAGTGCAGATAAGTGGCTAATCATTGCTAGGTTTCTTCATTTTAATGTTTAGTATGTAGGAAAAAAAAAAAAAAAACAAGTGGAAGAATTTATCAAAAGATGGGCTAATAATTTAAGCACAATTTTAATAACTTCAGTAAAGCATCATGTATCATATTTTCATCATATGTCTAGGCATTAAGAAAAAATGGCTGCAAATGAAATACGAAGTGACATACTAAGGACTATACATAGAAAAAATATATAGTGTAATTATGATGGTATTGTTACATTTTTTTTTACAATTCCCACAAAAGTTTTAATCATATGAAAGAGCACTTTGTCGGCATTACTATGTAGATAGATGTTCAGAGAACTGAATGCTGCTTTTATATATTGAATGATTTGGTTTTACCCTCTTAACACTGAAGTAGCCTCCCTTTTATTTTTCAGTGTATGCACGTGCATTTTATAACTGGCAGGCACAGAGGCAGTTTTGAACCTTTCACTGTGGTAGAAAAGTAACAATAATCATGCAGCACATTCAAGTGTCACTTTGTCCTTTATTTGTGCCTTTGCTGTGCTCTTCTTCAGAGGAGCCATGCCTGTGTGGGAATACTTTTCTCCTGTGAGAACTTTTCCCCTCTATTCTACACTATCTACCTCATTGGGCCAGCAGAAATTTTTTAATGTTCTTCTGGTAAAATCAGTGTCACTAGGCATTTCCTGTAAGTGCTGCCAGTCTGTCAAGGTGGAAGTAAACACTGTGGTTTTGCCACTACTCAGAATAGTTACAGGAATATGCAGAACTGTAAAGAGACTATGATTGTCAGAGCTTCTGCTTACTCAGTTCTCTGTCCCTTTCTGAAGAATGCAAGGAATTTGATTTTTTGATGGCATTTGACTCTGCCCTTAGGCTATATGGGTCCCACATGGTGCACCCGCTTATTGTATCTGAAATTACTTGGCAGTAGGCCTTACCTTGGCCATATCTTTGATATCCCTTGTGCAAAAGGTTGAAACAGTAGCCGTATCAATCTGCTGTTTAGTAATGTTGCAGAATGTTAAAAGGAATGTATAGTTTTTAGCCCTGTAGCACAGCATTTGTAGATATATTACTTGGTCTTAATAAACTAAGATGCATTTTCCTATGAAATTTAACAGTGAATCTAAGTACACGTGTTGGCTTTCCTAATGGAGCCTCTGATTCAGTGCCTGGGTAATGCATTGTATACATGAACTGTGCTGCCATCAATAAAGAAAATTATGATGGAATTCTCTTTCTATATAGCTCTACTGTCATGAGGGTTGCCTTTCTTTAGTAGAAATTATTCTGAGTCCCCACTGGGTCTGGTACGGCAAATCTCTCTCTACCTGCCAGACTGCAAACTCAGTCAGTTTGCTGGGGGGGGCAGATAGTTGTATATTCATCTTTTGTACTTTTTGTGGGGGCAAAAGCACAGGCATAAAGTGTTGAAGTGCTCTTTACATAGCAGAGCTAGTGTTCAGTCATTGTGCCCGAACTGTCAATTCCTGAAATAATTTCTAGAAAATAAGGCAAGTTATAGCAATATCCATTATTTCATAATCTGTGCATTGCATCTTTCATAAAAATCTGCATGTTGCATTACTTCATATTTTTGCCAGTTGATTTGTATTTTCTCTCCTTGTTCAATTTACATTCATTAACTCATAGTTTGCTGGTAAGTGTGTTCTTTCTATACATGTTCAAAGAAATTCTTTAATTCAATTTCTCTGTTTCTTCTCATACAGTCTCACAGCCAGATATGCAACTCAGTCTAATCACAGTGGAATTGCAACCAGTCAAAAAAAGGCTTCTAGGTCAGTTAAATATCTCTAATTTATTGCTTGTTAGCGATACTCAAGCGAGTCACTGTCCATTGGTATTTTATCCTTTGGACATAAGTGGACATTAATCAATGTGTATTGATGTTATGCGTGCAAACTTTGCATCAGTGAGCTTTGCAATAGGAAAGCCTTGTATGGACTGGAAGGAGCTGATTTGTACTGTTTATTAGTAATATTTCTGGTTTATATGTATCCTGCATCTTTGTATCCTGCATGTAAAATATCAGGTGGAGGGTTAGTTGGTGATTTTAGTGCTCTCTATTCTGTAGTTCAAATTCTTACTTTAATCGTAAACAAAAATGTTTGGGAGCCATCCCAGTTCCCAATGGATGTTTCACATGTATCAGGAACCTACCTGAGAGGTTCATAGAGCCAAGTTCGTGCAGAAGCAAAACAGAGCAGTGAAAAGCACTGTCAAGAGTTCTGCTCCTTCAAGTGTAGGCCCAACACAGTCTCTGTTAGCAAAATGCTTTGTTATGCCTGTGAATTTGACACAGCTGCTCTGATTCTGATCTCACCTATACTTATAGCACTATGAGCACCACGAGCACTAAAATCTACAAGCCGGGTTGCAGAAGAAAGAAGCTGAGATCTAAAGCTTATTCTTTTTTTGTGGCGCGCAATTAATGTGTTCATTAATCATACTTTTGCTGGACAGTTCATTGGTGAGAACAATGAACTGTAAGTTGCATAATCTACAATAAAGATTTCATTTTGCAGCATAGTGCACTAACACAGTTTGAGTTGCTGGCGATAGCTTGAAGTGAGCTATACCACAGTCCAGTTGCTTTGCACCTGCATTTATAGGTCTTCCGTTTTCCTTACTGCTGATGCTCCTGTCTTGTCTGCATTCAACATGTTGGGGTTAACAGTTTAATGTCTAATACTTTAAATCTGTGGCAGTGTTTCCGAAGCCTGTTCAGAGGTATGTGACTTGTCCCTTATTTGTTATTCTCCTCTTTGCATTTCCTTAGCTGCTTAACATGATTCTACAAGAGCAATTTAAAACCTGAATTCAATTAAAAGAGACAGCATATGAGGTAAACTGGAAAGTGTGTAGAGCAAATGACCTCAAGTATAATGTGCTTACTGTGGCAAGTTCTTGAATTCTGGCATGCAGAATATATGCATAAGTATTTCATATTTTAATAGAACAGATGAGTTTCCAGTGTTGCACATGCCTTTTCATTGCTTTTTTCATTACCTTTGACAAATGATCTCAGGGCTCTCACTGCCTGTCAAATTAGGGTAATGAGAAGGAGCAAATGGATTTTTAAGTTTGTTTTAGTGCATTCTTCAGGGAGCAGAAGATCACTAGAATTCATGGGTCACAGTAAAGGTTAGCACGCGTACAGCTGCAGAGCAGAGACACAGACAAGCAGGGCAGGCTGGTGGCCAGGAGGAGCAGTAAAAACAATGGATGGATTAGCTTTCTGAGACTTAAATTGGTAAAGGAAGACAACATGGAGCTGTTTACACGTGTCTGCTCATGAAAACAAAATTTGAACCTTTCTGTTACACTAGTACAGTCAACATAAAAAGTTTAGAAGAAATCTAGCATTTTGTAATTCATTGTAATGTGATGTTTTTCTCCCTTCTCATGCCGTTATTTCATCATATAGTGTAACATAATTCAATACCTCTGACTTAATTTGCATTGACATTATTAAAATCATCATATCATTGCACTAAATGAAAAACACAAGATAGATATTCCTCTCCTATGGAAAAAGTGTCTTTCCAATTTAAGCATTTCATTTTGTCTGTCAGAACCAAAGTGGAAAGAAGTGGAGTGACCCGCAAAGATGCTGCAGAAAGTTTGATGCAAGGATGTATTAAAGAATCTTTCATCACAGAGCAGATTCAGACAGGAAACAATGCAGGCTTACACTTGCTGAGGATATCAGTCTGCTTTTTTTTCCTTTGCATAGCCACTCTGTAAGGTTCAGATGGTGGCAGCAAACACTAACAAACGAACTGCATAACCTACATTGTGTACTTGTATCAAAAAGGCATGCATTCTTCTGTAGCATTCAGGTAAAACATTTATTTTCAGTACTCTTATTTGAAATTACAATCTCACAAGCCGAAAGAGGTAGAATTGCTAAAGACAATAGTCTTCTGGAAAATAACCAAATAAGAAAACTGAAATACCAGCTTTTGTGTTAAACACAGCTGTGGAGTACTGAGTACAGTTTAGAGAAATGAAATATGTTTCAGTTATATGTTGTTGTGCTTTAATCAATTACTGTAAAATCTACTCTTGAAAAGTAACTTATTTAAATACAAGTTGATGCTGCGCTTTAATGGTCTTTTAAGGTGAATCTGTTTTAGCAATGTTAATGGCAAATGCAAAGCATCTTCTTACATGTCTTGTGAATCTAGAAAGCATCTTTTTTCTCTTCTGTGTGCATAAAGATAAGCTTTTATTTTCATTTGTTGAGTCTACCCAATTTGAATCCTCTTGTTTATTGTTGCTTACATAAAATCATTGGTTTTGGTCATTGGTTTTGAGTTCTGGTCTGATATTTGTATACCGCCTCTTCTATATGTCGCATTGCATACAACAAACCAGTTTCTGATTATACTTCTAGGCTTCCAGGACCCTCAAGAGTGCCAGCTGCAGGCAGCAGTACCAAAGTTCAGGGAGCTTCCAATTTAAATCGGAGAAGCCAGAGCTTTAACA
The DNA here is from genome assembly GCF_905368555.1 of Meleagris gallopavo. Classification (NCBI taxonomy): domain Eukaryota; kingdom Metazoa; phylum Chordata; class Aves; order Galliformes; family Phasianidae; genus Meleagris; species Meleagris gallopavo. The sequence continues at coordinate 38,297,754 of NC_139404.1, forward strand.
GCATTGACAAAAACAAGCCTCCACAATATGCAAATGGAAATGAAAAAGGTAAGTGATTAGACAACTTACTCTACAGAAGTAATACACAATGGGAAAAAAAAGCTCCTATTCACAAGGGTCAAAGAAATAAATATAATACTTAGACTTGTGAAGGAAGCACTATGGTGTCAGCCCTCTGAATCAGGACTTGTGATTGAGTTGGAGTAAAATTTAAGAATGGAACCTTTCAAGATGTTACTGTGGTATTTCATCCCTCTTTGATAGAAAAGTCTTCGAGTGATACTTCTAAAGGGAAAATAAATCCATATTGCTTGTCTATAATCTTGGTCCACGTTCAAGTCCACTCATACCCATAGGAAGGCTGCCGTGTTTTTCATGAGAACTTTGCATCTGAGCATCTAAAGGAGATGAATGTTACATTTACATGAGAACATCACATATGTCTATTGTTTCTGGACCCTATGTCAGACTGAACAGAGAATTGAAAATTAGGTCAAATGTAATGAAATTTGGTAGGGACTTGAATTCAATGATCATGTTTTATTACCTTCTTTAAGCATGACTGTCTGTTTTGCAAACAAACTTCCCCTAGTCCTTCAATTTCATCAGTCCTCTGATGCTGTTTTCCTGGAAAATGTGCCTCTTCAGGCTTTATCTCAGAAATAATAATGTAAAAATTCAGCCTTCTGAGTTGTGTAACTAATCCAGTCCTCCCCTCTGTGTAATGAACAACATTTTATTCATATCTCTGGGTTAGAATACAGTTGAAAATGATACAATATACATAGTACCCATTTGCATCCTTGGGGTCTGTGGGAGGAACAAGTATGCAGTGAATGTTCTTCATCCAAGCAACAGGCAGCTATCCAGATATTTTTTTTTATAAAATTCTGATGAACACAGTTTGCCCCTAGCTGTATCTGAAGATATAAAACCATCCTTTCAATAGTTCCTTTTTTTTATTTTTACTATCAGTTGAATGTTTTAGATAGCTCTGTAGTGCAGTTTATTTTATTAAGGACTCATTTATTGCAAGACACACAGACTAAAACTAAAAAGAGATCAGAGAATAAACTGAACAGACACTGTATAGTTCACAAATACGATAGTGAAGTTTTGAAGTAGGAGATGTGGCCGCTTGAGTGAAGGTATGTACAGCAAGTTCAGGTTTTAGAATTACTTTGTAATGTTGACATAAGTTTTCTATTGAAATATGTGAAAGAGTGAAAGGTATGGCATGCTCATCGGTATGATTGCTCTTGGTTCATTAGTTGAAAACTGTCTTTGAACTGCTAAGGTTTACATGGCATTGCACATTTTCGTGGCTTTTTGCATGATGGATTTCTTTGCTTACTCGTTTCTTCACAGGGGATGAGAACATTGATGAGGTTTTTAGTGAAGTCATCACTAGCAATAAGATAAGGGTGGCTTTGTTTGTATTCAAGCATCCAGTTCTTGTTACAGGATATAGAAAATATAATGTTGCATAACTAAATTAAGTATTGCATATTAGATGTTACTATCTGCTGTCTTTTCTTCCTTTGAGAAAACAGCAAAATGGATGGAGGAATATTGATTTTTCATGCAAATATAAGCTGAATACAAGTTTTACAATATGTGTATAAAGAAAATGCTAGAGAAAATGACTGCTGCAAATGCAAGGATAGCTATCTGTTGTTTTTTCTTTTATAATACGCTGACAGAACACACGGGAATCAGTATTTCAATTCACTAAACTACTTTGCCTAACTAGAAAAGTAGTTGTAGCATGATATTTTAAAAATGAAATGATTATAATGGCTATTTTTGAAAAATGTTACAATGAAACTTCCAAGTTTTCTTAATTTTTGAGTACTTAAGACTGTTCTGTGTTTCTGAAGAATTTTTTCTGAGACAAACCTGAACCCTCCCAGTAGCAGTACTAATAATAACAAATCTCTTTAAAAAAAATGTGGCACCTTGAAAAAATTATCTTTCCTTACATTCCAGCACACACAGTAAGCTTAGTATTTTAATTTTTTGCTTCTAATCTAGACGCTTGCAGCAAGACAACTTTAACAGCTTATAATGGACATACAGTCCACATACACTAATTTCTGAGACTTTGATCGTATAGCAAACAACTGGTGATTCTTCATTAGTGCTACATAAACTGAAGCAGAAAAGGGGATGATTTGCATTATGCAAATAGGTAATAGAAATGGGGATATACAAACCTCTTCAAGGTCAGACCACTTTTGATACTGTTTTGTTTTGTTTTGTTTTGTTTTGTTTTGTTTTTTGCTGCTGTAGAACTTCCTGTATGTGCTATAAAGAGATCTTAGAAAAGATATACAGCATAAGGGTTTTTTGATCCAATTATAAGTAATACTTGAAATTTGTTCTCCTATTACACAGTTTTCAGCTCAGTCACAGTAAGGAAAGGATATACAGGCATAGACATAAAGGAGAGTTAAAGTGGTCCAAAATAAGATGTAATAAGTGTCTGCTATGTAGTGTGTCCTTTTTTAGTGGGTTCTTTAATGTTATCTCTTCTGAATGTTGCTTAGTACGTAGTTTATACCGTATGAAAGCCAAGGTCCCCTTTAGTGAAAGCAGTTTTGGTGCTCATTCAGAACAGTCCAATTTTCACCCATGGACATAATGCACTGCCATGATATAGGTAATATTATGTTACAGTGATCAAATCGGGGAAAAAAAAAAAAAAAAAAAGATGCACCAAAATGATAAAGATGTCATGTGCAGAAACTTTGCAGTGGAACTTTGAGTCTTTTTCTTGCCCTGGACTTCACAGCTTTTGGATGGGTTCCAAAGAAGTTATTCAGGTGACACCACATCTATGTCCTTTGGATTTAGTAAAATACAGAGGAAAAGAAAACTGGGAAAATAAAACTCTTTGAATAAGCTAATGGTCCACATAGGTAATAAAGCAGGCATTTTGAGAATAACAGCAAAATAATTCAAGGCAAATTTAACATTAAAAAAACAAACAAACAAACCTACAAATATTTACACTTCAGAGCTTAGGAACACTGTCTCTGAATACTAATAAGGACCTTTATGTCACCAAAATAATTGCCTACCTTTACAACATAAAATATTGTTTATATATTGTCCTAAATCAATTTCAATGCTTTTTGATTATTTTGTTCATAAAGACTCTGAGAAGTGCTGCTGTAGATCCCCATTTTCTGATGGCTGCATATCATTATTCTGTGGTCAGTATGTGCACCCACTGCCAATTTGTTAACGTGTGCTGTGGTGCACGTACGCCGCCAGTGATCCCTGATGGTGTTATCCTCCTGTTCTGATAAGAGATGGCTGCTTGCTTTGGTTGGAACGTGATAGCTGAACTGACTGAACTCACTAGACAGAGCTCTCATTCTGTCAGGCATCCTTACAGCTATCCCTTACTGCTTTTCCATTTTCTGTTAACCTTTCTGGTGTGAGTGACTAACATCGAGTGCTATGATCTGGGCACCTGGCATAGCAGTATTAATAAGCCTCCTCCAGTGTATCTGGAAAATCACTGCCAGGCTATGCTGCAGCTGGGAGCTGTTTTCTCAGAGCCTGTCTTCCCTACTAGCACTGAATACAGCAAAGGTCAGTGATGAAAAAGCAGAGGAGGAGGATTGTATATTGGGTTCTGGAGCCAATTTCACTTTCTGCAGTGCACACCTAAGAGGCTGAAGTTATGCTTTCCCAAAGGAGATTGGGCTGAGCCCTGCAGCACAGAGCTCTCAAGCAGAATGCAGGATTGTTTTCACCAGAACTTGATTATGCCTTTCAATAATAAAGGAATGGGAACCTATACAGAAGCCCATCTCTTTGTAAAATTTAGTATATATAAATATGATTTTTTTGTCCTAGTCTATATTACAAAAGCACCACAAGGTGGGGACAGATTTCATATAATGAGCAGCTAGAGCTAAATCCATTTGCTCAGAAAGCAATGAAGGATGTGCAGCTTCAAGTCATACATTTGGACTAGGAGTGGATAAATCTTTCTATTCCACATCTTTAATTACATGCAAATTCTCTCTATTTCTTGATAGTGTGCAGTGGAAACTTCAGATTTAATATAAAAAGCAAGTTCTCTGTTTGTACTTTTTAATGCTGTTTATGATTTGTGGCATAGGGATCAAATAAAAATCAGTGGTTCTGGAATCTGCATGTGTTACATATGTGGCAGAACAAGCTGGTGGTGAAACAGTGAATACCTCTCTTTTTACAATTTTTTCCCCATTAGTTCAATACTATATAGCAGGAAATATGGCAATGCTTGTACTCTTCTTTATAATCAGGATGCTTTCTTTTTTGGTAAAACTAGCAGCCTGAAGCCAGACAAGTATAACAGAATTAATTCAAGAAAATTCAGTGATATCCTGCTGTGCTCAGATTGTTACATCTATTCTTCATTAATTTTGCACGTACTTTAGGTGAATTTTCAACTGAAGTACCACTGGGAAAGCTAAATACCCCAATCCTCCTGTGTAATGAAGGCATGTTTAGTGGAAGGCAATGCATATGTGAAAGAAGGTCCTCATGCACACCCAGTCCTAGGCTATCAGCCATAGGGCTGATCCCTGATATAAATTAAGGAAGCCTGAGGGCTGTATTAATATGTAACAGCTGTTGTTTGCCCCAGGCTCTGTTCCAGGATCTGAGGCTCACCAAAAAATAGCAGGGGCCCAGCCACAGTTCCTGCCTTGATCATGGAATGGGGAACAGTTCTGCAGCAGCACAGCTCTGTATGCATGATGCTGCCTGGAGCCAGAGAGATAAGCCATCACCTTACCTCTCCCAAAAAATGTTCTGAGGCCACTCGTGTCTGTTAATGTTTTATTGTCAACCAACCGGACCCAGCATTCAAAATATTCTCGAAACCTACTGTGCAATTCATTTAATGCTGCGGAGTTGGCATATGTTGCTGAGGGCACATGAAATACTCAAGGCAGATGGCATTTAAGACATCTATGGAAGGTGGAAGTGATTGGATTTCTGGAGTGCAATTGGTAATAGTGTTAATCAGGTAGGGGCTGTTACATTTCAATTGTGTTAATCTTGTTTAGGTTTTTATTTACTTACTTTTAAACCTTTTTTTTTTTTTTTTTTTTTTTGCATCCTGTTTGGATCAGTACATTTTGTTATGTGTGCATTCTATTTGTTAAAGAAAAAACAGTTCTTCTCCCGAGATGCTCGAAATCCCCCTTTTCCTGTATTACTGACCTTAAGACTTCTAGGTGGGTAGTCTAATCCATACTATGGCCTAAGGGCTGAGACTGAAAAAATGGAAATTGCACACAGCTTCAAACTGTGCTGGAGGCAGATATGTCCTTTCTGTCCTCATCTGCTGTATTATTTAGACAGGGGAGCCACAGGGTATAACTTTGTCCTCTTGTGTAAGTGAAACATCACGCATAGTTTTTCTACTATATGAACTATATTTCTGTTACATGTTTTGTAGTCTCAGTTTAAGGTGAGCAGGACTAGGGAAGTCATGCTGCCCCTGTTCTCTGCACTGGTGAGGCCTCATCTCGAGTACTGTATTCAGTTTTGGGCACCTCAGTACAGAAAGGATATTGAGGTCCTGGAGCAGGTCTAAAGAAGGGCAACAAGGCTTGTGAAGGGCTTGGAGAATATGCCCTACGAAGAGAGAGTAAAGAAACTGGAGATGTTTAGTCTGGAAAAAGGAGGCTGAGGGGAGACCTTATTACTCTCTTCCAATATTTGAAAGGTGCTTACAGAGAGAGCGAAGGTGGTCTCTTCTCACTGGTGACAGGATGAGGGGAATAGTCTCAAGTTACACCAAGGTTAGTTTAGGTTGGATATGAGGAAACAGTTCTTTACACGAAGGGTGTTAAGTGCTGGAATAGGCTCCCCAGGGAGGTGGTTGAGTCGCCATCTCTGAATGTGTTTAAAAACCATTTGGATGTGGTGCTCAGGGACATAATTTAGTGGAGGGTTGTTAGTTAGGGTAGTATGGTTATGTTGTGGTTGGACTCAATGATCTTTAAGGTCTTTTCCAACCTGAGCAATTCTATGATTCTATGTTTGTATAATATATATATATATTTAGATAAACACCAAAAATACCATCTTTCTCAGTTTTTTTTTGTTTTGTTTTGTTTTTCTTTGTTTTCTTCCAATGTTGTAGCATTCTCTTTTCCTTTGGTCTTTAAGATTTTTTTATTATTAGCAACTGATTGGATTTTTTTTTTTAACAACTTATTAAAGATAAAATCTTTACATTGGAAGGTTTAATTTATATAATGGGATGGTTACAAGTCAGGCATCTTCAGGCACGCTTGAGCTTATTGCGGGAAGTATTTAGCAACACCACAGTGGTGGGAAAAAAGGCATTTTTGATCATATATTCTTGCATGCCCTGTACACATGCAAAATATATTTATTAGAAATCACATTTACCTTGATTTGTGAAAGTTTATACGTGACTGTACTTTTTATGCTGGGGGATATACTGTTACCTTTAGACAGGAGATGATGAGAGAATAATTGTACCATTGTCATTCTTCCTGTTTTTTAAGCAGATTCACCAAAAGGCCCTCACCCATCTGCAGGCATGAATGGAAACGTGCAGCATCCCACCAGCACTGGGCAGCAGCAGGTCTCTGCCATACCCTCTCCAAGTGCCAGCAAGCCTTGGCGCAGCAAATCCATGAATGTCAAACACAGCGCGACCTCGACCATGCTGTCCGTGAAGCAGCCCAGTCCTGCAACCTCCCCTACTCCATCCTCAGACAGGCTTAAGCCACCTCCTTCTGAAGGTGTGAAGCCCCCTTCATCTGGACAAAAATCTATGCTGGAAAAATTCAAGTTGGTTAATGCTAGGACTGCTCTGAGACCGCCTTTGTCGCTGAGCTCAGGGCCCAGTGACAGCGGGAGAGAGGATGACACCTTTTCAGAGTGTGGTGAGGTGGATGTGCTAAGTGGTGGGGTGAACAGCAGCGGTTCCACGAGTAGCAGTCCTAAAGTATCACCGAAGTTAACTCCTCCGAAAGCTGGAAGCAAAAATCTCAGCAATAAAAAGTCTTTGCTACAGCCAAAGGACAAAGAGGAAAAGAACAGGGACAAAAATAAAGTTTGCACTGAGAAAACTGTCAAGGAAGAGAAGGACCAGGTCACTGAAGCATCTACAAAGAAGAGCTCAAAAATTGCAAGCTTAATCCCAAAGGGAAGCAAGACAGCAACAGCCAAGAAGGAAAGTTTAATACCATCTTCTAGTGGGATCCCAAAACCTGGATCAAAGGTGCCAACAGCAAAGCAAAGTACTTCATCTGCATGTGTGGGAAGTAAGGAGGCTGAGAAACTGAGGACTACAAAAGGAAACCAGTCCCAACCAACACCTAAATCCCAACTTAACGAGAAGGCTTCTCCTTCCTGTGGGCTTGCTTTTTCTGAAGGGAAAGAACCAAGCACTGCTCTCACCCCGGGACCCTCCACAGCTCTGTCAGGCACAGCAACAAGCAGTGGCCAAAGCACGGGGAATGGTGTTGTCCAACTTCCTCAGCAACAGCAATACAGCCACCCCAACACTGCCACAGTAGCTCCTTTCATTTATAGGTAAGGTCACTCAGGAAAATTGGTTTTGTGTTACCATGCAGAAAAGAGCTAAAATGTAGAACATGATGAGCTATCACACTGTCATGTTTCTTATCTCCCAGGTTCCACATGCTGTCACAGCATCACGCATGTTTTGTTGATATTTTAAGTATTACTGCTTCACAAAAATTTTTCCCCTGGAACACTGATTCTCTACTTTATATGAAAACACTCCATTTTTGCCATTTAAAATTTGGGATATTTTGATTGGAAATCCAAGTCACGTTATGAGTTTCCTGCTCTGTTTTTGAAAGGTCATGGCTGAGTCAGGTTTCCAGTGAGAATATTCCTGTGTGCAGTTTAAGAACCTCAACATTTATTTGCTGATATCTGATAATGTTTGCTTAAAATACACCATTTGCTAAAAGAATCCTAAAATAAACTGCTGACGTTTTCAGAGTATGTGACTTGTAGGATATTAGAAGAAAAATCATATACAAACTTTTGCAAGCGTTTGAAAGCATTCCAGTATTTTGGGCAGAGAGAAAAGCTTGCTAGCTGTTAGTTTTTATACATGAACTAGATATAGATTAACTCCTTAGAGGCAGTTAATTTTTAGTGGTGGTGCATGATCTTCTGCTGGCCAAGGCTCTGGAATAGGGGAATGAGCAGTTAAATGTATTGATCTGTACCTGAATTTATTTTGCTATGTAGTAAAGCAACCGAAGGAAAATGAGAGATTTCACTGTTATACAAACCAGAAGACAGAGTAAGTGTAGAAAGACTGGCAGGCACTTTGAGTAATGATTTCAGATGTCAGCTATTGGAGAGCTTCAGCTACAGTTGTGGGTAAATTTAACATCTGATAAAATGACAAATATGTTATTAAACAAAATATACTGGCAGTTTTTGTTAGTGAGTATTGCTGTAGATAATCTTGGCTAAAGAATAAAGAGATGTTGAAGTAGGCTCTGAGGGCGTATGTATATCATTACATACAACTAAACATAGCTTCAAAACCAATCTCGATGAGTGATAAACTGTTTAAGTTAATTCTGAACAAAAGCAGTTCTGAAAATCACATGGGAGGGGCAAAAGGCATTATATAAGATACATTTATTCTAGTATGCAGTGGATTGCCTCCTGAGTTTCAATTAAATGTATTACTGAGTGTACTAAATATGCAATGTTTCAGTATAGCTGGCTGGAATATTTGCAGTGAGACAGTCGCTTGCAGGGTGGTGTAACATGGCCTACATATGTGTTAGACTGCATAGATAAGGAGAGAGAAAAGGAGGCTATGCTTTGCTTTCAGATGCTTTTGTTACTTAATGACAGTGTTGTCACAGATTGATGCCATTTCATTGCATGATGGAGAAACCTTATTGCTCTTTTAAGCTTCATCGTGATGAAAATTGTATTTGGAATTCTAAAGGGTGATATAAGTGTGCATCTTCCAGCAAAATTTTGTATTAATAATCTTCTGTTTGCTTCAAACAAGCAGTAAAAGAGACTGCATTTGAAGTTAAATCTCACATGAAAATAAATTTCTCCGAGCCAAGGTCTGATCTCAGAATGCCATGAGCCCAGGGTAATAGGCCAACTTTAATGAGGTTTTTTCTTCAATGTGTATCTCTGTAACCAAAAGCCGAATCTGCCCACAAATACACAGTAACTGCATTCCTTACAACTCTCAAGGGCTTTGTAATAGTACACGACGATTTCACAGAGGAATATAAATATAAGCAAGGATAAAATAGTCATATTCCCGAAGTCAGCAGATTTATTTTTGAGGACAAACAGCAAGTAGAAGTATACACAAAGATAGGGTACTATATTTACATTTTATTGCTTTTAAATCTAAATGTTTTTTGAGTGATGTCAACAATTTATACCTGGAATTTTCAGGTACGCTTATTGGCTACTGGAACAGCTTTATGGATCAATGAGGTAGTAAACAGTAGTTACCATTCAGACTAACAGGCTTTTTGATAGCTAGAAAGAATGTCGAGGCTCAGTGAACATCTATTGTAGTTCTTCTAAAACGTTTCAAAATAAACTAATAAAAAATATAATGCATTTTATCCAGAAACCTGCAGAATTCATCCAACTGCAAAACACTACCATAGGTAGTATGGTTGTATATTAACACAAGGCTAAATAGACAAGTGCTTTTTCTGGTTTATCACTAATATCTGTGGATTCCATATATTTGGCAATGATCATTTATTAGCTCTGAGGATATTAGTGTAGATTTGTGAGTAAAAGGAATTACTCCAAAGAGTTTCTTTGAGGCCAGCGTGAATACTGAGTACTTGAAGAGTTATCAGCGCTCATGGCTGCAAGTAGAACATTTTCACTGTTAATGGGCAGAATGGGATAGAATAGGCTATTTCACCAGCAGGTGCTACATTGCACTGTTCAGCTTTGCACTCTTGGTGCTTGGTCACTATCTGATGCCACATTGTATTTATGCCTCTTAAACACCATAGCATGGAAATTCTTACGGGATTATTACTTCTTTTCAAAGATTAGCAACAGTAAAAACTGCAATTGACATAATCTAAATGGATGTAATTTAAATTCTTCCATCCTCATCAGAAAGTAATTATTTATTTTCAGATGCAGTTGTGAATATGTTATTTACATCTCCTTTAATGTCCTCTCTGAACTTGCCTGCAGGGTCCAGTGGATTTATGACAGGCTGAAGAAAATGTAATTTGTTTGCCAGAAAGCTTGATAAGAAAGATGCAGCAGGAAAAACAACTCAAAGGAGGGTGTAAGAGATTGTATAATTTTTTGAAGTAAATCAACCCCTGCTTTAAATTACACATTCTTCCATGCAGACAGAATTAGAGGAAAATGGAAATTGCACCATCTGCCAGAATGCCTTGGACTTGTATCAAAACTGGCTGTAGAATTTAGTTATCTTCCTAGTGTTGCTTAAATTTCAGTTGGTGAAGAGTAATACAGAAGTTTAGTGCTTACTAGGTTATGCTGAAAACAGGGAAGGAAGACACAAAAATGAAAATAATGTCTGAATCTTTGTTCTGAAATCTTAATCGGATAACAACAGCTTAATTGCTCAGTATTAGGAGTTCTTAGCTTTCAAATATATTGCTCAGAAGTGTAATGTAACTGGTACTTTCAAACATTTTCTTGCAAAGACAAGTGCCAATTGTATGCAATTATTGCTTTATTTTGCCAAATTATGTAAGATTATTTTGTTCCAATAAAATGGGAAACAGAACAGTCCCAGTAGTAATGCAAATATTAGCTTACTCCATAATATAAATGCTTGGTTGACATAAATCATCCCAAACCCACAAGAAGTATGTGAAGTGATGGCAATTAACATTTGCTGTGAACTTGCTAAAATACTAAAGGAAATTTTTTCAGTAGAGCATCAAGTTTTATTACATGAACTGTCACTTAGTTTTATTTTATTGATTCCTGGAGTCACTGCTGCAGGAACTTAGCGGATCTCTTTCATATGATTAGAATATAGAATTCGAAGTGCCCAAATCCGAGAGTCTGCAGCACTCAGAAAGTATTTAGTGCCTTAAATTCTGAAAGTTTAGAAGCTGCTGAAGAGGATTAGCCAACTGCTCATCATCCTGTTGTGAATTGATTAAATGTCACTCTTTCAGGTAAATTTGTCAGTTAATGATGGACACACCTGAAAGAACCTTCAGTACTTTCTGAATTGAGACCGCTGAGAGTTGCTATTTCAATAGCAAGAGGATGAAGCTGATGATTTCAGCAGCCTAGTATAGAGAAGATGGAGATAGACTCTTCTTCAAAATGCAGGATGATAGAATGAGAAGTAGTATGCAAGTTACAATAGGGGAAACTCTGATTCAATCTTAGAAAAATATTTTCACCATGAAGGTGGTGAGACTTTATCAGGTTGCCCAGAGAGGTTGTGGAAGCTTTGTCCTCAGAAAGGGCTTAACCAGATGAAGCACTGAGCAACTTCGTGTGACTGGATCTGTTTTGAGCAGAACACTGAATGAGATGGCTTCTAGACCATCTTTCTGATCAAAATTATAATCTGGAGAGGACTAAAGTGTTCACTGTACAAAGACAGAGAAAGTAAATATAATAAAGAAACATGTTACCAGGTACTAAAATCTTCCCATCTCCTTTCCTATATGATGATTGAAACAATTGTATTGCTAGACCATAGCTTCAAGGGCACATAGGAAGTACATAACTATGACAAATGGAAAGGAGGATATAATCTGGTTGCACCTCTGGAGGCACAGTGAAATTCAATTCCAGCTGCTTTTTCAGGATGTTTTTGTACCAGCTTAAGGAAATAATTAAACTACTCTTCAAGGATCTTGAAAACATAGCACCTGCAGGGCTTGTAGAAACCATATTTGTGTCCACTTTTAGTGACTTGAAGTCATAGATTGTGGAGTTAAAATTAACTTTTTAGTACAGGATGTTTTATCAGATAATTGTGTTTGTTAATAATAGATTGTGCTGGTAAGCATATTGCAACTCTTAAAAATATGATGACTCAAATTTATACTGCAGTGCTTTGTTGATGTCTATTATTTACACTACTGCTGTGAAATTAAAGCAACAGTCACTACCAATATTTCTCAGTCATAGGTAGCACTGAACATTGCCATATAACATCAGTGTTTAGAAAAATCCTCCCATTTTCTCATGCTTGATTTTCGAGTAATTGTGCAAGAAAAGTTTCCAGTGTAGAGGAGTTGACTTCAAAGGTAGGAAGGAGGGTAGCGGGGGAATAAATCATTTAAGCACATACTTGATTACTGAGTTAAAACCTTAGCCTGATAACTTAGTTTCCCGCTGTTTACGAGCTGAAATTATTCTTCTACATTGTCATACACACTTCTTCCTTTGACTGAATAATCAGTAAAATGTAGTATACAGGGCCAAAAATGATATTCTGAGTCCTGTTTGGTTTTCCGTCACTGGCAGCGCTGTAAGCCTTTATCATAAAGCAACTAAGCTTCATCTTAAACTAGATATCCTCACTACTCCAATGGGAGCTTTCCTTCAATAATTCCTTCATCTCACTGTTAGAAATTTGTTACAAGCAGCACAATGAGAATGCCTCAATTTATTATTTCGTCATTATCCTTTAGCTTAAAAAATTGTTTTCCCTCTCTTGAATTTGTTATCGCTCTTTTTAAAAGCATCAGAGAATAAGCCTATCCCCATTCTTGTCTTTTGTAAGGCTAAACCAAATTATCTCTTTTGTTTCCTCTAAGAGTTTCTTCCTTCCCATGATCATCCAAGTGGCTGTTCTTTGCAGCTGTTCCCAATTTAACTCATATGTCTTGAACATGGGTGATCAAACTACTCGTATTCCAGATGTGGTCCTGCCAGTCTGTTACACTGACAGCAGTACACATTCAAGACAGCTGCACCTTAGAGAGCTGTTGGGGGAAAAAAAAAAAAAAAAAAGCAGCATGTTCATCTGATATCATGAGATGTCGAGCAGTAACCAAACAAATCTTTGATGTTATCTGTGTTTATTAAAGGTTGGCTATTTTGTTAGAGACAGGAAATCACTGACTGTGTTAAAGGCAGATTATTAAGTAGTGTTTCAAATTCTGTTCTTAATTACTTTTGTACAAAATCATTTTAATCAAACTGATCGAACTTGTGCAGGTGTGATTGAGAACAGAGTTTGTCCCATTAAGCATGTCTTAATCTCTTACAAATAGGTAACGTATTTCAGTGAGTTGGGGGTAAACTTATTCTGATTGCCACGATTAAAATAGAAAGCAGATTGTCTTGATTTCATGACGCCTGCTTAAATGAACCTAAACTGCAGATGCATAGCATTGGAAGAAGTGTCAACAGCGTGTTTTGAAAAAACTGAAAATCTTCCTTGATGACAAGAGAGATGCAAGTCTTATTGGCCCTGTCCATACCTGGACCTCGTTGTTCCCCTGGAGCTGCATGGTTTTGCTTGGAAGCCTTTTACCACTAGAAAATCTTCAACCCACGTGGTCTAAACTTAGCTCCAGAAAGAAGACAGGGCCTGGGCCATCTTGCACCAAAGACAGGGCTGCTCTGGAAGTGCTGGCTGTTGGTAAGACAGGCGGAGGCCTGTTAGAGAAAGACCTGTTGGTGAGGCCCTGTCCACAGGATCCTCCTTGGGTTATTCAAACACAGTCCTTGAGCAGGTGCTTTTTGGCCCAACGCTTCCACTGGCAAATAACTATTTTTCTTATGCTAGCAGAATTTAAACTGTTCAAAATCCATAGTCCTCTGTAGAATTTCTGCTGTCACTTTGAATAATTAGAATCACTGATGTTTTTACTAAATCAAACATTAAATTGCTGAATTAAGTCAGTAAAGCAGTTTCTTTGTAATGTGTATTCTATCAAATCAAATTTATTTTACATCATATTTGAAATTTCAAGTCTGAAGTAAGATAAAAGAAATGTTTCATGCCTCTTAGATCTTGTATTTCAGGCTGCCTGTAAAGTTAAGAAAACCTCATTGCATTTACATTTGGTTTGTGTTTCGATGGTCTTTCTAGAAATTAAATATTTTTTAATCAGTGGTGTTATTTGATATTACTTATTCAGTATTTTTAGCTTGAGACTAGATTTTGATGCTATTTTATATCTCAGAAACTGGATTTTGTGCTGTAGTTCATCCCACCAATCGGATTCTAAAATTTGCAATGGGAATCTTTGTAAGTATCTCTTCTCATGGTGTTTTTTTAGCATCTCCTGATTATAGCTGTATCAGGTATTTGAAAATGAGGAAAACAAACAAACAAACAACAACAACAACAAAAACATGAAGAGCAGAAATGTGCTTTAATTGCTGTTTGGTATAACTCTAGAAGGTTTGATTTGACCTGAGTTGAACAAGTGAAAACTTTTACTCATTGTCATATTAGGTGAATAGATGCACTCATTCGGAAGTTTTCTTTACTTACTTCACTCTTTACTTATCTGTGCTCTTTTACCTGTAGGGGAATCCAGCCCTTTTAACATGAGCAAATATATACCATATAGTTAGTAGTTATTTATTTATTTGTCTTTGTTGACTGTATAGACAATACTATCTGACAGAGGGCAGTCCAAATCACTGAAGTTCTGTGCTTATCCTTCTCTCCATTCACTAGATTGAGACATGTAAATGTTGGATACTGGTGTCCAGTGAGGATCCAGATCAATTAATCCTTTTTTAATTATAGAAAGGCAAATAATTAAGAATAGATCCTTTCAATCCTCTCTTAGAAAATAGCATACATAAGGCTCTTGGTCATTCAGAGAGGGCTTTACATCCTCTGTCTGGGCTAATGTAGTGATTGATGGAAGGACAGTTACACAATCAGGCATGCAATGCCATAAGGTCAGAAGGTGAAAGAGATCCTTTTCTACTTCTACACAGAAGTAGACTGAGGTAAAGTCCATATACATTTACAGATGTGGCTAGAAATGTTTGAACTGTTCTCAACTAGCTGAGGGCCCTTAGTGCAAGACCAGTAGAAGCCTGCACATTTCTAGTTCCTCTTAATGCCAACCTTTCTCTGTCTCTAGCCCTTGTAGCATAGTTTTTTGAGATTAATGAAAAGAGTGCAGAACATTTTGATTATCTTTACCATTATTGTAAGTGTCTTTTTCTGAGATGTGATTTTGGGCTGACCTTTTGTCCTGGGCGTAGTGATACAGCACTATGTGTCATCATAAAGCCCAGACAGACCTTTCATGATCTGTCAAAGTTACATTTAGTGAAAGTAGATGTGTCCCTCATTCATTTTGCTGATTTGAAGCAAGACAGGAAAGCAGGTGGGGCTCTGGGATTTCAGTTTATCACTGAGATCACTGTCTCCATACAGTAGATGTAAAATCATATTCAGGGTCAGTAAGACATGTTTGACCTTGAACTGTGTGCTGCATTTGTGTTTCCAGTAGTGTGAAAAGGGAAATAGTAGACAAGAAGCAAAAATAGTTTTTAGAGGTCTGTTGCTTATTTCACGAATCTCCAAAGTGCAGAAAGAGATAAGGAGTGCACAGGTTTTACATTTCTGTTTCTAAGTAAGGTCAGAGTTAAATGACTGAAAGGATTACAATCAACAGATCTCAGCATGACAAAACTTGCTCCATTGTATATGCATATATCTGTTCCCTCAGTTACTGCCATGAATTACTGAACAAATCTGTGCAATATGTAATGAAGAAAACATTAACAAGAAGGTAATTTTATGACACAAATTGTCATAGAATTATTTTGAGTGATAAGTTAAATGCTTGCGTGTTGACAGTTTAGTTGGTCATTAGAAACACAGTTGTGAATTTTAAGACTTGAGCTATAAATGTAATGCTTTAAAATTGAGATATAAATATTTCACCAGTCTTTCAAGGAATCAGAAGACTGAGTGTGTTATTCGTGTCAGAAAAAACGGAGAAAATTCATCTGTAACTGAAGAATGTTTTCCATTTTATTTTGAGAAATAGCTGGCATTATCTTTAGTTGCATTCTTTTACTGTATACAAATGTGGCACAGGTTGCTATTTAATGTCATCATAATTGAATAGCACCTGGGTAGGAGAGATCAGAGAATCACAGAATGGCTTAGGTTGGAAGGGACCTTGAAGATCATCCATTTATGCTCCAGTTCTTCATTAGGAAGAGATAGTAATTGTTATGTTTTATATTATAATCTATGTATCGGTGTATTCTTGCTACTTATCATTATGCAGTGGCAAATAACTGTATCCACTGTATCCAAAGCGTACCCATTATAGTTTACCATTGATATCCACAGAAATATGCTATCACAGAACATATGGGCTATATGTTAGTAAGTAAATGGAAACACTTTTTATTATTCCATTTCCCCAGTTATATAAGGAGCATTATCGAAAGAAGCTGCACATGGATTTAAATATCTGAGCCAGATTTCCATTCCATTCTTGCCTAAGCTTCTTCACACATGGCCTATCTCACTTAGTATTTCAGCAATGAAAGTTTTCATTTCCCTTATATATGTCTTACCATGTGACTTAACTGATTTAAATGGATTTTGCCTATATCTGGTTGACTCCTGCAAAGAAAAAGTAAGAAAAAAAAAATGGTTCCAAACTTCTTAGCTTAAGCTCCAGAGTTGTTTTTGAAGAGACAAAGTTGCAAATTTGTCTAACTGGAGTCAAACTAATTCAGTAAGAATGCGACATTATGGTTTTTTTCAACATATGTCTTTACCTAGGATGTATATCGAGATATAATTTTAGCTTGAGCTGCAGCTAGTGTTTGTTTCCATTAATATCTGTATGACAGATGATAATAATCCATCTTCTTGCTTGTTTTCAGAACTCTTTCAGAAAATGACAGTACCTCTTTACCACCTGCTGATTCTTGCACCAGTCCTACTAAAATGGATTTGTCGTTCAGTAAGACTGCCAAACAGTGCCTAGAGGAGATATCTGGTAAGTGACAAAAAGTCAGAAAAAGCCTCAATTTTGGAATTGTGTGCTTCTTTGTTTATATATTTTTTTCTTACCAGGAGCTTTACAGCTCACTGAAATAATATTTCTGACTTCTTTTCATGAGAGGCTTTAAGTATATAGAAAATTTGGATCATGCACAGTTACTGTTTCACATGCAAAACAGAACAAAATAGAACAGTTCAATTGGAAAGGACCTTCAAATATCACTACAACCTCTTCAGGGCTATCCAAGAATTAAAGCATGTTACTGAGGGCATTGTCCAAATGTCTTTTGGACATTGATGGGCATGAGGCCTCAACCATCTCTCTAGGAAGCTTGTTCCAGCATTCAGCCATTCTCATCTTAAAGAATTTTTTCCTTCTGTCTTATCTGAACCTCCCCTGGCACCCACAAATTCTGTCATTGGTTACCAGTTCCTTGACTGAACTGATTCTTTCTGTTCTGTTCTGCTCCTTCATCGTTGCCGAAAATGGGCTTTCATAAGTGAGGGTTTCAAGTCATTGTTACTTTTAGAGTCATACTTAATGCTTCAGAACAGCCATGGGAATTATACTTCAGGATGTTTGACACCGTGTTGCATTTAAGACCTTCAAATTAAGTCATAACACCAGAATTGAAACATTAATGACGTAAGATTATTTTCTTCTTTTTAAAATGAATCTTTATTTAATAAACAAGAAAATGAACAAGTCCTTACTATTGTACCTGTATTTTAAGTTAATGCTAGAGCTAATCTGGTACAGGTTCTGTTCTTCAGTTCCTTGTAAAATTGGAGCAAAGGCTTTATTTCCCTTGTTAGATTACAAATGTGAGGGTTGTTGTTGTTTTTTTTTTAATTATATTGGAATAGCTCCTTTAAAGTCAACAGAGACCTACTGATTTACATTAGCCCATGATCTGGCCATAGATGCCTACGGATGCAAAGCAATGTGTGTCATAGCTGACTTCTTCATCAGGATTGAATTGCATTGCAGGCTTGTGTGGGAGTACTTTCAAAAGGACTCTTTGACAGAGTTGTTCTTTTTCTTTTTCTTTTTTTCTTTTCCCTCTAATCAGCATTTTTATTCTCAATATCCCTTTTACAAGAATAAAAGGTGAAATCCTGTTCCTGTGGATTCAATTTTAGTTTTGCCATTTTACTCCAAAATTTTAACACTCAAATCAATTTAGAACGAGTCATGCATTTCTTACACAGGATATAAGTCACTTTAAAATACTCATTTGACACATCAGTCTAAAATTATCTCTCTACCAGAAGGGAAATCAGATGCTCAGGATTTGTGGGACTGCCTTGGCATTTAGCTGATTCATACTGACATTGAGCTTTTGTCCTGGTTTGTCTTACTGCTTTCAAAAGTTCTGTAAGTCTAACATCCCTTATTTTATAAAAAATACGACACCCTGAAGCTTGATAAAGTGTTCCCTGCAGGTGACAAGTGCCTGTTAAAGTTATTTTACAGTAGTAATTCTTTAAGTAAAAAAAAAAAAAAAAAAAGATTCTGAATTAATCCAGAAGTCATATTCTTTGGTCTTGTAAGTATAAAGAGTGTAAATTGAAACATTTAATGCAATTCAAAGGTTGCTTCAAGGAATTATCTACTAGATTATTAAAAAAAAATCAGTTCAGTACTTGCTGAAATGATCAAAAAGGATATCATGTCTCCCGGCCTTTTACTGTGCTGAACAGAGTGGAACAGTATCAAAAAGAAGAAAAAAGCATAAAGGGCACTAGGCATCAGAGATGTTTCTAAGCTGATTATTCAGACTCTGGCATTAGCAGTTGATTGACATAACAGGCAGCAAAGCAGAATCACTGGGAAAATATGGTTCAGGGCTTTTGTGCAGCAGAAAACAGATGTGTGTCACCTGTAATTGGCTTGTAACAGCATAAATGGCTCAGATGCTACATTTGCTGAATATATATTTGTCTGCTTGGTGAACTACCACCAAGGAATTGGTGACTGCCATTGGTGAACCTGCATGAAAAAAAAAAAGCTCTTTCACATGGCTACTGTCTTTCTCAGAAACCTTCCGCTGTTGCTATGTATGAGCACATTCTCAATATCATCTCAGATTTCTTTTCGTAAATTGGTAGCCAAACACACTAGCACAATTTATTTGTAGGCAAAAAGGATCAGTGAAAATCATGCAAGGGACTGAGCATCTGTGGAAACCACCGACAGGCTATAGGAGAAGGTTCATGAAGTGCTGTCCCACCTGTTTTATATTTTATAATTCATCAGTCTTTACTGTTTTTTATGGTACCAACTATTGATAAGGCCAAAATATTAAAGACAAAGATATCTTAATCCTTATTCCTCTCAGTTTCTAAGGCAGTTGGTTTCTTTAAAAGGCATTCCTCTCTTCCATCTCAGAGCTGGTGAAAGAATGGCACAAAGTCAAAGTGTAGCTGGCTTTTTCCACTTATGAGGGCTGCTCTGAAAGTAATGCCTCCTATTTTATTATATTGGCCCACGACCTCAGAGGTGGATGTTGGTGATATGGCAGTTGAGGCTGAACCTTTCCACTAATATTCCGTTCCCTGTTGTTGCCATGTAAGAGATGGCAGCAGAGGGGCTGTCTGACAAAATAGTGTCTGACATGGAAATATATATGAAGCAAAGGTGTGTCTCTAAATTCCTTTGTGTGGAAAAAATTGCATCCATTGACATGGATTGATGATTGCTGATCAGTTATGGAGACCAGCCAGTGGATATGAGCACAATGAGGCAATGGGTGGTCTGTTTCAGTAGTGACAGCAACAGTATATCACTTCTGCTGGTGCAGATTTTTATGAGTGCAGGATGCAGGCTTTTGTTCATGGCTGGTGAACATGCACAGGTAATGGGGGTGACTGTTTTGAAAAACAGTGTTTTTTCTGTATCAGTTTTTTGTGCTTATCATAGATGCTGAAATTTCCATGGCAATAAATAGGAGGTATTACTTTTGGAGCACCCTACTTGCTTCTAGCCTGGGCAAGTGATAACTTGGTTTTACTTGTAGAGCCATGGGACAGGAGGCTGGTGCTGGAAGGTGGAGGAGATAGTAAGGCTGGTGTAGACATGAACACTTGTTAATTGTCCCTTTCTTTGATTGTCCCCAGCCTGCTGCCATAGCTAACTTACCATATGTGTTATGCCTAAAGCCAGTTCTGCCTCTTGGTAGAGCTACTGTAAGTCTGGGTTTCTCTACAGTTCCTCCATCTCTGCTGGGAATGTGTTCCAGCTGTGATCTCAAGTGCTTCAGAATTTTTCCCTCCTTTCTTTTTGGTGAATATTCCACAGCTCAGCAGAGCACTCCCAGATGTTTCAATGGTGGACGTGCAAATCAGCAGCACAGCACACATTGTGTATGTATGTATGTGTAACACCTCCTGCACACTTTGGTGGCAATATTTCTGTATGTAGTATCTGAAACATTTATCAGTTTCAGCTGAAAATTTATTGAAGAAGGATGTCAGTAAGTTAATTATTTAACAGTCCTCTAAAAGTGGTACATATCTGTAACTACAAAGTGTGATTTTATGAAATCAGTGATAATGTTTGATTTTAGCATTTACTCAATCAAAGAGCTGAAAGCAAAATGTCTAATTAAATCATTATTCATGAATTTACAAATATTGGTAAATTATAAAAAAATCTGAAGGATGAAGCAGAAATGACAGTAATTTAGTTTGAGTTATGTGCTAATATCAGTGACAGGATTCTCGTAACAGCATTCAGTTTTCAAGCTTTTATGTTACTGTGTTCTTTTGTGCTCTGAAATAGAAATAGAGAAAAGAGAAGAACAGAGAAATGAGGGGGAAAAAAAGAAATAATTTTTTTCAAGTAGGCTTCACTGAGGATACTCATAATGTTATGCGTTTGCAGATCTATTACATAATTCATTTGAACAACTGCTAATGATGTGCAGAGACTTCAGAGAACATCTTATCTGACAGCAAAAGTTGTCCCAAGTTTATTAATGGTTAAAATCATTTTTATAATTCCTTTTATGAAAGAGATGGTAAATACAGTGTCATGCATTATACTGACTGTGATAGAGTGGGGAAATTCCCTGTGCTGTTCTTTATTTGACCATGTTCCTGTGTGCTGGGTGGGGAACACGGGGTGGTTGGGGAATAATGCTCTGTCATGACATTTGCTTTGTTCTCCCATACTGTGCGGTTGGTTTGGAAAGATTTATTTATTCATTGTTTCAGTTTAAAATGGAGGCATGAGCTTTACAAAAGTATTTTTCAGTAAAGAAACCTGAGAATTTCCACACTGCAGTTTTATGTTTTGTCAAATAACAGACTGCAGAGACGTGTGGTAAAGCAGGAGGATAAATCCAGAGCTCATTGCACTGACAATTTGGTCAAAATGTACATGTGCATTTGCTCTATCTAAGGATAGATCTGTATACCAAGTGAGGCAGTGGGATTCATAGGAGAAAAGTTTGTGTACTTTTATAATTAAGGGCTGTAGTGTAATGTTTGTATACATGAGGGCTGAATGAAGATTGTGTGAGTAGACCACATATAGAGCCTCCATATCCCAACATTTCACTCACTATGTTTTTAATACACAAAAAGAAAGGGTAGGTGCCATCTATGCTCCTGGGGCCCCCACAGAGACCAGCTGTCATTTTTATTCTGGACTTTGTCCCATGCTGCAACTGGACTGTGGTAGGTAGCTCTGAGGACTACATATGCCAGGCCAGTTTTGATGCTCCTGTGTCCAATGTGTCTGTGCAGAGAGCTGAGTGCTTCTCTAGGAGAGCAATGCTTGGTGCTGCCCACAGAGCTGGAGCCCCACTGAGAGCATCCCCACCAGCTGCTGCTGCTGGTGGACACAAGCACGATTGCAGAAACCACCAAGGGCGCATGTGCCACTAAGCCTAGCAGACCATGGGAGTTATGTCAGTGGTGCAGCCCTCCAGGTGTTGCTTTTCAGACGTAATATGTGAGACTTAATCATATCAGGGTGACAGAGTTTTCTTCTCTCATGACTCTGTGGGCTAGGTGGGGGGTAGGAGTGGGCTCACTTCTTGACTGTCTTTCTAGGATTGTGTCAGTGATTCAGTGTGGAAACTCTCATTGCTTGAGACTCTTTTCTCAGTTCTGTGTTTATGAGGGTTACCCAGGAAAAAATGCAGTTTGCCTTTAACATTTTTTAAGAAGTTTCTCCCCCTGTTCTTTTATTTTTCTAATGTTTTAAAAAGTGCATTGAGAAAGAGAAGTGCAAGGAATGCACTGAGGCTTCTCTTTATGTCCGCTTATTTCTGTAGGGAATCTGAATACTTTATAATTCTTAGAATGGCATTTTCAAAGGTTACCTCCCTGTCAAAGCTTCCCGGGTAGGGATATGAGAGAAGCGATATATTGTTACATTAAAAAAATCATGTTTGAAGATTTCTATATAATGTTTTATGACACCAGTTGCCCTTAGATAAGGAAATCTGTATATAGAAATTAGGAGTTTTTTTGTTTATCCTTCTACCATTTCTGGAGCTTACATCTTTTTCCCTGTGAGAAAAGGTATATATTAAAATGTAAAGTCTTCTTTTCCTCTTGATGTTTTATTTAAAAAACACATTTAGATTTGAACAACTTAGTTCAGACATGATAGCGAGTTTCTTTATATGAAAACTACTATTCCATTTAATAGGATTTCTTCAGAAGATTGTGAAACAATAATTTAATCACAGCTTTTTAATTCCATACTAGAGTCTGAACCTCACAGAGATGCAAACAAGGTATATTTTAAGACTAAAGAAACAAAATATTTCCTTCTATAAATCACCTTGCTGGGTAGTTGCTGTTGCATCCTATTTATTAGCTTCCTTATGATCTTAAATTACATTTTCTAATTTATAACAGAAATTGCAAGGCTCAAGGTCCATTTGCAAATCTGCTTTTAGCTTCCTACACAAGGACTGGCAGTGATATGGAAGAAATAGTTCATCATCCTTACCTTTCTGGGAGAATACTAGCATTTGCACTGAGCTAGCTGTGTGACTGTAGCATCCCGTTCAGGTGGAGCTTTATCTTGAAACCTGTGGCACTGTAAACTGGGCAGAGGCTTCTGTGTCTCCGGTTTAATTCATCAGCATGTTTGCTGCCATGGCAGCCAGCAGTATTCGCTGCAGTAGCAGAGAAGAGTCATATATCTGGGAATGCAGGTTGAATACTAAAATGCAAGGAGGCTTGTGCAGAGCTTTGCTTCAGTGGTTAATTTTGGCTCTTTATTGAGCTCTGACGTGGAGGCTGTACTTGCAGTTCTGTGGCAGCCCATCTGAAGTGAAGAGCCGTGCGCTGGGATCAGTCATGATCTGGTGAGAGAGGGAAAAACGCCTGATATAGCACTTGTGCCTAGTTTGGATTTCAGAGTGCAGCAGCCGTAGACAGAGATGCAGGCCCACCGCTCCGATGAGACCAGTGATTGGATGGAGAGGGGAAAACACGGCTGGCTTTTGGGATTACTTCTGTGCTGGAGCAGAGTGTTTGATCAACTCTCTTCTGCTTGAGAGAAATCCAAGTGAAAATGACTGTAAGTACTGCAAATTAATGTGACAGGAGAGAAGTGGCTTAGCAGAGACAGCAACGTAATTTTAAAGAAAATGACTGTGCCTGTCTAGTCATTTACAGTATGTACTGTGCATGTTTGAGCTGTGCTTTTCATTACACGTGAAACGATGTGCTCCCTGGGATGTGCAGCGTGTGGTGCTGCAAGGGTCACCTCCAGACCGTGCTGAAGAACTGAACTGCTGCCCATCTCGGGAATATGAAATCTGACTGAGGCAAAGCACAGCTGGGAAGATGCAGCGATCTGCTGAACTGTCAGTGTTTAAAGGCAAGGAGGTTAGGAGAGGGTGTGTTCGTCTTCAGAAGCAGAAGTCTCTAACCAACCTCACGCTCATCAGCGAAGGGGAGAAGAGGCGACACTCATATAGGGAGAACTGGTTTGGAAATGCCTCCAAGTCCAGCCAGAGTTACCATCAGCAGGAGGCAGAAGCTGGGAGCAAAGGCTTGCTTTCCAAGGCACTCTCGCGCTCAGTGCACTCCCTCTGTCAGCCTGGCCTCACCACACCCCAAGCATTTCAAGCACTACCATCTGCTGGAAGCAGGACTTTCAAGAGGTCTGGAGACCGGCGTACAGATGAAGGCTTTGGGATTGATAATCAGGAGAGGGGGAAATCAGATGATGAAAATGTGTCCTGCACAGCTCATTTTGCTAGCAGGAACTGGGCAGAGGAGGAGGAGGAGGAAGGCTGTTTGCGTGAAGGAACTGCACATCTGGATGAAGATGTCATAATAACGATGCTGGGGGACTTAGAACAGGTCCTTTATACTGATATTTTGGGTAAGTTTATGTTGTCTTGAAATCAGGAGACCCGTGAATTATCACATTTCTGCACAGAGCAGATTTTTGATCTTGACAGTGATTTCATGAGACAGAACTGGGTTTGTTTGCAGTAGTATGCAAAAACAGAGTCTGGTCACTTTTTCCTTGTTTGCTTACTCTTATCTCTAAAGACTGTGAAATGAAGACAATTGTCCAAATCGTTTTTGATGGGTGCATGGGCAGCAACAATGTGTGAATAATTGAGTGTAGTTTTCTTAAGCTGTTGGAAAAAATTAAGGTGAAACACTTAGGTACTATTAGTTCACTCTAAAATTAATCTCATGGCATTCGTTTCCATGAATTTTAAACCAAACCTTGAATTCAGGATTCCAATTTATAGCAAATATATCTTGGCCTACATACAAACTGTCCATTACTGCTCTCCCCTTCCCTCTGTTGATAATTTCATCCATATATGAGGAATTGTTAGTGCCAGGGTTTTACAATTTAGCTCTATCAGTGCATGCCAGAGAGCATTTGAAGTCCGCTGCCATAGGTTCTTCAAAAGGCTTCTGTATTACTGGCTTTACTTTTCATCTCTCAGTGCTCAAAGTGTTCATTTCTAGAGCTTAGTTCTTTAGCTTGTCAAATGGTTGAAATGTCTTCTTGCTTTTCCAAGGTCACCCAGCATGCATCTGGCCTGGAGGCTCTTTTCTGATGGGTGTGCTAGCCTTGATTGTGTTTAAACTCAGGATAAAAAGTTTGCTGTACATGTAATGTAGAAAGCTATCATCTCCAAATGACAATGAAACAAGCGCTCTCTTTTTATGATTAACCTAGTAGACTATAGCCGTATTCTAGAAGAGGTTTCTAGAGATTAGAGGCTTGTTAGCAAAGGTAGCTGAACTCTTCACCTTCTCCAGCTTCTCTTCATCTTTCCTTGAGCAAATCTCTGTTCTTTGTGAGCCTGTTTCCCCACCTGCAGAGTGACACTGGTACTCTCATTTGTGAATGAAGTTTATGTCTAAGAGCAAAAAATTCTCTGCTGCTTATTATTTGAATCCTTTAGTAAAAATCACAAAATTAATGCAATTATTATTCTCTCATTATCTGCTTTGGGCTGTAATTACATGCACTCAAGTTCCAAAATGATTCTGAATGCTATTTTTAAATATTCAATGTTGGTAAGCTTCAGAATAGTAAATGTAAAAGTTTAACCTAGGGGATTATTGATTTCTGTAATGTGCTTTTTTTTTTATTTCCTGTATGTGTATCTCATACAGGAAGAACAAGCAGTGTTTCTTAGAAACTTACTGAGAGAAGCTGTAATGTTTCACTACTAACAGGCAAGAATTTGGGAGGCAAATTTTTGGAATGCTTATGTTTAATACAAATGATGAAGCTACAAGTGATTTAAGGAGATTACATTCATGAAGTTATTAAAATATCTACATCCAACTTCTGTGTAGGAGGAACAGTATTTTGAAAGAAAGTTTCACAGTGTCCTGGTTTTAGTCATTCTTATCCCAGCCTCTTTGTGCATGAAGCAGAATGACTTTTCTTGTGTGCAAAGCAGAGTACTTGAGATTACAAACCATTACTAATATGTAAGGGCATGCAAGTATGGGTTGACTGCATGATGGCAGTGCCTATTATTACAACAGGGTGTCAGGAGGAATTTGGGATCCCTTTGAACCTATCCGTTGTGTCCCAGTCTTTCTGCAATAAGCACATAGTGGCTGTTCTGGCAAACGAGCTGTAGCTAGCTTTCAGAATAATGTATCCACCAGCCCTATAGTCTTCTGTGTGGAAGACTTTATGTACATTAGGAGCAACAGGAAAGTCCTCAAAATGTAGATAATGTCAGGTTCAAGTCAGGTCCGAGAGTCTCACACTCACCACAGAAAATTTCTCAAATATTGTGTTCTGTTATTTATACTTTTTGACTTATTAATGAGGGATACAGCATAAGCCCATCAGTCCACCTGTAAGAGAAAGAAAAAATAATAGTTACTTGTAAAACAGTAGCTATGGTAATGGGGATTTCTGACTGGATCATAACATTCCAGTTCTATCTCTTCTAGAAAAAGTAGTGGAATGGTTTTGATATTACTCCTGTGTGACTGAGACATCAAAAGAGATTAAACCTCAAAATTTCCACCTTTCCAGGGGATAAGAGTGCTACTTTTTATGATGTTATCTGTCTGAAGATGAGACATTCTCTCTGAAAATATATTTTGGCAGTTTGCCATGTAAACATACTTTTTTTCTTTTGCTTTGCAATTACACCTGAAGGCTTTGTTATACTAGTTATTGTGCAATATATATTAAAAAAGACAGTTATTGTCATTGTTGCCGCAAGAATTCGCAGAGTTAGCATACAGCAAAGGACAACTGGCAAGGATAAACAAGGAAAAGACAAAGAAACTGTATATGCAGATTATATTGAGTTCCTCAAATAAATACAGAGGTAAATGATTGTTTTGCCTTAATTTTGCCTGCTTACACCCTGAGATTTATCTTTCTGTGTTAATGGAATACTACCAAGCTTATGATTCACTTCTGGTTTGAGGCAAGGTAGGGAACAGGCCTGGAGTTTCCGCCATGTAAGTACTATGGCAGGAAGATGCACTTTCACTCCTGAAAGTGAATTTAATTGCATTTGCCAGAGAGACAGAGAGCAATGGCAGTGAAGAACTGTGTGCACTGGAGGCATCTGCCTAGAGGCTGGACAGTTTGCCTGAGTTCTGTCTGGGCTTTCAACAGCAGGCTCAGTCTAACAGTTTCAAGTATGGCACAGAAACCTCTGCAAATAGTACATGGGATCCATGCATATAGTGATCAGCAAGGTGCTTGACTGAACAGATGTCTAGCTTAAAACACAGAACTAGTGGTGGTTATTTCAGTGAGTGTGAACATTTGCCTCCTTCAGTGCACACAGATGTCTTATTTTAAGGAGGAAAACCTTGTGGGTGGGCATGCCATTAAGACGAGATGGAGGGTTTGGCAGCAGTACTTGTCTCCACCCCACTGTTTGTTCCATGCCACCAAGCCAGAGGTTTGTGGATGTCTGGCCATGAAATCACTGTGGAATTTATTCAGAGCAATAAAACAATTGGGATAGCACCATTTCCTGAGCAACTACTGGCTGCAGCAAAAAGGCAGAAGATATAGCCAGTGGTGGGGTAGTTGGGAAGTCCTCAAACTGGCACTGCTGCAAAAGCTAGCTTGACATCTACCAGAGCTGCAGAGTATGTTGAATAGTACTGTACATCCTTGGGCTATCAGAGAAGAAAGAAAGGGCGTACAGATTTTATATGCAATAACATGTTTCCATTTACTGCAAAAGTTTCTTAAGTGCCTGTATAATGAGCAAATGACAGAAACATGGAGAGCACGGTAGCAAATTCAAGTTTGTCCTTGATCTGAAAGACTTTATCCTTTCGTCAAAAATTAAAATAAATAACTTAAGTTAACCATGGTTAAAATAATACCATTTCTTTCAGTGGTTTCTCTCTTGTATTTGAAATAAATGTCTCTCTATATTAAAATACTGCCTATTGTAAACCTGCATTAAACAAATGTGGTTTTGATACAACATAAACTTTGTATGTTTTACCCTGTCTTCAAACAAATGTTGCATTTAAATTGTCTTATCAGGTTATTTCCTTAGAATATTTCCCAGCTCTCTTGTCCCCAGACATGCTTCTGTCACTTAGATGATACACCATGTTTTGCCTTAGAGACATCATCTGTGTTGAATTTATACTTGTATAAATCCACATATAAACATGGGAAGAATAAGGATGGGAACAGAATGAGAAATGCAGTAACTTAGATATCAATTTTCATGTGTATTTTATATTTTACAAACGTGAAATATTATAGTGCTACATAGTATTTTGTCTATGTTTAAATTTCTTGAAATTTGTACAATGTTGAATTTAAATTCACAAGACTATCTCATGATGGATGTGTTCAAAGATGAAACAGTTTCTCAATGTCCTGAAAATTCCAGAAATAAAATAGAAGATTTTTCTGGATGGGAATGTTGAATCTGGAGTTAAATATTAGAGATGTGTCTAGTGACTGCATGATATTGTAATTGATGATAACTTTCCATAATGAGGAGTAGGATTGACAAAGTGAGGTATGACTTCAAATTTGTCATGAATGGAGTCAAAAAGAAAGGACCTACAAGATCATCTATTCCAACAGTACTTCTATTGCCATTACTACTACTAAGCTACTAAACCGTATCTCATAGCTCCTCATCCAGACACCTGCTGAACGCTACCAGGGACGGCGACTCCACCTCCTCCCTGGGCAGGCCATTCCAGTGCCTGACCACCCCTTGAGAGAAAAGGTTCTTCCTTATGTCTAATCTAAATCTCCCCTGGCACAACTTGTGGCTATTTGTTGCATCCCTGCTGAAGGCTACTAAATTCCATAATTGTATAAATGATTCACATACTTAGAGTGTTTTGACTTTTAACCCTAGTAAAATATAATAGTAGAATAATCTACTACTTCAGGAACCGAACCGTTAAAGAAAGATGCTTTGAGTACTTTGAAATAGTCTCGATGTTAAGTGCAGACAGAAAAGCTGCTGTAACAGTCATCCTACTTCTTTCCAAACACAGATTTACTGTGGCTTTATTTCTTGCCACATCATGTAAAATGTCCAGGAGGAAAAAGGAGATGTGTAACGTCTCAAGTGGTCCAGGGTTGCATTTTGCTTTGATTGTAGAAGATAAAAAGCCAAACACTCTTAATCTGAGTTTCATTAATAGATTTGGGCCCTATCACAGAGACTTCACTAGAACTTTCTTCAATGTATGTGTCTTTTATTACTGAAAGAAAGGTTTTATTTTTTAACAAGAGACAGATGTGTTTACAATCATATGTATGTATTCTCAACTATTTAACATGATATATTTGTATGCACATGAAATTTATGTGACTTTTGTTTTATTTCTTCCAGGAGAAGACCCTGAAACGAGAAGGATGAGAACTGTAAAGAACATAGCAGACCTGAGGCAGAATTTGGAAGAAACTATGTCCAGCCTTAGAGGGACCCAGATAAGCCACAGGTATGCTGCTTTTGTGTAGACTACTTAAATATCGGATTATAGAAATGTGTTATTACTTGCTATGTGAATTAGAGACTGAACAAGGAAAATTAACTATGACACTATCCATATTGTTTTCTAGACTCCTTCAACCACTTATAAGTGACTTCAGTATATTTTTCTGTCAGTGTCTTATGCAATCATTCACAAAGACGTTTGTTGTTTCATATACACATTTAATAGCCTTTAATAGATATTTAATAAAATTTATTCTAGATTATTTGCAAGCAAACATTTTTATCATACAGATGTGTGTGCCTGCGGACAGACAGACATGCACACACACACACACACACACACAACTTTTTTTTAATACTCCATCCTTTCTCCCAGCCCTTGCTTTTCCTTGTTTCCAGGAACAGGAAAAGCATTCTGACTTCTCCATTTTGTTCTGATAGCACATTGGAGACAACTTTCGACAGCACTGTGACAACAGAAGTGAATGGAAGAAGCATACCGAGCTTGACAAGCCGGTCCACCCCAGTGACTTGGAGGCTTGGGCAAGCCAGTCCTCGGCTCCAAGCAGGAGATGCCCCATCCCTGGGTGCTGGGTATCCTCGCAGCAGCACAAGTCGATTCATCCACACAGACCCTTCTCGATTCATGTACACCACCCCACTCCGCCGAGCAGCTGTTTCTCGCCTTGGAAATATCTCACAGATCGACGTGAGTGAGAAGGGAAGCAGTGATTTGGATATGTCCTCTGAAGTTGACGCTGGTGGCTACATGAGTGATGGGGACATCCTTGGAAAAAGTCTCAGAACAGATGACATCAATAGTGGGTAAGCAGCACTTTCTCCTTCACTACTTGCCTTGAAATGGGTTTTCTGGCAGTATTTTTATATTTTGTTTGAGATGGTAGATATGGTATTGGACCCAGCTAATGAAAAGCAGTTGCTGACAGGCCTGACTTTCTCTGTTAACTGCCTCAGATACTGTCTTGTATACTCTGTGTTTCAAAACAATACTGCAGTTTTTCAGCATTGCGTATCATCAAAGCCGGAAAAATACCTTTTGATGGAAGAATAGAATGGTTATTGTCCTGGTTTATCCAGGAGGAAGACTGAACATTACTTATAAACATATTTTTTAGCCAATCAATTAATGGACTTTGAGGTACAGCAATCCTTGTGATACCAAGAGGGTGACCAAAGTACTTTTTTCATGTGGAAATTGAGTTTCTCTATAAAAGAATTATTTTTTTTCAATTTTCAGTTTTTTGAAGAGTAAGTTTCTGACTGATTTGTAAGTATATATAGTATAAGAGTCTTTATGCTGAGATAACAAAAAAATATACAACTTAGTTTCAAATTACTATTGAACAATTCTTACTCCTACGCATCCTATTACTTCACTCCTGTGTATGTTAAAAGTTTTAAAGCGTTATTAAAAAAAAAGAGGCGTATTACAACGTTATCCATACATAAATTGCTGTTTAGTGTTGCAGAAGATTTTATTTTAGGTGACAAGTTGGCACCTCAAAGCTTCTTGGTGGTTGAGGTTCAAACATTGGTTTGAACAAAGTCCCATAGAGCGAATGGCCTTGTCACCTGCAGTACTTCACTCTGCATACATTTAGGACTGTCAGTCTAATCTTTTGTTTTGAAGTATAGCTATGATAAAAGAATGATAGCTGATGAAATCAGATATGTTACGTTCCTAAAAGGAAATCTGAGTTTGTAATCCAGCCGGTGCCTTGATTATTGTCTCACCTCAAGCAGCACCAAAAGACTAATTTCTAGAAATACCATAACTATAAAGAAAGCAAATTCCTATATCCGTTAATGCACTGTCTCAATTATGTATGAAAGAATAGTACTGATAAGCCTGCCTGGAGCGTAGCATTAGTGGCTGAAAAATTGGATGCCATATGCATGTGTGCTAGAAAAGACAATGAAATGAAGAAAACAAAGAGTAAGTCTTGACTATAGTGCAGAAGCAGAAAAAAGTAATATTGAAAATGTAATAGCTTAATGTCTGAAGACCTTTTATAATAAAGAAAATATAAATTCTGCCTTTAATAGATGCATAGATTTATTTAAAAAGATTTTAAAAAGAGTGGAATCCTTTGCAGTGACTGATGAGTTGCATTAGTTAGCTTATCACTTTGTAGAATGAATATAGTCATCTTGTGTGACTTTTCTTTGCATCAGTAATAAGAATGACTCAATAGACAGTAAGTTACAGTGTGCTCAGTTAATGTTTTTAGGTGTGGTAAATGTTAAAAACAAGTTAATAAGTTCAGAAAATTCAGAATTCATCGAGGCATATAAAGTCTTATCTTCTTCATTCCTCTTCCATTTTCAGTTTAATTACTTTAAACACTTGGGGATAGGAATGCAGCAGTAATTAGAAATCAGTGTGAGGGAGGCCTGTTAAGAGACTTGTAATATCTCTCCATTCAGGCCTTAGTTATAGAGTACATAATCCATATAGACTGGTTTTCACTCAAACCACAGCAAAATTTAATATGCAATTTAAGAAACTTGGAGTGTATTGCTGAATACACCCCTCACTAAATAATTTCTCAGAAAGTCTCAAAATAAAAGGAACCTAGTACCTTAGGAAAAAAAAAAAAAATTAAAGTTATCTTATGCAGATTTCTGATATCAGGCTTTCAGAAATCCCTTTCTGAACTGCAGATCCCTTGGCATTTAGTTAAAAATAAACAAACTAATCCTTTGTGTTTTAATGTACATGAGTTTGCCATCATCCAGATTGCCATCCAGCTTGCTGTCCCAAGCTGTTGGTGTCTCACAGGGCTTCCCTACCGCAGTTTTGAACTCTAAGTCTGGACCAGTTCACATCATGGGGGAGATGATGGGTGTTCCTGGACTGCCGTGTCAGTCCCTGAGTCTCCTGGATTGAGAGATCTGTTGATTTATATTAAATCAGCTCCAGAAGGAAACATGGGGTGAGGGCCAACACTACATCTGGAGCACCAGTGGTGTTTGTGAGCTTTGGCTTGTGCTTCAGATTCTGTGTAGAGTTATTAAAATTAAGTGTTTGTGTACTTGGACACACACTTTGGCTGAAAGATGGATTTGAATGGCATCATTTTCTGGATCTAGGAAAACTTTTGTTAAAGATTGTTTGAATTGGGAGTGAACTTCTGTATTTTAGACATTCTCCCAGCATTCAAGATCACTCTTATTTCAGTAAGCCTGTACATTTGTTTTTTAGTAGGTTCATTGGGGTATGTCAATATTTTTCAGTTACAAAAACAAGAGGGAGATATAAAAATCAAGTCTTTGAGGGCAGACAGTTTAATGTAAGATCCTTCAAGAAAATAATGGAGTGGTCTTGAGAGAAGCTCACAGTAACGCTCAGTTATAAGCACCATTTTAAACATCTCACAGAGATAACTAAACTGTGTGTAGACATTTCAGAAATTACTGCTGCCACTTGAAATTCAGAATTTTTTAATGGATCTCTAGTGAGTAAGCAGCACTATTCCCTCTGTTGAATTCATTAGTCATTCACTATAATGTGAAGTGGTAGAAATTAAGCAAAAGAAACACAGATAGAAACTCAGAAATAGAGTTCTCAGAATAGAAATATCACTGTAAGGGCTTCGGTGATCTCTCTCTTCATATATGAGTGTGTGCATCCCAGCAGGGACTATGGATTTAGGTTCTTAATTTCGTTTCCAATTTAGATGAATGATTTTGTTTGCTTGTTTGTTTTCCATTAGATTTATACCTCTTGCATCTAGTGTTATTCTTTGACAAGACTGCAGTACTTAAAAGGTACTTCAAATTTACAAAGACATTTAAGAGCTTCAGTCTAAATATATTTTGGCAAAACAGGTTACTCTTACCAAATGATCCTAAAAATGAGCACATAGCTAATCTTCCTTCACTGAGCCCATAAGCTGGGAATATTTAGTCTAAGTCTACATCTAATAGCGTAGTCTTTACCTTAAGCGGTTGAATTCCACACTCCATTAACTTTAGAGTGAAACACAGTTGGCAGATGGCTGCATTTCCCACTGATTGACCACACATTTATTTTCAGGTACATGACAGATGGAGGACTCAACCTATATACGAGAAGTCTGAACCGAATACCAGACCTAGCTACCTCTCGAGATGTCATTCAGAGAGGGGTTCATGATGTGACAGTGGATGCAGACAGGTAATGGTGCTTTGCACAGTAAAAACCTATCTCAGCTTTACAGATATTTTTCATCCTCCATACCTGCTAATATACCACTATTCTGCTCATAAGGAATAGCAAGAGAAAGCAAGCTTCAAAGACTAGATGTGTGATCACTGAATATGCCAAATGCTGCAATGGATGGGGAAAAAGCAAGTTTCTTGCAAGGGAAGGGGAATCAGAGGAAGAATTTATTGTTGAATGTGTGAGTGAATATATTGAGCAGCTTAGACCTCAGACCCATAAACTTGATTTCTGAAAAAGGGCATGATTTTTACGGGTTGCCTTTTCAGTAGATGAGCACACACAGTCCCTAGGCAGCAGGGCGCTTGCTTGTGCCTGACAAGTGGGGCAACACACAATTCTGGAGGTGGCTGGAACCAGGACCCTGCTCTTTTTCTCCTACATTGCC
Organism: Meleagris gallopavo; assembly: GCF_905368555.1. NCBI lineage: Eukaryota > Metazoa > Chordata > Aves > Galliformes > Phasianidae > Meleagris > Meleagris gallopavo. The sequence goes on from NC_139404.1 coordinate 38,331,809, forward strand.
CCTGGGCAGTGGGAGGTGGTAAGTGTGGTTATGTGCTACTATTTCTGCAGCGTGAAAAGAGACATTATCATACCCACATACACGTATACATAGGTGTGAATATAAAAACGTATTCCCACTAGTACTTCTGAAAATCCTGCAAGAGTTTTCTTTTGGCTTGTGTCCATCTATGGGAAATACAGATCCGTAACCTAACTTTTGCAGAACTTCATCATCACAGAGCTGTCAGCTCTGGGGTTTTGGTCAGACAATCACAGAGATAAGGAGCAGCTGTGAAATTTGGCAGTCTTCATATTTAGGGGTTTAGTCCCATCCTTTCAAAATCAATGTTTTTAATCAAGAAGGGTTGAAAGGTTTGTGGAGCAGCTTTGGTTTTGTAGACCCAGCAAGCTAGTTGAAGCTTCAGAACGATAATCTAGATATGATATTATTTTCACTTCACCCAGTTTTGCAGTGAAAATATATCTATGACACAAGTCAGGAATAGTCTGTGTTAGTTAAACAATAGATGCAGTGCAGTAGGATAGATAACATAGTTTTCTTCTAGAGATTCCAGTTACTTAAAATAAAGGATTGCTTTAGCTGACTTAACACTTATTGACCTTGAAGATAAAGTCAATTTTAGATGGTTTGTGTTGGTTATTTGGAACACAAGCTGTGATGCTATGCAAAGACCAGAAAAGTGTTAGTAGGCGTTTAAGAAAAATAAGTTGGATAGAACTCAGGCAGTAACAGAAGGAGAAAATGAAATGTGGGCAGGAGAGACTTTTGTGAGCTCTGTATGTGAGAACAAGAACCTTAAGCATAAAGTGGGAGAGATGGTGGACACTTTGGGAGTTAGGAATCCAATAATTAAAGACAGAGAACATTGATAATGCCTACATTTTTATGTTTGTCTATATCTAGTTCATTTGGGATGGGAAGTTGTTAGAGATCTTAGAATTATTCACAACCAGATTTCAAACCACAAATTTTCCTTGGAAAAAGGAAGTCCAAATTTAGGGATTTTAAAATTTTCTTCTCATTCTTCCTACCTTAAATGCCACTCAAAGCCTTTGTGCTTATTTTTCTTTGATGTGTTATTTAGTAATGTATGTGTTAATTTGTTCTGTATAGTGTGCAATTATGTATGTTCTGGATGTGAAAATACAAAGAGGCTATCAGTTCTCAATTAATGAGGTTGTCCAGTATTTGCCAGTATATAAATCTGTTTTGGTTTGTTTATACAGACTTATCACAGTAGTTAAAAAATATCATGCCCAAAACTACTATGTTGTGTCTGAGCCTTTCATCTCTGAGTCTTTTTCATGTTAGATTTTGAAGCAGAGAGTTCAGAATCGTCAGGAGATTGTTTTGGGTCTTGAGTGAAAAGCTGACCAGTGTTATGCAAGATGCAAAGCTTTTAAAATATTGGAATTCATGCATACTTATGGAAGAGTTATTTGATCTCAACAACTAAAATTTGCATATATTCGATCTTCACTGTACATTCTCAGACTGCTCTTGACATTAGTAAACTGCATGAGCAGTCCTCAAAGTAAATTTTTTGAGGTTAAAGCCTACAGTTGTGAAGTCGGATTTACTTTGTACCGACAGTTTACCGTTACACAAACAACGACAGCTTGTGCTTGTCCGGACCCTCCTTTAAATGGGATGCCATATTACATGCCATTTATTATCATGTAATTAAAAACTTAATCATAACGCCTGGGATGAGGAATTTAAATTAAAGATTAGACTATTTTGCCATTTTCTGACCTTTCAGTGCTTGATTTTTAGAACCTTAATCATCTTTGACACTTTTTTTTTTTTTTTTTTTTGCATATAACTGTATAAGAAGCAACAAGAGAGTGTTCAGGAAGTGGGAAAAACTCAAGTATTGTTATGAGTTTTGATGACAGCAAAACATATGCTTGCCAAAAATGAGTCACAAAAAAATTGTTCTAGGTCATTTAATAAAACCATTTATTTTGATCCGAAGCATATCACATTTATATGAAATCAAATGAAAAAGCAATATAGAAATTGCTGAGACTCCTGCTTTGTTTGAAAGGAGATGTTTTGAACCTTCACAACAGTGCGGATACCTGAGATTCATTATCATCTCAGGTAGCTTTTTACATATAATTTTTATACTCTGGAAAGTAGAGGGGGGATTATTTCAGGGTTCCAAGGTATTCTTTGCCACTAGTATGATGAACTTCCATTGAAGAACATTATTCTATTTTCTGTTGGCCAGATAGATATGGGAACAACATTTGCATTTTCTCTATAGTATCATTATTATAAGCCATTTTCATAGTTGGCAGGATTTGCCCTGCCCTTTCTGTTGTAAAAGATTCTGCTGGCATCTCTGTGCAGGGAGAAAATAAATGATAGGCTGCAAATACTGATTTACATTAGCTGGCATCCAGGGAGAGAAACTATCTGTCCATCACTACAGCCAGCAAGTTTTGCTGACAGCAGCTCCATGTTCTTCATGAAAATTCATCTTAGATTTTCTCTAATGACCTAAACTGCAGCTCCTGCTTACATTTTACAAGTTCTTTGTTTTTGTGAGCTGACAGTACAGTATTCATCAGATAGGTGGGCTGATAATAGTCCTAAGAGTAATGCCATTTTTGGGAAATTTATACTTTCAATCTAATTCTCATCTCATGAAAAAGTCTGGAATAATTCATTAAAATTAAGGGCATAATCTTGTGTTAAAAGACAATCAGGTCTCCAACTTGATTGCACTCTTAAGTTGGTTTCTGATAACACCTGCATTTCTGCTTATTTGGTGAGTGCCAAAAAGCAAAGTGTTCAAGGATCTCCTTTTGGAAACATAGCATGAGTAAACTCACCCAAACAATAATATTAAAGTGCCCTTTGAACAACTTCATAAAAAGTTCAATGCATGAACATGACATAAGCTCGGGCTCAAGTGTTGCTTGCATGTTGCTCTGGAAAGCAGATCGCCGTAGAAAGGAATACAGAGTGGTTGTTTGTTCTGGGGAAAGAATTGAAATGGTTCAGTAAAAGGATGAAGGGAACTGGCACATGCCAATGGTTGGATCTTCTTCTCTTGATTTTTTTTTTATTGACATTTGTCTGTAGGTACCTCTTCCTTGTGAGTTACCTTCCTTCAGATACCATAAAAAATTTAGTTAGAGAGCAAGACAGCTTGTTTGCAGTGAGCGTAACTAGGGGTGTGTTTGGGAGAGTTCTCAGTGGTATGGTATTACTTTTCATTTATTCTTCTGTCTTCCTGCTCTACTCTCTATCATTTGCCCTCTGGGACTCTTAGAGGGAGTATTTAAGGAACATTCTTGGAGTTGAAAACCTTTTTCAAAGTATGATGAGCCAAAGGAGATTAAACAGAACCACACAAAATGAATTATATTCTTGGAAAGAGTAAGGTTCATTGAAAAGTAAATAGTAGTAGTTCCAAACCACGCTGTATTGTCCATAAAAGCTGTTAAGGAGGCCTAATGAAGCCCTTCCAAGGAGGATATATAACTCTTCTGAGTTCAGTCACATTGTCCTTCCACACTCAAACCTGTTGAATTTAGCACGCTAGTAAAAGTCACAGATTTCTTCATTTTCACAATGGTTAAGTTATGCTGCTATTTTCTCCTGACATCTCGACTGCACTTTTTTCTTCTTTTCCTTGGACAAAGCCAAATCTGTAAAGGTAGCTAGCGCTGCTTAGTGTGATTTTATCGTGACCTGCTTTATGACTTTGCTGTTACATTGAATCTAAGCCTGCTTTTGCATGATTTCAGAGTTCTTGTGCACAGGGAGCCCTGAAAATTTTTCCACCATCTGTCACGTGTGTAGGAGATTTGGCAGTTAGCTCAGATGCATTCAGGCTGGTCTGCTTGTTCTCAGCCAAACCATAATCACCGTAATACATTATTAATTATAATAAAATAATTCCAGATTTTGCTTGAGGTTTACTAACTTCCTGCATGAATTTCTGTAAGTCTTCTTATGGTGTTTGTCAGAATAGATGAACCTTGAGGTGGAATATTGTACTTTTGGGAAAGGATCTTCAAGGTATTGAACTGGGAGCCCTGTTTCATGGTAGTATCAGAAGAGGCCAAGAGACACCACGAAGTAACCTTAAAATCCTTAAAATCAAATGGAATATGATGCCCAGTCTTGTACTGGAAAATTCTGACATTAGAGTGGAATTGATTGTGGTGTTTTAGAACTTGACTCCTTGAGAGGTAATATAAAGCATACTTTATATTATCTTCCTGTCCAGTTACTTCTGTGAAATATCATGTATGTGAGCACTGTGCTAGTATTGCGTGGCCTTCAATGTGCCCCTGCAGTTTGGTGTTGATGTGATCACTCCTCTGCTGTGTTGCCACTGTTACCTTTCGCTTCTAGAATTTACTGTGAATAGTTAAAAGGAAATGTGTATTCCATGGCATTTGTGTTCTTCACTGTCTGCACACGTCCAACCTGCCCTTCCATCTCCTAACGTTTCAGCTCTATCCAGCTCTAAGGATCAGTGCCAGTGGAAATAGCACAAATATTATCCTGTAGAAATGAAATAATAAATCATAAAATTGACATATACACCTCTATATATACGCCAGTCGTCTTTTGCTGTAAATCTATTGCACTGTGGAAGGCTTCCTATACATCTGCTGCACCTGTCTTTATTACTTAGTGTGCCTGGGAATGCTGTGCTGAGGTTGGGGCTTAAACTAAAAAAAGTGGTTATAGACCTTAAACTTAGCATCATTCATCCAGTTGCGTGACCTGTTATAACTTTCCTGGCTGTGATTTTACAGTATTAGTAGGTCCTTAGGACACTGAAATAATTATAAACATCTATATTTCACTGTTTCTGCAATTATTACTCAAATATCTCAAGACAGCATAATTAAAGTATGCCTCTTGTGGAGCAATTTAAATTTAAAGCTCTGTTTTTGCTATTGTTGCTCTCTTCTATCCTTTTAATCTTGTATAATTTCTTTTCACAGCTGTTACTGTTAACATTTCCCACCATTTACTTTTATTATTCTCGAATGATCCTGCATTTTCATAATCTCTGGTGTAAATCTTTCCTCATTTTGGCATCTGTTAGGCTATCAAGAATGTTACTAGTCAGAACTATCTATTTCAGTACATAATTCTTTTTTTTTATGTTTCTGCAAAATAAGGACACTAAATTTAACTACCTACAGTATAAACACATGTGCATCCATGCATGAAGAATAGAATAATTATATCAAAAAGGAGTGCTCCTGGTTTTTTGGCTCATTTTATTTTAAAGTACTTAGGATCCTTTGAGAATAAGTTCCTTATTTTATAACACAAAATTAAAATTCTCAGTAATATGATTTTGTACAACATTATTAATTTAGAAAGAATTGCATTTGAATTGAGTATGACTTTATTTCTGATCATGCTTCCAAAAGTAAGGATTTGGACAATATAAGGTAAGCAGAACAACTGGACTTTGATCTTGCTTTGTGAGGTTGTCCCCTTCTTTAGTTGCTTTAAGTGTCTGTGGAAGTTGCCTACAGAACTGCAAACCAGAACATGGAAGCACTTAACAGCTGTGTAAGCTGTTAGATTGGATATTTTATTAGTATCGGTGGCATAAAGTGCATTGTTAGCATGCTGTCATTAGTATGTTAAACTGTCATGATCCTGCATCATCGTGTCTGCAGAAATGTTTATTTACATCCAGCTTACATAAGGAAATGACATTTGGAAATGCAAGAACAGTGCATGGCAGATGCTTACTTTAAAACAAGAATGAGCTGCAAGTGTTTACATGGAGTGAATGACAAATGAAGTTTTCTGTTCTTTCTTTTTTTTGTCAAGTGGCAGAAAGAGGGACAATATCGACTAATTTCAGTTTTGTGAAAAAGGGATTATTGGAAGAAAGTTTTTAGACTTACAAAGAATGGAAGTGAATTACATTCTCATGTGGTGCTAAATGAACTGAGCATATGATTTTCTGTAGAGCCATTAAACTGAAGGGTGTCTGTTTACAGCTGACACATATAACTTTTTCACAAATCTGTTTCTTCAGAGTGGGTGGTGTGGAGCTGTGCATTAATGTCGTGCAGTCTTTATTTCTGCTCATCTCCAAGTTTTGCTTAGATACTTAAAAGTTATTTGAAACGAGGCTGGACTTAACATATTTTAAGAGATTGCTATTACTTTCCCTGCAGGAAAAATGCAGATGGTTTATTTTGATTGTAATTTACTTCTGAGGAGAGTACCAGTGTATTTAATAGTAATATTATTTAATAATAACAACCTAAAATGCATTTTCCAGTTTCTGTAGCAGCGTGATTTTGGTTAACTACTGTAGTTCACCACTGTCAGCAAAGACTATCATACTGGCTCCCTTGTGTTAGAACAAAACACGGGTAGCAAGATGTAAATCATGACCCAAAATACCTAAAACATAAAATCAAAGAATTTGCATCTCCCATGTGATGCATATTTGAGCCTTGAAGTCAAGAAGCGTATGATGTTCTTTCAGATGTCTTGATTTGGTTATTTGGTTGATGGCTGGAGGAAATAATGTTGTAATTTTGTTCTCCTGCCTACCTATTTAAAAACAAAACAAAACAAAGAAACTTACTGAAATATGCAATGAAGTAATTCCAATTGAGGTTACAGTTCAGACATAAAAACATGGCATGTTTTAGATATAATTCATGAAACCAGATATAAAAATTGTAATTTTGAGAATTTAGTATTGGAGAGGGAGCAATTTGTGATCACTTAGCTGTCTTTTGTTCTAATTTTCAGCAGAGGGACTTAGTTCCTCATGGAATAAGCTATTCTTGTTTACTACTTAAGTCATTTATTGAAGAACTGTTTTTCTGATTGCTTCTTACCAGATTGAAATACTTTTTCATACGCACGTTTGACAAACATAATTGAAAAATTAAGAGAATATTCCAATTAGCACTTCCATAGAAAGCAATTCTTTTGAAATGCCACAAAAATCCTTTGCTTTTGATTTATTAGTGGTAAGTTCACTTTAAAGATCATTTGGATTTGGCATCTTCAGCAGAATGATGAGGAAGAAAAAAAATGGAGATAACGTTAATTTAAGCTTAGCATCCCAAGGATGAGAGTGCATATTTACTTCACTTGTGAGGACGCCTGCAGTGTGGCAGGGGAAACCACAAGCTTTTGACCCTTTCAATTGCAGTGTGCTAATCTTAGTTTAAAGCAGTGATGCTATCTGTCTTGTGGTGATGTTCAATCTATTTTGTATTGGGAACTGCATTGCAAGGTAACTTCATCAGTAGTGTCTAAAAAAGAAGACTGGAATCTAGTTGAAATCTGATTATAGGCTGTTTATGATCAAACAAAATGAAGAGAAGGATGTATCAAAAGCCAGGCAGGTTGAAAAAAAAAAGTGGGAGTCTTTTTATTTCCAGAGGAAGAAATGGGCTGTCATCCCTGTGAGCTGGCTAAACAGGTTGTTCAAAAGGAGAAAGCATGGAGGATAAGTTGGAAAGGATGCAGCAATGGCTGCAAAGCAACCAGCCAGAGCAGCAAATGCTCCTTGCTGCATGATGCCTGCTGTCGAACTCAACGCCTGCTAACCTTTCTAATTGTAAAAACAAACAAACAAACAAACAAAAAAACCTCCTTTGTGTGTGTGTGTGAAGATTTTGCTTATAAACCTTAAGTATCACTTCTGAGTCTTCTTGTGATGGGGAGAGTAAGAGACGATCCTTCCCCTCCTATCTGTTCTTTGACTGCTGTTGTGACAGCCTCAGCTGCTTACAGGGAAACGGTGCAGCGATGTGCTTAGAGTTTGTTTTCTTTTGAAGTTACAGCACCAATCTCATCTGTACCTAATTGCTAAAATATTAAGTCTTCAAAGATCTCTTTTGTAAACAAGAGATTACTATAACTATTTAAGCATGATCAGTTGTGTAAACTTTAGACTGAAAGCCGCAGTACGTTTTGCAAATCAAGTTTTGTACAAAAGAATGCAATATAGCTATAGCAGATTAAATGGTGTAAACTATATTATTTAAAAAAAAAAAATAAATAGCTTCTCCTCATTTAATCTTATCTGAACAAATATTTCCTTAATCCATTGCTTGTGTACATCAACTTTTATCTCCAGTGTTTTAAACTTCTTATATTTATTTTGGATGTATGTTTTTCTAGATCCATTTCGCACTGTAGAATAGAATGTAAAATGGCTGCAAAAGCTGTTAACTGCTGTGTAAGTAAATTCAGGAAAGCAAAAAATTGCTTTACTGAAATATAAAGGCATATATGGCTTTGAAAATAATTGCATTTCCCTGAGAAATACAATAATTGACAGAACAGATATTCTTCATTCCTCAAGGTGTTTTTTTTTAGAAATAAATCTTACTGAGACAAGCTGGAATGTTTCATATTTTATTGTTACAATTTTTTTTGTGAATTCCTCAGGATATCATGTTAAAGATGAAATTCAGATATTTCAAATCAATGAGATTTCAATTGTGTTCTGGAAAAAAGACTGCAGAGACAGAAAATACGAATCTATGTATTACCTATCTTCCAATTGTTCATTAATTAACAGATTAATATTGCTAGCCATTGCCTGAAATCTGAAAATATGTTTATTCGGATTTGAAATACACACTCAGTTTTAGGAGTAAGATCATGAAAGTTAGGAACAAGCCACGAGAATTAAGGTGAGCTGTGCTTATCTTAATTTTTGAAATCAAATCTTGATGTTTCTATTAGATATTTATGCCAGATTCAAACACCAAAGTAGACTGAATTTAATGAATGATCTGTATCTGGTGTAACTGGAAGAAAGGTAAAGCTTTATGAGAAGCAAGTGATCAGTAACAGTGTATAATCTTCATAACTTGTGAACCATTGTCTGGAAGCTCTCATCTTTTCATTGTCTACACCTAAAACATAACTAGACAGCTAGCTTTTAGCTTATGTTAAGATGGAGCACCCTTCTTTTGAAGACTGAAAAAAAAGATGGTTTTTTTATTTGTTTGTTTTGGCTTGGTTTTGATTTTGTTTGGTTTTCTCCTAAAATAAAAGAAATTCTAACGATGCACTGAAGTGATGTGACAAACCTGTATGTACTTACATCAGCCACACAGTCACAGCATGACATGACAGTGTCATCCAGGGGTCATCCCTTAGTAGAAGGAATTGCCTTTCAAGGGATTTTAGAATAGCTCCATTTTAGGAAAACCAGTTTCTGTACAGAAAAGGTATTGAAAGAAAATTCAATGTTTCTTTAAAGATAAAAAGTTATTCTTTTTCCTCTTCAGTAAAAATCATTCCCCTTCATGAAAAGAATTGCCTCAGTATGCCATATATGACCGAAATCTTTTTGATGCTTAAGAAAAAAAACAACACTGAATTGGCTCTATTCTATATATTTCCCCTTTGTTCAGGATAGAAAGAAGTTTATGATCTCCTATCTTGTACATCTTTCTTTCTCTTTCTTTAATCATTTAAATTAATGATAAAATAATACTCTCAAGAAATGGATGAATATAAAGTGGATAAACTCAATTGAAAACCATTTAGGAAAAATAGTCTTTTTGTGTTGACAGTTATAATTTAAAGCCTTGCAGATAAATTGTGAAAGCTAATTTTCCAACCAGATTTTCATTAGTGCTACATTGTATAATATTATCCATCATGTTTTCTTTTGGAACAACTTGATTGGACTGGCAGTGTAGGAAATTTTAATAAGACTATGCTTTGTATATGTGTGTCATTCCAGTGTGCCTCTGAATTGCTGAGTAGTGGTAAGTGAGACTCAAGAATTTCTGCAGATTTCCACTGTGGGCAGTAAGAGCAGACTCCATCACAGAAAATTTACATTAGAGAGTTTATTAATTTTGGATTGCTGCTCAGTACAACTTTGCATAGAGGGGATAAATACTGAAGGTAACTGACCATCAATGCTTCATGCAGTATTGGTTCTTAGTCCTCAGTGAGCATATCTAGCACTTACTCAGGGAATAATAACTATTTCCTTGACAGGAGCTTTATTTCTCGCACTGGCCGTGGTGTTGATACAAAGAGGAACAGAACAGTGAGGAGTTTTGTATGTGATATTCATTTTCTTGAAGCTTTAGGAACATTTAGCTGTTCCCTGTCTTCTAGGAAAACAGCAGTAAATCCAAACATTACATTTAATTCACCAAGAATTGAATTGTCATAAGAATAAGAGTTTTGATCTTTTCTTTCCAGAAGGCAGCAGCGCATTTCTGGGTTTGTAGTTGTGGTCTTGCCATAGGTTATTATGATGCCAAATTGCTGTTGACTCTTCAACTTTTCAAGTTGCAGCTTTTTGTAAAAATACTTCTCAAACTAAAGGGATCTCAGATTTTGTTTTTGCTGATTATCCTTCTAAGAAGTCATTGTTCCTCATAAAGCTGGATTTGAAGCGTCTCCTGCTTTTCCAGCCTTCTACCCTATTCTTCACACTATTTCTAAAAATATTTTTGTAAGAGTGTGCCATAAGTTTAAGATTATGCCACACACATAAGCAGATCTTCCTGAATGATACATGATTAGATTCAAAAGATGGATGCTTAAGTTGTAGATTTAGCAAATTACTTACTCTTTTCAATTGATCCTGGAGAATTTCCTCAGGATAAATTTGTAGATTAATGTACATGTCACAGAAAACCTTTGCTCTTTGAAGAAACTCAGCTATGAATCTTGCTGTGTTTCTTTGTACTTTTCGTTCCTGAAAGAAGAATAAACATCACTATGTTGAACCAGTATGATTTTAGAAGACTAGTGTATTTTTGCTGGAACAATCTCATGAGAATATTGTGGATTTGTGATATATGGAATCAGTCTACCATTTATTATTTGCATTTAGTACTCGTCCCCAGTGAAAGATGGAGCAACTCCTACACTGGCCCCCCCATGTTGTCTGCTTTCTTGTGGGTCTCTAGCGCATACTCTACACACAAGACCATATTCACCATTAAAAGCTTCCCCAAAAAGATTGTTAACACACTCTAAATCTTCTTTACAGTTAGCCAGAGAGTGCTAAGAATGATTTAGTACTTTCCCTGTAGTTCTTAAAAAGGAGCATATGTGAAAAGGGCAGCCAGAAAATGAACTGTTGGTCTGGGCTGAACCTGGAGCAGGGAACTCCTAGGGACACAGCAGAGAAGTGACTTTATCATGAAGAATGGGCAGATCTTACTGCTAATTATGTACCTAAGGGGAATGATCACATATCTCTTTAACACCTAGAGATCTTCTGAGGCTGTGTGCACACAAGACATCAAAGGGATACTGAGAACACATATGTGCCATGACAAGTACAGTTTGCAAAAATGTGAGGCTGACTTTGGCCCTGGTTAGTACACCAGGAAAATAGGACTGTGCATTATCCTCATCCCACTCAACTGGGATGCTCTGAAATGACTTTATAGGCTGTTGCTGAAAAGACTGCAAGTATATCTGTTGACTCTATTTTCGGCATGGGTGCAGTAGGTTTTTGCAGTGGGTTACGCTTGGCCCTTTGTTGCAGAGGAGATGGGCCAAGTGCAGAAGGAGCCATAGCAGTCCCTGCCGTACTGCCAGCAGCACAACAGAGGTGGTGTGGCTCCTTTAGCTTCATGCTTCAGCTCTTGCCAGCTGCTGCACTTACCCGAATGGTTGCTCAAGAGCCCTTCAGATGCTCTCAATTATAAAAGACATTTCACTAATTTCCATTTGTCCTTAGGCTGTGAAAATCCTGGTATGGCCTGGAGGTGCCCTGGGTGCAGTTGATGTGAAGGAGGGAATGTAACTTGCAATATCTCTGTGTAACATTTTAGTCAGATAGATGAGATAGAAAACTATATTAAATGCTAGATAAGTCAGTGCTGTATTACGTCTGAAAAATATATTTATCAGAATAGTACTTCAGAGTAATATCCTATAGTAGCAAAAAAAGTACTGATTTCTTCTCTACTGCAGTTTCTAAATTCTCTAATCCATATTTATGTGCCATGTTGTAATGAAGTCTATGTGCCAGTGCCATCAGGACTTTGTACAAGCCTAAGGATCAGCTGGCTTCTATCACGATCCCAGTAAATCACATGAAACCAACAGCAAAGATGGTAAACAATATATGACTGTAATTATTTTATACAAACAAATGACTAACCTTGTGGTAGATATGTTGCAAGTTAGATTAGTTGTACAAACAGTGTGCTTTACTATTTAACTTTGTATACTCAAGTTCCTTTAATTTTCCTTAAGTTAAACAATTACAATACTTTTTTGCATTCTGAGTATGTTTTTGTTTTTGTATTGACTGTCTTAATTTTTGTCAGCCACATAATGTCGTATTGGATAAGAACATAGGCAATCATCCATGCATTTTTGGAAAGCTGGTAGTATATTAATGTTTTTCTATGAAGACGTTCTGTCTGCTATTTTTCTCTAAATTTTAGAAAAAATTTAGAATTATTTTTAAAAAATGATCACTGGAAAAACATGGGATTTTAAAGCCAAAGTTTTGCCAGAGTTTAAATTAATGTGGTTAAACAAGGTTTTTTAAGAAGGCACTACATCCTTTATTTTTAAGCTAATTTAAAAGCATACCCCCTTCGTTAATGGGTTCTTCTGCCTACTTCTTGGTTTTGTCCTCTGATATTTTTATAAAAGCCTTCTGTATTCCCATTTGGATAGCATTACTTCATGATGCTTCTTCTCAGGCCTTATCTCTTGCCTGCAAGACTTGGCTGAAGCTAACTTATTAATTGGTTTCCTCCCCTTTTTCATTTTACAAGAAAGGACATTTTTAACCTTCGAACTCTGAAATCACACCAGTCATTTATTTCTCCTTGCATTCATCTTCTGAAGCAGTACTGAATCCCTTTATACCTCCTGGGGTGTCCTTTAGGCTTGACCAGCTTTCCTATACCCTGGTAGTTATTTGCAGTGTTTTTCCTTCTTGGCTTCTTCCAGCTCCTTTCATGTGGATGTTTAATCTTATATTCGGCATCTGCCACTGTTATTTTTTCTTATTATAAAAGAAGAGAATGCTAATCAGTAGTCTTATCTTTCTGAAGGAGACTATACTTCAAAATACACTCTGGTTCTCCTTGTTGATAAGCATTTGATTGAATGCATAATGCAGTAAATAGCTGTAAGACTTTCCCTTACATTTTCCCATAGTGATTGCATCATTTTAAATTTATCACCACTGCATTTTTGATGGTGGGATTATAGCTCAGTGATGATACCAGTCTGAAATCTATGTTCATAGAATGATAGAATCATAGAATCATAGAATTGTAGAATCATAGAATGGCCTGTGTTGAAAATAACCATAATGATCATCTAGTTTCAACCCTCCTGCTATGTGCAGGGTTGCCAACCACCAGACCAAGCTGCCCAGAGCCACATCCAGCCTGGCCTTAAATGCCTCCAGGGATGGGGCATCCACAGCCTCCTTGGGCAACCTGTTCCAGTGCGTCACCACCCTCTGTGTGAAAAACTTCCCCCTGATATCTAACCTAAATCTCCCCTGCCTCAGTTTAAGACCATCCCCCCTTGTCCTATCACTATCCACCCTTGTAAACAGTCATTCTCCCTCCTGTCTATATGCTCCCTTCAAGTATTGGAAGGCAACAATGAGGTCTCCCTCTCCTCTCTTCTCCAAGCTAAGCAAGCCCAGTTCCCTCAACCTTTTTTCATAGGAGAGGTGTTCCAGCCATCTGATCATCTTAGTGGCTCCCTTCAGGAAATAGAAGCATTGTTGATGTTCAGTTACACTTATGAAGGCAATTGCCCTTCTGTTTTAGGTTTACTTTTGTGGTGTTAAATGCTAGCCCAGTGTTGCACTTTGAACAGCCCCGTCTTTCTTCAGCTTCTCTTTCAATCTCTTACCCTGGTTTTGGCACACTCATGTTCATTCTGGTGTGAAGCTGCACTCTGTGCTAGGCACTGACTGGGAGGTGGAAGACAGGATCGTTAGGCAAAAATGAGAAAAAGTAGCAAAAGGCTGTTGTCAGTATTCAATTAGGAAAGAAGCCTTTGACATCCTGATAAATACTGCCGATGTGAAACACTCATAGAAATTGCTTCGGCATCTCGGAGTGGGTGGTAACAAATGCGACAGACAAGAAGGCTGGAATGTGAGAGAGGAACATCTCCTAAACTGGCAGAGACTATTAATTGCAACAGGCTTCAAATGTGTTCACTGTCTGCAGTTCTATTTGTATTTCAGCTCTGTCCTGCTAGTCTACTCTCCAGCTCAAGCGTTGCTGTCATCTATTAATATAGAAAGAGATAAAGGGTTTCTTAGTAACAAAGAGTTTCTTTGATTATTTGTGTTTTTCCCGATATGCGGAAGCCATTCAAGGTTTTCTCCAGCTTCATGTTAGTGATCTGCCTCTGAGTCTTGGGCGTCTAACTGGAGTAATTTGTGGGTTAGAGATGTGTGCTGTTACATCTTCTTGAAGCATTTCTAACTGATGAAAGATTTTTTTTATTTGCTTTTGTTTTATTTCTTTTTCCATTTGCTTTGGTTTTGTTCTTTTCTTGCCTAGCTTAAGCCAAACAGTAGCCCTGATTTTTAGTCTGCTCCAGCTTTAAATCAGGATGACGTTTATGGGAGATAAGAGAGAAATTCAGGATGCTGGGGAGAGATCCAGGGTGACTGGCTGCTGTTCTGGCAGTGATTTATTAAAGCAGCAGCCTTATCTCCCTAACTGAGATTCTGGCACATTCACTGCCATAAGCCCAGCTCGCCAGAGATCTTGGAACCTTCTCAGCAGAACTTTCCTGTGTCACAGACTTTGACATTCAAGTTCAAAGCTGAAGAATGACTTCATTTTCTAATATCAAATATTGGCATGTTATAAGTAAACTGTGCTTCATTGCAGCAAGCAGACGTTGTGGATACGTATTGGCCCTGTGAATGCTGAGTTGTTTTGGTTTTTTTCTTAGAAAAAGTAATGTATGTTTTTCATTTTCTTTTAGAGAAGAATGAACACTTCTGAATTCTGGACATATCTTTTAATTTTATGAAGATGCTTTGGGCTTTAATAATTAGGAGACATTCTAAGAGAACGATCAAACAACAAGGCAGGAAAATTAGTATGACATGGGTTCTCTTTGCTTCTAGGAAAAAACTATCTTTCCTCTGTTTAGCTAGTGCGAAGTCACTAACTTATAGCTGTCATTCAGCCCACAATTATATGAAACACAATGCAGAACTGATGGAAGTGATATTAAGTATGTATAGTCTATTTCACGCTACCTGAATTTAATTGCTTTACCTAAAATCAAAACAAAATGACAACATAAAAAGAAACAAACATGAAAGCAGATATAACCTCTAATTGAATAGACAAGCTGGACAGAAAACTGAAATTCCTGGCTTAATGCTATGTCTCTTACCATTTTAAATTTTCTTGGTACTGTACATTTTAGGGGCTGATTTTTTTCTTTCCAAGGAGTAAGAAAGAAATGTCCGTGTATTGTAAAAGGCAAATTTTGCAGTAGAAAGAATCTTGCCTTATATTTTTATCACCTCCCACCCGTAAGCCATGCAAGATTTGAGTGAATTTAAATACTATTTTTGTGTCCTGCAAGGTTAAAGATGCCATATATCTCCTGTAATGCCAGTGGTACTGTTGAGAGGTGCCAGAGGAGGCAAAAAAATTTCCAAGAAGCTCACTGATGTATACCTGCGTGCATTCTGCCTACTGGTGTCCCCAAGCAGTGGGAGCATGTGCACACATACACACTATGTGTGAGTGTCTCTGTTGTCAGCAGTGGAAGGAGCGATGCTCCACAAGCTGTGCTGCCTCTTCATGCTGTCACTGTTCATGCAGACTCTGTGCTCAAAGCTGGTTGACTTTGAAAGTCACCTAGCAAGCTGGTGGGATTTAAAAGCTAAGAGGATGTGACCTTAAATGGTTTGCACTGACACGGCGCGCTAAGGTTTCAGCTCTTGGAAGATAAACATAAGAAGAGTCCTAGGAAGCTAACAGATAAAGAATGACATTATGGGCCAAGGGAGAAAAACCACAGTGAAAATGTTTTCATCGTGATTCCAAATAGATAAGTTAAAATTAACAAAGCATTTTGTGAAGATACATCAGGCTCGAGAAGCTGTTTTGGTTCCCACTGTCTGAACTAGATAATTAAAAATTACCCTGACAGTGCAGTTCAAAACTACTAATTATTTATCAGTTTTTGCTTGGCAGCACGGTGCTGTGTGTCAGACCTAATTGGCATTATATTTTACTGTACATATCAGAAGTAGGAATGGAAAAAATCTGCATGTGTTCTCTTTGCCTTTGTTACAGTGACAAAAGAAGGAAGTATTCTTTAATTATACTCTGTCATTCAGTACTTAATATTTTTTTTCTTTGTCTCCACAACTTTAACAGATACTCCAAGCACCTAGGGAAATAGAGGAGGAAGGAGTTTTTGTTGCTGTTGTTGTTGTTGTTATTGTTTTTAATCATTAGACAAGTCTGCTGGTTTCTAGACTTTTAGTCCCTCGATGCTAAGTTTTCCAAATGCTTCAAAAGCATCTGCACATTTCTTGTGCTTTATTTCTGCAGTGGGGAAATGTTTTCTTCCTATTATCTGTGGTAAGTCTGCCCTTTACATCTGCTGCTTGTGTTATTGATTAGGCAAGCAGCTTCTTGCTGCTCTGCTGCTTTGCTCAGTTCTGAAACTGCTCACTACACAGTGCTCACCCTGTTTTCCCATTCTGCCCTGTCCTAAATGCCGTGGAAATTGTAAATTTTCTGGGGCAAAGATTCTTACTGGTGTATTGCTCCTCTGCACATATGGCATGTTCAACTAAAATATTTGAGTTCTTATTCTTTTGAAGATATCACAGTCAATGTTATGGTAACTATTAGTGACAGTCATTCAAAGCAGCCTTCACAAAATTAACTTTGCACTCATTTTTTGAATTTATTCAAAGCCATCACCAAATGTTATTTCTCCATGACTCAGTCATGCACTTCTTTCAGAGTACTGTTATTTTTTCCAGCAGAATTCCTCCTTGAAATACCTTGCCTAAAATAGAGGGGATGAAACAACACATGAAAAGTTAATTGAGGGTATTTTGCACTGAGGAAGTGGGGCTGTGAAATTAGAGATTTTGGATTGGAAAGCACCTTTGTTGTCCCATCTAGCATAATTCTTCTCTGTTGCTGAGTAAAGACTTCTGGCTTTCTGTTCCCAGAATATTCTATTTCCCTGAGTGACAATTTTATGGTCTGCCATTGCAGGATATTAAATTGCCTTTTCTCACTGAGTTGTGTTTTTATATAGATTTTCTCAAACATATAAATGTAAAATACTAAATAAAAAATAGCTGTAAATGGTAGAAAGCAAGAAATTTAAAGAAACATATGTGAGGTAGCTATCAGGAAAGCAGTCAGAATAAGCGAAACAAAAAAGCAAAACACAATAATTTCTGAGCTAGGAGTTGAAGGAAATGAGAACATTGTCTGAGTTTAAAAAAATAACAATAAAGCAATCACCATGGAATAAGAATAGTGGTAGTTTTCATAATCTTTCAAAAATTGAATTGTAAAAGGTGCTTTTATCATACTAATGTCTGTGCCCATTTTGGTAGAGCGTTCCACTGATTCTCTATATGGCTGCAGTTAGTTATCAAGGTGCAGTTAGCACTTAGTAACAGTGACAGGGAGAAATGTTGCTTCATAGCTTAGTAGTGCAAGATATCTGGACAAAGAACATCCAACCATTTAGAAGGAAAGGCAGGAAAAATCTTTAAGATGTTCTTCACTTAATTTTGGAACCCAGTAAGGGAGTACCAGTCAATCAGAGAAGTTAAATGCAGAACCACATTATGGGAATAGAATGCATGTGGAATCAAGAGAAACTGCTTAGTAATCCTGATGCCTTATTCAGAATATTCGAGCATATATTATTTACATCATCCTTACGTGTAGAGAGGAGCATCATCTATTGACAAGCAGCCAAGGTGAGATGAAAGAGAATGTGCCAAGCGTCTTGCTGCTCTTCAGTAGTGCCACTCCCTTGCATTCATTACAGATTCCTGGAAGAAACTATTTAATAAAGTTCTCAGTAGTGCCTCTCATGATTAGTTAATTTCTGTCATAAAATTGCCCATATTATCTCCTTGATTGCAATATGGTCTGCTATTTGACAACTCCAGAAGAGCTCGTTGTCTAATCAAGGCATCTCCCAACTCAATTTATTGTATTACACAAACGTGTATACTTTGAACACTAACACTAAGATCACGTTGGATTGATCTTTACTAAAAACTTTACTAAAAAAAATAGTTAAATAAGATTTGCTTATTAAAAAATTACTTTTATTACATACACAAAAAAAGAGGAAGCAAGGAGAATTGCACTATTTCAAAATTATTGCTCTCATTCACACTTCTTTTACTATTACTGTTAATGTATCATTAAGTTAATGGAAATATTACTACAGTAATGATAAAATATTCACTACATTGCCAGAAAGTGGTTAAGAATGTGTTCATCCATCAAATATCTGAATATTGGGTGAAATGAGAACAGTTCACAGTAAAATGACTGGAAAATAATGAGATCTAAGTTAGGTAAAATCATTCAACCTAAATGAAAACAAGATAATTTTTCAGGATGCCATTTTCAAATTCCGTTTTTCTGCAGGCACTTTCTTGAAAATAACTGCAGCCGCTTCTATAAAATCTTTTGTTGATCAATACTTTTACAGTAGTTGAGATTAGGTTCTTCATTGTAGTGACAGCAACGTCGATGAAATATTTGGCCTTAATGATTCTGTTCTGGCAGCAGCTACTAACTCTCCTTACGATGAGATTGAAGGTTTTGGTACAGCGGTTGCTGGGATGGCTGACAGGGTAGATTAGTGATGCTGAGCCCTGTAGGAAAAGATCACTGCTGCAGTGCCCAAGGGAGGTTTGCCACTGGGAGAGGTGAGGCCTCAAAGAGAGGTTTGGCCTTGGACAAAATAGTCATTGGTAGGTATAAGTAGGATTTGCTTATTGCATCCTCCCTCCTTATCTTTGCCTACCAACAGCATTCCAGGTTTCTAATCACTATTGCCAGGCAGCTGTCACTTTCACAGGACTGTCAGCTCTGCTCTTGCCTGCCCTGTGTTATTTGTTGGTGATGTTTCCAAAAGGAAAATCTTCAGCAAGCATGGTGCTGCTCGGTGAATAGGTAAAAATGAAAGATCTTTTTCTACCGACAGAGTCTTATATATGAAAGCTCTTTTTTTTTTCCTTTTTTTGTCCTGTTTTCAAAGTTGCCCACATTATTCTATATTCTTCTATATAAGTTGCGTACACTTGTTTATATCTCATGGAGAGATCTTGTTTAATCCAAGTACATTTTGCATCTCATTTAAATTGGAATAATTACTTTCAACTGTGAATTACTAGCCATGAGGGTACAGGTTTTCTAAAGATTCAAAAAAAATGTATCACGTAGTGGCCTTAGGAGACAGTTTTGTTCACATGAGGTAATACAGGCCGTGAAGTACTGCTTGCCTGAAAAATGATGGCTCAGCAGTTCACCCTGAAATGTCATGCCATTTCAAAGACTTATCTTTCACAGTGCTGTGTGTTGCAAACTCACTAGGCTGTATACTGAATACTACATACACAATAAGCATGCTGTATGTAAATGGAAGTGCATGAGAACTTGAATTTGCAAAATGAGAAGTGAATTGTGAGAAGTAAGAATTGATTGGCACTTTTCTATTTGCATTTAATGGCCCTTGTCCACAGCTGCATTAAGGGCTAGCTGAATTTGATACGCTGACCATCTGGAGCTGCTTCATATGGGTAATTTTGATTAATACTGTGCTTGATTCCTCTGTTTCGGCTGCATTTTTCTTATACCAGTTGCAATGTTAAATAGAGACTTTCTTATTTTCTAGGAGATAAACTAATTATTGTGATAGATATTTGTTTCTAATTCCAAAAGACTAAACTTCATGTAAAGAGTAACCCCATATCTGCTAAAGACACGCATATCAAACTGCCATTGATTTTAATGACATTGCAAAAATGCACTATACTTGTAGGGTTCACAAATGATAACAGGAGGCCTCAAGGCCTGTACACAGCTTCTGAATCAATTTAACAGTATACTCAATTTAGGAACTAATCTACTTGAACCAGGCAACATTTTGGCTTACCCACAAACTTTTAGCTCCTGAATGGCACGGGTTCTTTTGGAAGGGAAGGCCTGGTCTTGTAAAGACAATTAGGTTTCCATACCTGTTGCCTGTCACCCAACCCTTTTGCAAGGAGCACTTAGCACTTATTACAAAAGATAGAGGAAAACAAATGACTAGTTTGAAGAGCGAGGAGGCACTGAATTTAGGTTTAGGTAAATATTCATCAGATCTAGATCACTTAAAATAATTGTTAAGCACAGCCTTTCTATGGGAAAAGCTGTCAAGTTTGATGTACAGTGCATTCATAACCTGATGTAGAAATTATTAACTCTGAGATGGAAGAATCTTTTCAAGCAGCATTAAGCAGAATATTTTGCCAGTTTCCCATTATTATTATTTTTTCGGTACTGGTAAAGGTCATTGATTTCAGAGAAATGGAAGGCAGCAATGTGTAAAAGATGGAAACTTAGTACTCTGGAGTAAACCAATTCCTCCCCCGTCAAACTTTAAAAACAAAAAGAGGAAAAAGAATGCATTCTGATAATTAAAGATTTAAATTAATCTGTCTGACATGTGGGAGTGCTAGATAGAAAGAAAGTCAATAGGAATCCTCCCTCCTTTCTTTGCTCAGATGCATTATTTGCTATAATTTTAGGCAGGCTTTCTCAAAAGACTAAAGGGTGTGTAATACCTTGGGAAAATCAGACCATTTAATCATGTTCTTAACTGCTTATGTGTCACATTTTTAGGCTTGGTCTTTGCCCAAATTCCACACATCATAAAGAAAAGCAATGCCACATACCATCTAATTTAGAATTTTGAGTCACTCAGAAATAAATGCTAAAGTCACTATAAGTTATGGTCTAACAATAATGGAAACATCTTTTCTCTAAGGGAAAGTTCTAGGATAATCTGAATCCTAGAACAAAGATGTTTAAGGATGATTTATACCTAAGAATGTAAAGTTTTTCACGTTTATTCTAATACAAAAATATTCTCATTATTCTTACAGATCCCTAATTCCTTTAAAAACACTAGCTAGGCTCTAACATTTAATCATGCACTACTCTATGGAATACATTTCATTTTTGTCGCTTGCTGATGTTTTTCAATTTCAAATTTATTTTGTCAAGCCAGTTTATATCTCAGTTTGTTTTGTTTCTTCCCCAAGAGATCTATGCTTTTGCAAGTCCTCCTGAGTAGGGGATTTTAAAAGAAATGAGTTTCAGAAATAGTGCTATAAATAAAACAGTGTGGATTTCCTTCAAACTCTGCTAGAAGTTTGTCTATCATAAAACAGTAATAACAACAAACAAACAAACAAACAAAAAAAAACGAACCAGTCAAAAGTCTGCCAGAAAGATGTGTTACAAAACCTGAACTGAAGTACTTGGTAAGGTAAAAGTATACTAAACAGAAAATCTGGAGAGGAGCTCTGCAGAGAGGGACCTGGGCGTCCTGGTGGACGACAGGTTGGCCATGAGCCAGCAGTGTGCCTTGTGGCCAAGAAGGCCAATGGCATTCTGGGGTGCATTAAGAAGAGCGTGTCCAGCAGGTCGAGGGAGGTGATCCTCTCCCTCTACTCTGCCCTGGTAAGGCCTCATCTGGAGTACTGTGTCCAGTTCTGGGCTCCCCAGTACAAAAAAGACAGGGATCTCTTGGAAAGAGTCCAGCGGAGGGCCACAAAGATGGTGAAGGGCCTGGAGCATTTCCGCTATGAAGAAAGGCTAAGTGAACTGGGTCTGTTTAGCCTTGAGAAAAGACAACTGAGAGGGGACCTGATCCAGGTTTATAAATATCTGAGCTGTGGCAGCCATAGCGGTGAGGCCAGTCTCTTTTCAGTGGTACGTGGAGACAGGACGAGGGGAAACGGACATAAGCTGCAGCATAGGAAGTTTTGCATGAATGTGCGTAAGAACTTCTTCACGGTGAGGGTGACGGAGCACTGGAACAGGCTGCCCAGGGAGGTTGTGGAGTCTCCTTCTCTGGAGATATTCAAGTCTCGCTTGGACGCCTACCTGTGCGACCTGGTGTAGGGAACCTGCTTTGGCAGGGGGGTTGGTCTCGATGATCTCTAGAGGTCCCTTCCAACCCCTACAATTCTGTGATTCTGTGATTCTGTGAAAATCAAATAGTTCTAGGATGTCAGATTTATTTATTTCTTTATTTCAAAGAAATGTGTTGACTTCTACTAACAGACTATTTTTTTAGTGGAAAAGCGAAGAAGACACAACAAGCTGGACTCAAACTGCACAGTTGGCTTGTTTATTTTACATCGTTGTAGACTTCAAAATTCCCAAGTGCAAGCCATCTCATTTGACAGAGTTGAGTATGACCAGAGGCCTGAATCTGCAGTCTGTCATGTTCAACTATGCTGAATGCTTTTAATAGCAGCGCTGCAGCAAAAGGGGGAGGCCAAGCAGCTCATTGCTCTCAGCATGCTCCAAGACATCATCTGTATCTTTTGTCTTAAGCAGCAGGAGCCCTGTGGTGTTTTTTGCACTTACCTGTAGCATGTGGGAGATGCTCCTGGTGGCTGTATCAGGTCGATGTAAAAGTCTACTTGCAGGCTCCTACAACTAGCTTTGGATTTTGGTATTGGTTTGAGATCCTCGTGTCTTGCTCTTCACAAGCAATGATTCCAGCAATGTTTTGGCTCAGCTCCTATGTGTCTGAAGAATGAATCTGGGGCCAAGAGAAGAAGGGTACTTACTCCAGTGCATGAATCATGTCTCTTTTCTCAATGAGAAAATAAGCAGCACCAGAGGAGGGGAAAGAGATGTGTCATGCTTCGCTCTTGAATTTAGAGTACCCTGTAACTGATTTGCTTTGGGATAGTGTGTATATATTCTTTCCAATCTCCATTTTTCATAAAGATGTAAAAATTGAATTTTTAACTCATTATTAGTTTAGTAGTGATCATCTGTGTTTCAGTATCTTCTGATCAGAAAATTAGAATGGGATTATTATTAAGTACTACATGATGTTCAGAATGAACCATTCAAACCGCTGTTACTTGCAATGGGAACATGGAGAGCTGCCATATGAAGAACAGAGCTTTGATGGAAGGATGAGGGAGCAAGTCATTCTTTAGCTAGTAAGTTAGCAAGAAGTGGAAGAAAGTCAGAGGTCTAATTGTGTCCTGTTTTGTTACACTATTTCTTTGGAAGAATTCAAAAACATACTAAAGTGAATGAAGAATCACGTAAAAGCAGTACTTTTGCAGTAGAATCTGCTTTGCTTTTGCTGCGATTGAAGAAATACAATCAAGATAAGAGAGTGGTGTTTTTTGGCAAGGATTTCTGTGCTGCTGCAAAGGGTAGTTTTGTTTTACTTCTTACAAATTAAATACTTACATGTAAGTTACTTCTCTCTTAGTTGTTCCTATCTCCTTTATTTGTAAGAAAATGCATTAGCACAGTGACCTTGATTGTTACCAAAAATAAGCTTAAGTATCCCTTCACCCTTAAATGCATTCATTCAAAACAATTTTGTGACATTTTGTGATACATAAGTATCCCAGTAAACCTGTACCTTTCCTGGAAATGGACATTTTGAGGCTTACACTTGAAAATTAATATTTTTATTAGGGAAAAAGCTGTTGACATTATACACATTGGTTATTTGTAGAGCTGTAGTAGTAAATATTGTATGGTAAACTTCTGGCAGAGGTCCCATCCTGTCATAGTCTGTTCTCATTATTGTGGTAGCTTCTGCCCTTTCATTTCCCGTCTCCAGTGATTTTATTTGGTCTGTCAGAGAGCAAGGATTATCTGAATTTTGGTTTAAATGGACAGAACAGGGCAATTACAGGTGAAACATACAAAATACTTGAATGATGTAAACACACTGTTCTTTCCAAGGATGCATTGCATGGGAGTGCTGCGATTTCATTCCTCAGTCTCTGCTCTGACCTTTGTGGGTAACATCCATCCAGTGTGCATCCAGGATACGAACACTGGTGTCTCTCTGCACCACAATTCATCATCTTTCCACATCTTTCTGATCTTCTGATGGCTTTCCTGCATCCTAATTATTTGTGTAACTTTACAGAGTATTTTCATTCTTTATTCTCTTAGCAGGAGGTGAAGAGGATGCTGTTCCTTTTTGTTCTGATTCCAGCAGAACTGCAGGCTTCTTGCTCATCTATTACTGTATTTTTTTCTCTTTTTCTTGCAAGAAATAACTGCATTGAAGAACTGCAGTGTTTTTGTGGAATTTTTGTTTGTTACTGGGTTTTCTTTTTCATGATAACTTTATTTCCCCACTTACCAAGCTGTAATTTCCTGGGCTTTTTCAGGCGGTAACAACAAATAACAAACTTGCTTTTTGTATTACTAAAGCTATTTAAAAGTTCACGCAACTACAAAGATAAGTTGCACTGAAAATATGTCTTAATTGTAACCCTCATATTTGCAACCCCGATATAATTATCAGTTTGCAGAGAGTTTAAAACTAGTTCTGAGGTGAGTTGTCCTACGCAGCCAAGTGAACTGGCTGCTAGAGCTCTGCAGGTAACTGTCCCAGGTAGGATGCTGTGAGCCTGCACTCACAGTCCTGTGGATATGTAAAGCTTTTCATGCGCCAGTGTCTCTTCCATTCAGTCTGTTCTGCTGCTACCTCTCCTCTAGCACACGAGCACAACTGGGAGAAGATGAGCCAGAGGGGTTTTATCACTTCTTGTCCTCTCCCACCACCTCTTTCTGCCCTTTGGTGTTGAACTCAATGTGCAGCCCCATCATCCTGGAATCCCTGAAAGTTTAGAACCACATTCATTAGGCACTTGGTTAAATCCTGGTGTGTTAGAGTAGTAAATCCTCTCAGGCTGCTGTTTGTATACCTCAAGGGATATCATTCATTATTTTTTTCCTTCTGAACATGCTTAGGAGATAGAGATTGAAATGGGTCCCCTTTTCAAAACCATCAAAACCATGCTGACAAGTAATGAGCAAGGGCCTGAAGGCCAGATGTGTACAAAGCATTTCAGCTTCTTTCCATACTTAAATGACACTAAAAATCAGGCCATGCAGAACAAAGAGAAAGTCCCTTTCTCGTTTTCACTAAAGCAGTAATCTGGGTCTCACACAGCAGACTCCAAGAAGAGCAACAAGTGCATGCGAGAACCTCGACTAATAAAAATAAGAAAAGAAACAGCTTTGTGTTCAGCTTGTTTGTTAGCCAAATTGTTGTGATGCTGACTATAAGCAACTAAGCACATTAGACTTCAAATAATAGGCTTACCCTCTTACCTGAACATATTTATGTGGATCAAGCTCTCAAAGAATTTCAGTGGTGAAGGTTTTTATTAAAAGCCCCTTCAGACATCAACCTAGCAGCTTTTCCCACAGTAACAACCTGTTGCTTAACTCAACAAACCAATAACCTTTCGAAACATCACTGTCTTCAGACATGCAGGGAGAAATTGAAGAATGGGGACCTGGGGGGACACCCTTGCTTCCCAAGAGAGAAAAGAGAGGAAGGAAGGGAAGGGGAAAGGGGAAAGGAGAAAGGGGAAAAAGGAAAGGGGAAAGGAGAAAGGTGAGGAAACTATGAGCGGTAACAATAGCATGTCAAAAGCCAGAAACAGTTCCCAACCTTGCTTTACTGCAATAGGAAAACTGTGGAAAACTGCTGGTTTGTTGGAGTTTTATAGAAAAAAAATCATGATTAGAACAGAACCATTCTGCTAACATAATTATGTATGTTCTTTCTTCAGAATGAATTTAGTCATTAGCAGGAAAAATAAATCCCTGTACATAAGCAAAAACAGAGTAGATAGTTCTAGCAATAGAATTTCTTAACAATAAGAGACTGTGCACAGAGAGGATGTTACCAATAAATCAAAACTTTGACATCAGGCAAATAATTACCAGGAAGACTTCTCTGAACAATTTTCAGCAGGATCTATTTGGTTTCTTCATGTTTTGCATAGGCAAGGTTGAGTGAAGAGCTTTGATTTTTCTAAGCACCCCTTCCTTCCCTCAGCTAATTTGATTGGCAGTTTGCAAAGGTGAATAATAAACTATGCTTAGGGTTTAGGGTGTTTTTAAAATGATTTTCCTTTAAACACAAAAGTGGTTCCCATGAGATATTTCTTTATACTTGCAGGATCTCACGTCTCTCAGTTTTGGGGGGGATGCGAATTGACCATGTACAGACATGACATTTCTACTTCCTAAAGAGGCTAGGTAGCAAGGAATAAAGTTGGTTTTGTATTTTCTGAAGAATTGCTTGGGCTCCTTAATTTGTTTATTTATCTCTATTCAGCTGGTGTTAATTAACTTGTCTGATCTGCATTTGAAAAATTTAAACATCTCTTGGATCCAAACAGTGTATTAAAAACATAACAACCAGCAGTGGGAAGATAATTCCATCAAAAGCTTTTCTCTCTTGGTTTGTTATGATATTGTCAACAGTTTTTGATGGAATTATTTCCTTACATCTTGCTTCAGCCCATATATTAGTGTTTTCCATAGGCTATTTGAAATGTAATTAAAAATAGATGCTGTTTATCTACCTCATACAAAAAAAGAACTGTACATTCCACACACACACACACACACACACACACAAGTTCTTTTAAGTTGAAAATTTATTATTTAGGTAATGCCTAATTCAATTTTGCAAGTTACTTCCTGTGATTGTAGCAATATTCTGTTATGAATTTAGAGCTAGTTACTGAGTTTCCACTGTCCCTCTGATGTCACACTAAGCATTATATTCAGAAATAAGTGCAAACCAATGAGAGGTTTTGATAAGAATTGTTCAGGTTCTGAGATGTGAAAAATGAAGTACATAAGGTAATCACAAGAAATGTAAATCTTCTATCAAATCTTTTTTTTTTTCTTTTTTTTTTTTCTCCTTGCAGGCTCTAAAGCCAAATTATTTCTTGAAGAACATATTTAAAATGTGGAAAAAGAAATACAGAAGCATATTGACATTGCAAAAGTACATTTTGCTCTAACTGTGCTTTAGTAGGATATAATTTTTTTCAAACATAAAACAAAAATTCTCCCAAAGTGATGCTACACAAAAGCTAATCCATAAATGCATTGCTATTCTTCCTATTTGTAAACATTTTTCCTTAGAATATGCTAAATAAATGCATTTTGAAATGTACATGACATGATTTTCTATCAGTGACCCCAAAGTAATGCAAGATTAATGCTTCAGTGGTTGCCTTGTTTTAGTATGACAGGTAATGCATTAAACTTGCTGAGGAAAAGGCAGTGAAGTATGAGTCCAGCTGACTACATTTTCATTTAGCTGTGAGGACAGAATAGCTATAATGAAATTTGTAACCCTGGACAGTTTCTCGTTTGATTCAGGGCCTGGGATTTTGCTCTGGCAGTCTGTGGATTGAAACAAAGTATTGATTTTATAAACTCTGTGCCATCTTGATTTCGTGTGCGAGTGGTCATTGTATCTGTTTTATGAATAATGGGCAGGTGAGCTCCCAGTAAAAGATGTAAAATGGATTAATTCACAATGAACTGAGCTTTGAGGGAGAAAGTTCTCCAGCTGATATATTGACATGCTATTGAGGAGTTGCTCTGAGTAAAACAGTCCAATTATTTTCTTATATTACCTTCTTAGTGAGCTAAGAGATAATTTATGTTCTCAAAAGTCATATAGGGGAGTTGCTGTAGTCTTTATTTTAAGGCTGAATCTTAGTCTTCCTGAAATGTGCTGAAATACAGAGAAGATGATGGTTCATGGCAGCAGCCTGGACTTCATGCTGATATCCATTTTACTGATACATGGTAGAGAAGAAAAATGCACATCTGTGCAGTATGTTGTGGAGGCTGTTTGATGCAGTGTTTCCTACTTTGTGGATATAAGTGTGTGAGATTTGTTTAAGCATGGACTGGGTGTAAATGAGTTTTGTCTTACTTTTGCAGGGCCAAACTTGTGCAAGTAGTGTAGAGAAAGATGCACTAAGTTTAATCTTTTTACTGTGGGCATCTGGTTTAAAGATATATCCCTCATATCCTTTCTCTCTTTGCTTCTTAACCATTGTATGCACCTGCCTTTGCTCACTGTTTAGAGGATTAAATGTCAACGTGTGATTCCCTGAGACACAGAGAATGGTTTGCGTTGTAGGCGACTGTAAAGCCCACCCAGTTCCAACCACTGCCATGGGCAGGGCTGTCCCCCAGCAGCTCAGGCTGCCCAGGACTCCATCCAACCTGGCCCTGAGCGCCTCCAGGGATGGGGCAGCTTCTCTGGGCAGCTTTGCCACTGCCTCACCACCCTCAGAGTAAAGAATTTTCTCTTAGTATCTAACTAAATCTCCAACTTGTGCAACCGTTCCAAAGGCTGAGTGTTCTGAAGAAACCACACTTTTCCAGCATTCTCACATTGATTGGAGTCTTGCTGCCTTCATTAGCCTGATGATCAGCTTGAGAAAAGCTTTTTTATTTACTTTCTTAGGCCACTTTGGCTGGAGGCACTCTCAAACATTAATGAATTACACCACTGTTGAAACAAATACCAGGCCCTGACCCAGCTTATCAGTATGGTGAACTTCACTGAGCTGGCAAGTTTAAGGGCTGATAGGAAAATGCTGAAAATAGAAACAGGAAAGGTGGAAGGAACAATCATTTTGGTTGTGCTCTCCATCGAGTCTTCTCTGCAATTAGAGACTGCTTTGATTTTCTAAAACCAGTACTGTGAATGGAGAATAATTTTGTGTATCCATGGAGCTAAGAGGGATTGTGAGCTTCATGTTCCTCTTGTCATTTACCTTCAGTATTCATTGCTTGCCCAATAAAGTGCATTCTGTGCTTTTGGCAGTCACTCAAAACATCTTGAAAATGTTGCATATTTCTGCAGGTCTTTTTTATGTAGCGTATGATGAAGTATTTTCTGTCTTGTTTCACTGCCTCTTTGCCCTGAAACTCCACTGCTTGTCCACCTGCTGTGTAAAACAGTGTCTTATTCCATATAAAATATTCCTCTTTTGGTTGATATACTTCAGTGTGTGAACTTAAAACTGGGTTGTTTTTTTTTTTTTTGAAGCAGAGAAAACTGAATACTTGTGGAAAATAAACACAAAAGTTACATGAGCACAGCTGAGTGCAATTTATCTTTCCATTTGAGAGAATACTTATATACTTATGGGGATATGCTTACAATCTTCATTCAGCTCTACATACTGATGTTAAGCACTAGGTATTTTGACTTCAGACACCTTGCTATTTCCAGAATAACTAAGCAGCAGGAAGGTCAATAAGAGGATTATTACAGAGAGATCTTTTTAGTACCTTACACTAATTAAATGAGACAAAGGGTGATAGTGGAAACTAACCTACTGTGTAGATAGCAAGTTGTGGATTCCTAGACCTCCTAGAGTATTCAGAATTTTACTTCAAGAATTTTGAGCAATTTGTGGAGAACTGGGATTTCTGTAATATTCACAGGCATCTTCTGCAATTAAACCCAGTTCAGAAGTGACTGTCTTTTCCAGTGGAAATATGATTGCTAGCTTCAAAATGCATGAGAATTGTTTGGATTTAAAGCAGCCAAGATAGAAATAGAGTTTTAGAGCTTTAGCTGGTGCAAATAATCTGATAGACGCATCTGATGCATCGAAGAAAGCCCAAACCACAGATCCTCTGAGTAGAAAGCACATTGAAAATGTTACTGCAAAAATCCCAGGCAAACTCAACTAGCATGAGGTATGCTTCAGTAAGGATTCTAGCATGCTGGCCATAAATCTAACCAGGAATTGGGAGGGAAGCCACTATTCTGTGCCTGTCACATGGTTAGGCATGCTTTTTCTACGTCCCAAATTGAAGAGGCATTCCTTTTGCACAGATTCCTTTTCAACTCTCTGTATGTCTGAAGTGTTTTAATAATTATCAGAATTAACTATTGATAAAACTAAATGCTATCAGTATGAAAACAACTACATGGGATTGTAAAGGCTCTCAGAAGTAGGAAAACAGTTGCTTGTTTCACCTGAATGCATGTTTCTTGTGCAGATGCATTTGCAAGCAATCGTGATTTGATCTACTTTCCCTGAAATCTAGAGCCCTTGTGTTATATAATGTGAGGTTAGGCTGTTCATTTTTAAAGTAGTTGTTTGGAATTTTGTATATCTCTTGTCACTCATCACATGTGGTCCCTTGTTTTACTTAATTGCAGTTTGAGGTGCTGGTAATCTAATTTTTTAGCTATGCCTGCAGCACATGGTAGTTTCAAAGAGTACGCTTGCAAGCATTACATCTTTGCAAGTTAGATGTTAAGCTCTGAAGAAAATTAGAAACCCTTTATTCATGTCCAACTTGTTAAAAACTTTGGTTGAAGCAGTCACCTAATAACCTGCAGGTTGCAAGGAGTCTTCAATTATGCTTCGTATAGTCCCTTCTGCTACAGAAGTCTTTCAACTTCACAAAATAATGACAAGAGACAGCATGCTTTAATGCAAAATTCAGATTCTTCCCTAGAGTAGACATCTTATGAGTGTTCCTAGAGAACAAGTACCAGTGTGTGGTTGGGTTATTAGAAACTGTTACATTTATTCACAATGTGAGCTGGCTTGCTGACTTGCTCTCGGTTTGGTGTTTTGAACTCCAGACCACAGCAGATTGAGGTAAGACTTTGGGCCATTAGTTGATTGAAAAACTAAAAAGTCTGTGCCCAGCAAAGTGTGACTTGGAAGAAATTTTTAAATTAGATAGTTTTGATAGGATTACTCCCATAAAAGGCAAAATCAACATCCTTCATGTGAGGATTATGACTTGCAAAACGTCAAGGTAGTTCTATTCCTCTTGGGATCCAACGGTTTCCTAAAGAAAAGGCTGCCAGAATCTGTCAAAACAAGGCATATTTTTCTTAGCCTCAGTCTCCCAGATAGCACAGCTGCATTTGCTGAGCTTTCTTCTAATAAAATCAACCTGAGGCTGACATTAAAATAAAGATTTTGCCGAAGTTACAGAAAGGTAAGATGTGCTTCTGTGACATGAGTCATTAATGAATAGGAGGGCTAACCTGACTTGTCATAAACTGTGTAGGATGCATGAAAAAGAGAAAAGTAAATGAAAGACTAAATTAAAATGAAAGATAAATCCTTTCCAATATATTAAAATCTATATTAAGTCCCTTAGGTAGGCTGACAATGAATAATGTCAATATTATTTTGGTGAAGGGTAGGAGGAACAACAGCAAAAGTTATAGTGAAAATTTGCTGCAGAGTACCAATAATGGGTTTGCAGTCTTTTACTGGATTTTACTGGATTTCTTTGTCATATATTTTTTCTAGTTTAAAGGAGAAATGAATATGAATCATCAGGAAATGTTCCAAATTTTAAATGAGGCATCTTCATTATCCAGAAATTATATTAACTCATTTGATGGCAACTATACTATCTAGACATGAATAAAGGGAGCTCAAAAGGCAGAAGCACTGTGTGCTAAAACAAAAGAGATTAAACTGCCTGATCAAGTTAAAACAACTCTGGATAATGCAGTAAAATAAACACAGGACAGTGTTCTTCATTACTTCATTATATGGTCTGTTTTGAGTTACCATTTTTTTACTATATATTTTCAGAAAGATCTTACCAAAAAAAAAAAAAAAAAGTGTGTCAAGAAGGAATCAATTTCTGCTTAGAAAAATGACCTATAGGAAAGACGGAGATTTTGAGTAATCCTGTTGCTTTAGATATTCTGAATGTTAGTAGAAAATTTGGGGTATGAAAGTCCCCTCATTACAAGAAAGACATTGGGGCCCTGGAGTGTGTCCAGATAAGGGCAGTGAAGCGGTGGAGGGTCTGAAGCATAGGTCTTGTTGGGAGTGGTTGAGGGAACTAGGCTTGTTTAGTCTGGAGAAGAGAAGGCTCAAGGGAAACCCTAGTGCTCTCTACAACTGCCTGAAAGTTGAGCCAAGGGAGGTTCAGGTTAGGTGTTAAGAACGATTTCTTTTCCAGAAGAATGGTGATGCATTGGAACAGGCTGCCCAGGGAAGTAGTGGAGTCCCTGGAAGCGTTCAATAACAGTGCAAATGTGACATTTAGAGACATGGTTTAGTGGACATGGTGGTAAGGGTTCAACAGTGGATGGACTATATGATCTTAGGTGGTCTTTTCCTTAATGATTCTATGATGCTATGATTCACATTTAGAAAACATCTTGAGCACCTACTGTCAGAGAAAAAAATTCCAGACAAATACAGTGATGACTCTGAAAGGTCAATAGTGGAAGTGTCAAAGTAATCTTGTATGTATCTTACAAGATGGCCATGAGTGTTCCCAGAACCTACTAATAATCCCCTGGTGAGTGAGGTGTGATGAGTGCGAAACACTGCAGAGAAGCCATACAGAATGAGCATATAATCATAGTCATTTCTGCCTGACAACTTCAGCTGTTGGGAGAAAATTATGTGTTAATATTTTGTGAATCAGATGTGGACTATTTCAGAACTCAGAAAACCTGAATCTTCTTACTGAGAAAAATGGGCATAAAATGAAGCAGTAAAAAATTAAATAGAATAAAATAATGAGAAGACACGAACAAATCGAATTAAATGTTGATCTTTATCCCCAGGGCCTTACAATAGACTCAAGAAACTAATGGTCAAGTATTAATCAATGTGACTGTCATATTCAGAAATTCAGGTTGCTTGTGCAAGTACCCAATACTTTGGATCTATCTTATGACTGTTTACTTTTAAAAGTGATGAGGTGATATCATCGTTGCAAAAAACAGATCACATTTTGAAATGTTTATGTTTTTATTCAACTTTAAGGTTTTTGATTGTTGTAGTTATACAAGGTATGTTCTTATGTGATGCATAACTTTTCAGTAATGGCATTTAGCATCAGTGAAATTCCATATCTCATAGACACTGAAAAATACAGACACTATAAATGCCTAGTGCTTCACAGAGGGCTCTTAGGTCAATGTGGACAATCTATAATATAATGGCTTAGATATGAAATCATATTTTAAAATAACTTGTATGTATATTGCCTGGTAATGTTGCAGAAGATGAATTTATTTATTGTCATTGTACTTAACAGTGAAAGCACAGTACTGCAATAAACTCTTGCCCTCTAAAATACATTTACCTTGTCACCAAGGTAGCTTACTAATGTGATTTTCTACCCTTCACAAAATGAAGATAACGCTTGCTGCAGTTGCTATGATACAAGACTAGTGCACTGAACTTTCTGCTGCATCGCAGCACACATTCTGTTGTCACCCAATTCATTGTCACTGCTGCTAGAACTTTCTAAACTCCTATGTGAAATAGTTAATCGAATCTTGCAAAACAGGATTTACTGGTATTTTCTTAGCATTCTCTGAATGACTAATAGCAATAGTACTTAGCTTTAACTAGACTGTAGGGCTGAATATTAGAATCTGGGTGTGAATTACAGAATCTCACCTAAAAGGCAGCCTGTGACATAGGCTGCAGCAGAAGAAGATATACCCTTTCTTGTTTTTTTGAATTTTACCATTATGCCTAAACATGTCACCTACCTTTGTTTCTGCAAAGCTTACGTGTCTGTAATAGGCTTAATCAATCTTCTACTCCAGGAGGGAGAAAGAGGTATATAATGTACCTTCATCCTGCAAATCTATGATATATTTTAAAATAGGATAAATTGCCTCCTTTTGGAGCCTTCTTAGTTAGAAAGGATGCTAAGGCAGATAGATTAAATGAGATACCTAACTTTTAGATGGCTAAAACTATCAGAGAGAGAGAAAATCCACAAAGTGGATTTTTTTAAAACCCTGGACTGGGGATAACCCAAAGCAAGATTAGCAGGTGGAAATGTGGCAGAATTGGAAGTATACAGCTATAATGTTGGATACAGCAATAAGTTAAGAGCCATGGTAGTCATAGTGTAATAGCATGGAGAAACAGTTGTGTGGAGAAGGGTCTGAGAAATACTAATGCACCTCCCTTCAATGGGAAAACAAATCTTTTGTGAAAGTAGAGAGATGACAATTCTGTGAGAATAGCTTTTTACTCATTCACATTCTCTGCCTCAATCTCCCAAAACAGGAGTTGACAGCCTGTGTTTCTTGAGAGATGTATAACATGTTCTCTGTCAACTCTGGTGACTGTATTGTCAGGGAATCCTATTATGATGGCATTGCACCCACGAGACAAAGGCTTAAGATAAGAAAATAAAACTTTTGGAAATACTGGCTTCCTACTGACAGTTGATTAGACTGCAAAAGAGATGCTCCTTCTATTTTTCTGTAGCCTGGAAATCCATCAGGTGTTCTCCAAGCTATTAATAATGATTTAGCTAGCAATGCCAGGTAGGTTTAATGGATTTCCCTGCCAGTGCACTGAATGTGTTTGCAGTGAAGCGTGAAACAACCTGTTTTAATGACTTACCTTGCTTGCTTAGACCTGACGTTAGTTTTTTCAAAGGCAACTGTTTGTTTATTAATTGAACAAGCAACCACTTGTCAGTGAGTGGAAAATTAATTTTAAGGTCTGAAAACTAATATGCACTGTACATTACGAAGCAAAACTGAAAATTTTCTGATAAACCTATTGAAAAATAAGTAATGCTGTCTGTTGATTTTGAGATGCTTTCTTCCTACTGATACACAGTATGTAAATAGATGTACTTCTTTCACTGCAGCTGGGATGACAGCAGCTCAGTTAGTAGTGGCCTCAGCGACACTCTTGACAACCTCAGCACAGATGATTTGAACACCACCTCATCTGTCAGCTCTTACTCCAATATAACTGCCTCTTCAAGAAAGAATGCTCATGCCCAGGTAAGTAGTTTTCCATTGCCATTTCTGCTACACCACTCAGGTATGCAGTATTAAAAAACAAACAAAAAATGCCTCCAAAACAAATGAAATATTTATATTTTACCAGCTCAGATCCTGTCTTTGGATGTTAGCTTGTATTTTGGATAGGGTTATGGACCAACACATGTCTTGAAGTCTTGTCCAATCATATTTTCCAAAGCCCCACAAAGGAAACATTAAATGTCTAACTATCTCTTAAATTTTAATTATTTGGTTCCCTATTGCAGATGAAACACTGCCCGTGATCTGTTGGTCTCTGTCACTTTTGATTCATAATTAATCTTTTTTTTCCTTTTAAATCACAAACACTGATCCTTTTATCCAAGTTTTGCACAACACTGTGAAAGCTGTGAGTTCTGAGAAAGCTCTATATAGCTTTATATAAAGCTTCATATACGGTACATATATTTGTGTATGTAGGTAAGTATATACATATGTGGGTGGATAGGTGAATGGATGGACAAATATATAGATAGATAATGAAAAGTTTTTGTGCCAGACACCTTTCTATTTCTTCCTAGCTCCCCTTAAAATTTCAAGTGATAAAAAAGCTGACATAGGCTGCTTACAGGACTTGGTTCATGAAAAATCAAGAAAAAAGGGAAGAGTTAGTCCCGCTAGAACAGTATGGCATCTTCTGTTTATAAACAAGGAACCTTGAGACTGAAAACTCAGCATAGGAGAAAAGTTTTTGCCTCCAGTGATTTCATGTCAAAAATCCAGGAGCCAAGACTGACACCCTGAATTCCATAGAGACTTCTGCAGGCAGCCAGTGCCTGCAGTTGAGAGAGCCATTTTGTAGATGTACGTTATGGCGGACTGTGTCAATATGAGAGCACATTTTTTATTTCCCCATAGACAATGGAGAAGTAGTTACCTGGGAACGGAGATTGCTTTAATCTGCAATAGAAGCTCTGAAATGAGTTTCAGGCTGATTCTGTACTCGTGAGATGGTACTCACACAGATGCCAGCATTCTTCAGTTTTTACCATTGCTTTCCCATTCAATCAGGTCCTCCCATGGTTGCTAACTGGAGATCTGCTTCTCTCTTTTCGTACCAACAGTGACAGCCAGCTGGGTCCTGGCTAACTTGTTCCAGTGCACTATCATCATCATCACTGAGAAATCTCAGACTGACCATTTAACTCTTTCTGGGTTTTCTGCTTGAGTGAACTCACCTTCTGAATGCTCATTATACTAGCTGCATTTTGTTCTGTGATAAACATAAAAGCAGCATGTTTTCAAACACTGCTTTTCTGCCAACACTGCATTATGTCATGAAAGCTATGAACATTAGTTTTTACATCAAGCAGATTAATCAGAAAACTGAGTATTCCAGACTGGCTGCAATCTGAGCCAGAAGCTGAGATAAGCTCAGTATTTAAGGATTTTGCCAGCTGTTCTCCAGGTGCTGGACATAATCTTGCAATGCAGAGGTCCCTTTTGCCATCTTCACATGATTGTAGCAATGCAGGCTGGTTATAACCTGAGGTTTACATTGCATATTTTGTTGTTGTTTACATAGTAAAACAGGATTAACATTGCTTTTGGGGTCCAGTAATAGTGAAAAAAAAGGCTTTTAAAAAGCATTGTTTTTGTCATTCCTTGGAAATGGTGTAGGTTGCTTTAAAAAATGTATAGCTATGTATTTATAACTGCTCATTTATGAGAAAAATTCTGAGAACATTACACGTTTGAAAATAGCACCAAGACAAACTCTCATCTGAAGGACCCTGTAATATTTGTGTAGAAGTTTTGTTTAGGTTTTTTTTCCCAACAGTCCTTATCCCAAATCTATGCAAGCCTCTCCAAAATAGATATGAAATTTCGGGAGTGCTGACTGCCTTTGTGTTTTCTATGCTTTAAATGAAAAATGTGTAAATAATAATTGATTACTCTGATTATCTAGTCAGTATTAATCCTTCTTATGACAGCAGCGCCTAGGAAACAACAACAGAGGGGTCTCTGTGAAAGAGCTGTGGTAACAGAATAATAAATAACTCTCCTCTGATCACCATCCAGGTTGTAGGACTGCTTAAGGTGGCTGTGTAGGGACAGGGCTGTCACACAATAAGTAGTGATATCTGACTGACACACTGGTTTTATTGTTAGAGGTGTAGGTAAACTAAATGTAAAGATGAAAGAGGAAAGAGGACAGGCTGCTGGGATGGTGATGTGCCATTGAGGCTTGAGACTGAGGTAGGGAGGCTTTGGGAAAACGGAGGAGGAAAGGTGACAACAAACAACCTGTCAGCACAGAGATAGTGAGTCTCAACACCAGAGGTAGGATCAGTCCCTGGCATTTCTATTTATGCCACTTCCAAAGCTGGTGTGGTGCCTGCATTTTGGGTTGCTCCCTGCAACATGCTGCTTTCACCTGGAGCTATGGGGGGGCAACTGCCACAGCACTGTGGGATCTCCTGGGATCTTCCACGTGGGTCTGAGTTTCTGAGCAATCATGAGCCCAGCTGGTTACCTTCCCTCCTGGTGGGGTACTGCTTGCAAAAGCTGTTCTTCTGGCTTATGCACTTAAAGCAACTTTCTTGATCAAAATGATTAAGCTTAGTGGAGACAAATGTGGAGAAAAGCCATCAGCCCCTGCAGCACTGATGTTAGTAGAGATGCTATGCTTTGTCACTGGTGGTATAGCATAATCAGTGCTGCTGGAGCAGTGGTTCTAACTTGGTTAGCAGAAGGTTTCAGCAGGTAAATAAAAGCAAGAAAGCAGCCTACAATGAGGCTAGTAGTATCTTTAGAGATTGTCCTAATCAGGCTTTTAGTGAAACCCCTCAGCACAGTGAGTTTTCTGTGAAATTCATAGGCAGATGATAAAAAATAAAGTGTTAGAGCTGATGATGAGAGTAAATTATATTTTACTTCATACCAGCTCGCCTGTGAAGGGAAGAGTTGAATTCTTCTGAAAATAAGAGTATAAAAAGGAAAACGTCTTTCCCAAAATAGGAGACATTTTAGGCGAGAGTTTTCTATGTCCTTCAGTTCAAATGCAACAAGCTTATTCTTCTCCCTTCCTGGGACTTAAATCAGCAAGTTCTGAAGGTGCTGAAACTGACTGTTTTCCATACTAATCTCTTGCAGCTGAAGACAGACTTGGAGAAGCGCTCAGTTACAGACAGCGAAACTTGGGGCAGCACTGAAGAGCTGAAGAAACCAGAGGAAGATTTTGACAGCAACATAGACAGCAGTGGCAAGTGGAAAGGCCTTCCTTCGGGGCTGTCTGAAGAGTCAGAGAAGGGGGGGCAGAAAGCACCCCTCTCGCAGACGGGATCCTGGAGGAGAGGCATGACTACACAAGTAGGAGCCACTCAGTCCAGGCACAAAGCAGGGACCAGTGCTCTCAAGACCCCAGGTAGGAGATTTCTGTAGTTCAGTTTCCTGCATTAAGAATTAAGCTTTATACTTTGACTTCACTTAAAAGCAATAAGGATTTTTTAAAGGGTTGAAAATAGTTAATGGATGTTATAAGTGAGTGGCAGACATCAAAAACCGTGTGTTGGTGTTTATTCTCCCAACTGATTCCAAGCCAAGATTGTGTGCTACATTGCACACTATTAAGTTATTAATCAAACATGTGTAGATAATCTGTGATTGCATTTTGTTTCATTATCATGTCAGTACACAATATCTACCAGGCAATTCTTCAAAAAAAATTTTGGACTCATTTCTGCCTTGTCATTATTCTCTAGAAAAAATAAACCTATACTGAACATATGTGTAGAAATCACAAAAGGTTAAAAGTTGAGTTTAAAAGTTTCAACCTTTAAAGGTCAAACCAGGGGACTCAAATTTAGTGTTTCTGAACTAAACCTGAATTGCCACATTCTATGTACTGTAGGTATCTTATAGTCTATTTTTAAGAAATAAAAATTCTAAAACTATTCATTTTACAAACTTCCTTCTATTCTAGATGACTTCTTATCTTCTGAAAAGCTTCTCAGAAGTAATAGCTGCTTTTGTAATCTACTTTTGCAGCAAAAAATCCAAAGTTGTTGGAAGCCATCTATTAATACCTTCTAATTTATCATGTTATTAAAGCACTATCAGTCCTTTGTAGGACATTTTCTAGCACTTTTGACCTGTCCTGATGAAACACTTCATGAGTGTGTATTAACCCTCAGTTGTACTAATAAGGAACTTCTCAGAATGAACTTACTGTGAGCCACTTTTGTTTCTTAGCAATTTGGAACTGCTGTTAGTCAGCCTCTGATCTTGTACGATCACTCAGGATCATTGCAGCAGTAAGTGCTCATATGGTTGCAGCAGTGACACCCTCATAGTAGCAATTAAAAGAAGAGATCCTACCAAGGTAGCCATGTGCCAAGCTAAGTTTCACAGGTCTTCTGTTTTGTGGAAGGTTCAGTTGAACTTGCTACCATGCAACACAGAACAGAGGCTCTAATTTCTTAAGTACGTAGTAATAGCCTGTGTGTTCGCAGTGCATGTGCCTGATCAGTGTCCTGGTGTGCCTTTGTGTGGCATAAAATGTGCACTGCACAAATACGCACGTGGATTTATTTCTGACTTGGAGTTGTTGCTCTTTGTTAAAGTTTAGTTCATTAAGAAAAATCAGGCCGCCTGCCTCCAAAAACTCTGTAACCACTTGAATTAAATATGAATTGATGTTTTTGTTATGCCTAATATTTGTGGCTAATTAAGAGCATACAGTAAATGCTTAAAGATAAATCAGACAAGAACAAAAATGGCATTTTTGTCTACCACTTTTTTTTCTTTTTCTTTTTCTTTTTTTTTTTTTTTTGAGATAGAAGAGAGTATCTTATTTAAACCTTTCTGAATGTCACAATAATTTTATGTAGGAATATATGGCATGTAGGCAGTATGGGAGAGGCTCTCTTGAGGCTCTTGAAAAGACATTAAGGATAGGACAAAGACTATTAACTCATATAATTGATATCATTATAGATCAAGAAGATTTGTACCATGACAACATAATCTCTCTGATAATTTTTGTAGCTAACAAAAGAACAAATTTAGTGATAAGCTAAAAAAGTAATTGATGAAAACTCAGTAAGTACCACTGATTTCTACATTCATAATTAATGTCATTCTTCAGGAAATGTTAGTTACATGTCATGTTTTACTTTCAAATAGTATTTCTTACATATAAAATACCATTAATAGAAAAAGAAAACCAAAACAGCAGAAAATCAGATTTTTTATGGTCCGTCCTGGAGTGTTTTGTACATCTACATTTTCTTGCTATGTATAAAATGTGGAAATACTCAGGAGGGTTTCAGAATTGTAGTACTTGATGCTTACTTAGAAGTACTGTACCTGATCCTGACTGCTTATTGGGAACTGAAAGAGTCCTAAATGGATCTGCTTTTTTACGATGGTGTTTCTGTTTACTTTTTCATTTTGAAATTGTAATCGCATAGCATTAAAATTAGATTTGGAGACATTTCAGCTTCAAACACAAGTGACCTTTTCAAATATACTTTTATTTAGGAAAAACAGACGATGCAAAAGCTTCAGAAAAAGTGAAAACTCCTCTGAAAGGAGCCTCCATTCAGCGCTCTCCATCAGATGCAGGGAAAAGCAGTGGTGACGAAGGAAAGAAGCCTCCCTCTGGTATTGGGCGATCAACTGTTACTGGGTCCTTCGGGTTCAAGAAGTCTGGGATGGGATCTTCTACCATAATCACCACAAGTGGAGCAACTATCACAAGCGGATCGGCAACTCTGGGGAAAATGCCCAAATCCTCAGCCATCGGTAGCAAGTCCAACGCGGGACGGAAGACAAGCTTAGACGGTTCTCAGAACCAGGACGATGGCGTTCTGCACGTGAACTCGAAGACAACGCTGCAGTATCGAAGCCTGCCTCGCCCATCTAAGTCCAGCGGCAGTGGGATCCCAGGCAGGGGTGGGCACCGCTCCAGCACCAGCAGCATCGACTCCAATGTCAGCAGCAAGTCTGCGGGCGCCGCTGCCACCAAACTGCGAGAGCCAAGCAAGATTGGGTCTGGGCGGTCCAGTCCTGTCACCATCAACCAGACGGATAAGGAGAAGGAAAAAGTGGCCGTGTCTGATTCTGAGAGTGTCTCACTGTCAAGTTCTCCAAAATCCAGCCCAACTTCAGCAAGCGCCTCTGGCACACCGGGACTTAGGCAGCCAGGATCCAAATACCCAGATATTGCATCGCCCACATTTCGAAGGTACGTGCTTTTCTATGAATTCCTGGTGTTGCTGTAGATAAAAGAGAGATTTTTGATGTGTGAAACAAGTATCTAGTGGGCAAAAAGTGTTTTTGGAGTATATTTTCCCATAAGCAGAGAACCAAATACAGAAAGCAGCAAGCAGGGTAATACTCTTTCCCACAACACAATTATTTGTTTAGGCCTAAAGTCCTCTCCAGACATGACATGGCTGTTGCTTGAACTTTGGCCGTGGCTATTGCTTGAGGTTTCACCAAATTAAGTACATTCTCATGATGATAGAATAAGTTCTTACTGACTGTTCAAGCACATGAGAAGTTCTTTCTCAATATTCTGATATATCCACAAATAGGACACCTTGTTAAGGCACTTTCTGTCACTTGAACAGGTGGTGTAGCCTGTTCAGAGAACTGATGAGCTCTGTAGGTTAATAAAGTATTTTCTTGTACATTGTCAGCAGCTCCAGCTAGAAGAGTTTCATTTATCCAAGCAGCTTTCTCATGCCTTTCTTCAAAAACATTAATCAAAATTAAATTTCAGTTGGAGATGCCTTACTGTAACGTTTTGGGATGTGAAAGTCAGCTTGCACTTTTGGGTGAAGCAGTTCCATTGCTGAAAAAAAAAAAAAAAAAGCCAAGTCTGCCTTCTGGTGGCTAGATACCGAAACAGCATCTCCAGCTGCTGAAGGAGCTGCAGCTTGGTTTTGTG
Source organism: Meleagris gallopavo (assembly GCF_905368555.1). NCBI lineage: Eukaryota > Metazoa > Chordata > Aves > Galliformes > Phasianidae > Meleagris > Meleagris gallopavo. The sequence continues at coordinate 38,373,639 of NC_139404.1, forward strand.
GGCTTGGTTATAAGTAAAACAGATTCTTACATTATTAGCCATGCATTTTTCACATCACGATAAGCTTTGCATTTATTTCTCATTAATTTATGAGCTGCACTTTAGTTAAAGCTTAATACATTTTCAGTAAGACATTGAATCATCACATGGCCTTTATTTCAACAATTTTAGAGAATTGGGGGACTTTTTCATCATTGCTGTGGACATTTTCTTCTATATAATTACTGAGAGCAATTATGTGAAATACACCTCTGCCAGGACTGCCCTTGGAAACAAATGGGGCATGTTTAGCTCTGGTGCAGTTTATTCTGTCTGAAGGGTTACTAAATGACGGGACCACATGAGGAACTCTGCACAAGAGCAACAAAGGAAAATTTTACAGAAATACTCAGATGTTTGTTAAACTTTGAAGGATTTGGCAAGTGTTTGTTGCAGTCATTTTAGCAGATTTGAGAAGCAAGAGGTTTAAAAGCCTAATGACTGTGGGAATGTTAAATTCCTGAATTTGGGTGAAAGTGTAATCTGTTCATGCAATAATAAGACAAAAATGTGCTTATTTTCCCTCTCTCTGGGAGGGTCTGCATGTGCAAAGAGCACATCTGAATAGGAATAAATGATAGCTGTTGCTAATGAAACAAACCCTGATTATTATGATATGGTTAAGTGAATTTAATTTTGAGATGCCGTTGAACAACTAGGTAGGCATGGTTTTAGTAGCAGTAATTAAAATGTGTCGTTCGGCTCTTAGGATGTTACGCCATGAATGTTTAATGTGGCTATCAGTTTCTCTAAAGCTATTTGTTTTACATTTAGGTTGTTTGGTGCCAAGGCAAGTGGTAAAGCTGCCTCTGCACCCAGTACTGAAGGTGTGAAACCCACATCGGCAATGCCCAGCCCTAGTACCACCTTGGCACGGCAAGGCAGCCTGGAATCGCCGTCCTCGGGCACAGGCAGCATGGGCAGTGCAGGTGGGCAAAGTGGTAGCAGCAGCCCCCTCTTCAGTAAACCTTCGGACTTAAATGCAGATGTTGTAAGCTTAAGTCACTCCTTGGCTTCCAGTCCCGCCTCAGTGCACTCTTTCACATCAGGTGCTCTTGTGTGGGCTGCAAACCTGAGCAGCTCTTCAGCGGGCAGTAAGGACACACCAAGTTACCAGTCCATGACTAGCCTGCACACCAGTTCCGAGTCTATTGACCTTCCTCTTAGCCATCATGGCTCTCTCTCTGGACTGACAACAAGCACTCAGGAGGTTCAGAGCCTGCTCATGAGGACGGGAAGCGTCAGATCTACTCTTTCGGAAAGGTGAGCTTGCCTATAGATACAGTGACCACAAAACCAGTGAGAGGCAAAAGGACAGGAGCCAAAAAAAATGAAGCCTGCATCCATTTTCCTAAAAGGACGCTGCTTAACTAGCAGCCTAGTCCTATATGTAAAAAAGATCAAAGGAAGAAAAGAAAGCTCAAAGCTACTGCAGGCATTGGATGTGGAATCAACCACCTTTTGAGGTTTTACAAGCACTTTTTTCTACCTTGAGATTTTTTTTTGTTGTTCCTTTGTTCTGGAGAAGAACCAGAGAAAGGGGAACATTGCCTAACTAAAGGCATATCTATCTAAAGGGCCACACAATGAGTCCTGCGTGCCAGCTCTGCCTGCCCTCCCAGCATTCAGAAGCTCCACAGCTGTCTCACTGCCCCCCAGCTGACAAACCTGCTCCACACGTGGGACCCCATCAGTTTTCTTCCCACAAGCACAGTGCAGGGGCAGAGCTAGAGGGTCCCTGCCTTCCAGATGACCACACAGACTTGTATTAAAGTATCCAGCCCTGACCAATTTTTCTTACCTGGTAATCGTTACACAAACATTAAAATGCAGGGATATTGTTTAGAAAACAGGAGTGTCATCTGGAACAGATGGACGAAAACAAGAAAGGGTTTTCCTCTGTTTGCTCTCTGAAAGACTTTTGCTTTACCACTTAAGTGTAGCCACCCTGAGAGAAGATTTCTTTTTTATAATTTAACTTTTTTTTGAGGAACATTTACTTGACTTTTGTAAAGGAGACAAAATAAGGTGTTGGTAGGCAGTCAGTAGTTTTCACATCCTGTGAAAATTTCCAAGATTTGATAATGAAATTCTTATCTCACATGAGGATTGAAAATTCAGTGTTCAATATATATGCAGCATCTGATTCAAAAAAGAAAATTATAGTGAGTCAGAAATATTTAAAACATTTTAAGGTTAAAATTAGTTGTTTGGAAAATGCAATTATTTAAAAGAAAGAAAAAAATTTTTGTATACATTTGAAAAACAGACTGTTAAGAGCTTTTCTCCTTTGTATTAAACCAGAGATTATTCAATACCAAGACTTTCCAATGGAAAGATTTCACTTTCAGTGAAGCAGCATGAAAAACAAAACAAAAACTAGGTAACTTTTGGTCAAATCTAGATGGAAACTCTCCACACATTTCATTCTCTTAAGTTGCCTCCATAAATATTATTATATCAGCTCAAATCACACCTCTAACTAACATCATTACAGTATTATATATGTATATACCAATGTAATCTATGATCTTGCAGTTAATAGTACACTGATACATGAGTGATTCATAACTTGCACTGTGCCTTTAATTTTTCTAATAGCAATTTGCTTTGTATGCCATCAACCAAATATTTCTCAGAACTTTAATTATCGATATTTAGATTAGAAAACCTTCCACTGATTTTTACGACTATGTATATGGATGGTGAGGTTAATAAGATGATGTAGAAGAGTGGTGAATTTATGCTAAAGATCATATTTATGCAGGGGATGTTAAACATCACATTTGAAATGTTAATGGTTTGGCATAAGCTCCTGAGCAACCTCTGCTTCTAATCCTGTATGTATTTGTTCAGTGACTTAATTTCAGTGGTTCCAAATACTTTGCCTTTGGCAATATTTTAAGTTTCAGATTTGTCCGTATGGGGATATCATGGTTATGTCCAGAGAGAACCATTTATCATATTGATCTGGCCTCAAAATTAATAAATGCACCTCGAGAAAAGGGTGTCCATTCTGGAATTATAGCCCCAGTAGGATTTTTGCAGTTTTATTTTTCTAAAAGATATTTTACAAGTGATGTGTGATTTCCGAGATGTTTTATAAAGCAAAACCTCCATGCCGGAAAGTGTTTTCTCAAACAAAAGCATTACTTTGCAATGCTAGAGGCAGATATATATATTGTATGGTTTTTCCTCTGGTAAGCCATTATGGGGGAACCCAGGTTATATCCTAGAGTCATAGAGTGATCTTTTGGTCACTCTGGGGGCTTGCACAAGACTGAGTGAGCAGTCTGCACAGTGAGATATACTAACATAATGTAGAGACAAGATCAGAAAGATCAGTGTAAAAAGAGACAGAACTAGCAAGCCACACACATTCTCTGCAGAGAAAGTATAGGGAAAGGTAGAAGAGAAGAGAGAGCTAATAATAAATAATACAAATAAATTTATGGCATGCATGCTAAAAGTGAATGAAAAGGTTAAATATTACTTAGGGACATCTCCAGTTCACTAGTCTGATGAACTTTTCACTTCCATGCTTCAGACAGAGTCTGAATTGGCCCTGCAGTTTCTGGGGATGAAGAAGAGGTTTCAAAGGGCGTGTACTGAGTAAGGGGAATGAGGAGGAAGGATGGGATAGAGGTGACTGTGGGCAAGGCCTCTTTGACCTTATGTCCTTGGAAAGAGGATGTTAAAACAGATTAAGTAACAGCGTGGGGTCTGTCATTACCATCCTTTTACGTAAGTCTGGGCTTTGCGATTAAAGGAGAGGAATTGGTAACTACAGTAAGAAATCTGAAACTTAGTAAATTTTCATGTGTTGTTTCAAATGACATTCTCATAAACAAATGAGGGAATAAAGTAAGGTGCTTGGCCAGGTTGAAAAAGAGTTATCTAATAGTGAGCAATTGTTTGTTAGATTGAAGGGATGTAACAAAGCACGATATATTTTCACAAATACAAAATAAAGAATGATGAAAGAGTGTCTAAGGAGTTGTAATGCCATTTCTGGAGGATAAAGCATTGTCCCAGTATCTATAATCTCATGTATCATGGAATCATATAATCATAGAATGGAATGGGTTGGAAGGGACCTTTAATATAGATCATCTAGTTCCAATCCCCGTGTAAGACTTAGAAAGTAGTTATCCCATACTACTTTTTCTTGTTAAGTCTTTAGATTGAAGACTTTGTGATGAAAAATTGAAAAAATATTTACTTCTTGTGATTTGAAAGAACACAGAAAATGAGATTAAAATCTCAAGGCATGGTTTTCTTGCTAAGGATAGTAGCCCTTGGCTACCTTCAAGAAATTATCCACTAGCCATAGAGGCAGTAAGTCTACGAGGTCTCTGCCACATGTGCTCACGCATACCTGGCAGGTCTCAGACCTTCTGGGGGCAGTGCCCACAGCCCTTCAGGATACTCACCAGGTAATGGCATGACGCAAACACAGGCCTCCTGACAACTGCTGAATTGATACAGCATCAGTGTCTCTTCCAGCCAATTTTTATGCCATTCCACAAAGATTTTTTGACTGTAATAAACAGAAAATATATTCAGTAAATACTGAAAAAAAGGTTCTTTTTCAGCAAAATTTGCATCTCCCTCAGGGCCTTTTCTAGTTTTGCACTAGCAGCTTTTATTTGATAAGTCTACTTCTGTTATTGCAGTGTAACTCACTATCTGGGAGGGCACTTATATTTCAGCTTACATCAATTTAGAGGGTTTCAAATAAACTGGAGAGTTCCAGGTACTCTAAAATAAAATTCTCAACTGGACTTAATTGGTGAAATAACACTGGTTTAATTGATAAAATTTTCGATGGGTAGTCATCACTAGTAATTAGTTTAATACTTAATTACTATTGAGTATTACAGATTTGCCTTTTTTTTTTGATTGGTCTTAGTGACAGCAACAGATGCACAAAAAGTGCAAAAATACAGGAATTTACAGTGCAATTTTACTTCAGCGAAAATGGCTGCACTTCAAGGTTAGCAGAATTGGGAGCATTTTTATAATTACATGACTGATTTGTTTTGGTTTACTTCATTAGAACGTGGTTCAGTTCTGAGAACCATGAATGTGCATTGATACCCATTTAAGCACTTGAAGATTTCAGTTGTAATGAATTATCAGCTGAGTTGATGGTTGTGTGATTTTAAAGGTGTGAAACAGTGCATCATGTATCAGATTTTCTGGTGTGCTCAGCCAATCATATAAACTCATTTGTAAGTCCCATATCAGGTTGGCTATCCTAGACTGCCCTCAGTGTTCTTAGCTTGCAATAATTTGTTTTACTCCATAGCAGCTCTGCAACAGTTAAATATAGCCCAAAGATATTTCATTATGGCCATTGTCTGCCTTTCCCAAATTGAAGTCAACACCAAGGAAAAGGAACCAAAAACTATAAGACTCCCTGGGGATTCTCCCAAGAGAACTTGCAGATGGGGGCAGCAGTGCAAAATAAATTAAGGGAATGATAGATGGTGGGATCAATAATCAGCCTACAGGTACAGGTATATTCCTGAAAGAGTAGTTTTGGCAACTGACATGGCAAAGAAAGACATCAGGAAGAGTGGCAAATTCTCAATCTCATTTAATAGATTAAATGAGTGTGTGGCTCCTATTTCTTTTGAGCCAGAAACAGATTTCTATAAATGCAATGCCTCTTCTGGGAAAGGAAGGACTTTTTGTTCATATCATCTCTAAAGATATTTAGAGCTCTTGGGTGAGACTGGAGGTGTCTCCAAAGGGGATCACAGGATATTGCAGTTCAATTCCGTTCACAAGAAGTTTAGTTTCTGTAGCAGTAACATACCCAGCTTTTTGGAGAGACAGTGTTTTCAGATAGTAAAAACATATGGCCACTTATGGGTTTGAAAAAATAATTACATAGAACCCTAGTTAATATTTTCATGTAACTAGCTAAAATCTAGGATCGCCTTTGTGAATTTTAGTATTTTAAAAAAGGAAAATGAATGTTTTATACATTCACTTTTATGCAATTGCAATAACTCCATACTTATGTTTAGGAATATTCACCTCAATTTCATTTGGGCATGTGAATTCAAAAGTTTTTCAGCAGAACGCTATGGTGCTCTTAACCTGTGTATATGGCTTGTTCAAACACACAACTTGTGGATTGATTTAAAGAAGCAATGACTGACTCCCTTGTTTTTAGATAATGTGATTTAGATTATTGTTAAACATATAGGACTTCAAGCTAAAGAAATATTAGAAAATATAATCTTTATTAAAGTATTTGAAATATTTGTGGGAGCTGTTTATCTTACGATCATGTTTATTTGCTTTGAGATTTAGAAATGCATAAAGATACATAAAGGAATATCAAGGCCTCGTTCTTGTTTGTAGAGAACTAAAAAATCCAGGAATCATACATTCATAATGATGTTCTCTTTTTACTAGTTGTTATTCATTCCTGTTACTTATTTCAGGAGCAAAATGCTGAAAATTAAGTCTTCTCTCTGTCAGAACTATTGTCACCTGGACCACTAGGCCAGTACTGACATCCTGCTAAGTTCCTTCGATTTGCTGACTCCCCATGCAGGGCGAGGCCCTGATTAACTAGGAAAATTGCCTATAAGTGTTCCTTATGCTAAAGGTGGTTTACTGCCATTAGAATGACCATAATTGTAACTCCAGTAGTATTTTACTGCCTTTACCTACCTTGATAAAGGTAGTTACATGAAAGTACCCAGCATCCCTGATGCAATAGGAACTGACCTTTAGTAACAGCATGAGAGTCTTCTTAGATAGGAAGTATGGTCCTAAGTTAGCATTGCTCTCAGAGGTGTGATTATGATATGTAATACATACTTCTTAAGGCCATTTTGTAATTTAATCCATGTGGTGAGACTACATTGTGCTCTTAAGGGAAAAAGCATTGCCACATTTAATTGATGATAACAAGTTCAAGTTCAGCCCACACTAGCCAGGGACTGATCTTCTAAGTCTTTTTGAGGAAATGCCCAAACTGCACTCTGTTCGAAGGAAGGATAGAGAGTGCCCTTGTAGACAGCTCTGTAATGGTGATGGAGATTGAATTAGGAAAATGCCAGCCATAGATCTCTGATAATCAGCCACCCTGCCATCTTTGTGCATGAATATGGAATAGCGTTGTCTCAGTGCCACTTTTCATTGTCCACAATACGACTTAGCTATGTGAGCCCCACAGCAACAGAAAGCCGAAGGTCTGTATGTTTGGCACGTATTTCTTCAAGCTGAGCTGTCATTTGGCTTCTGGCAAGGCCATGCTGTCTCCTAGCAGGTGCCACAACCTTCATTTCTTTTGAAAAACTATTGGCGCATCATAGGAAACTGTGAAAAATAAAGATTCATACTGTGACCATATGATTCTTGCACAGATTGTGCGGTGAAGCTGTAAGAAGGATAGAAATGATAGGGAAGGACTTCTTTATGACTTGGGCAGTCTCCAAATTACTACTGACCCAGCTCAGAGCTTGTCTGTTTGAAAAATGAATGGTGACAGTACATGTTCTATTGTCCCCTCCCATGAGTCAGGGATTTATTGTGAAAGATACATTAAAAACGTTAAATGACCTTCTGTTTTGCACCCGTATCTGGACCTTTAAATCTGTAATTCTGAACAGTCATGTTTCTATATGTCCTTAGGGATTTTTTTTGTTTTAACAGCATGCACCTTGACAGAAATACACTACCCAAAAAGGGATTAAGGTATATATACATATATTTTGAGCATGACTGTTACTTCTCTGTTTTACTGTATTTTTTTCTACACTGTCTTTCCCTTTCTTTTTCCTCTTGTCGATCCTGTTCCCAACAGAGTTCTTTGTATTTAGGTTCCAATCAAAACTCATAGATTTTAACAATGGATTTTGTCTTTCCAAGTCTGCCTCGTGCATAAATATCCTTTCTGGATATATCTTGGAAATTGAATAAAATTAATAGATTCCTTATGAGATGATTCTTAAGGGATATTCAATCCTGGAGAAAGAGCGAAGTGCTTTTGCAATTCAGTAGGACTAGCTGCTGAAAACATTGAGAAAAACAAAATTTAAGAGGTGGATCTGAACTTGAACTCTAAATGCAAACACTCACGCAGTCTGAATTGAAGACCTAGTAAAGGGTAAATCCAGAAAACACTAATTCTTTTCTCCAAGATTTTAAAGTATAAAATGATCCCTGCTCCAGTTACTATTCTTGGTACGTACATAGCAATACTGAGTCCCGTTCTGCTACTAATTCTCTACTAATTAGAGCTGTCTTCAACACAGAAAACAGAAGTCATCTGCTTTCTTCTGTGCTCCATGTTTAAAAGAAGGAATCAGTACTAATTTATTGTGTCTCCTCAGGCATGGCACTTTATGGCCCTAGTCCAGCTAGTAGACTTGGCAAGCAAAGGTGTATATATATATACACGCACAGAGACACTCTACAGCCTTCCAGTTGTTGAAACTATATGGCTGAAATCTCTTAAGTTCTTTATAAATAACAGTATTTTGTTATTAAAATTGTGCTAAAGTGTTGTCAGTAATTAGCACCTTCTGCTCTTCTGCACTACCCTCTCCTTAAAAGTATTTAATCAAATTTCCCATTATCCCAAAACAATCATTTTGGATTGAGAGAGAATGGAAAAGGTGGAGCATATGAAAGAGGCATAAAGGGGACCCTGAAGGGGTACAATGGAATGATTGAGGTTTGTGGCTGACAGATTGTAATGGTGGCTGAAAGCTGAAAGTGAAATGGAGAAACAACTTATAGGCATGCAAGCCTGATCAGTTATCCTAGAAGAACTGTCAGATTGATTCAATGTGCAGACATCCCAGACCAAAACCCAGATCTTGAATTCTCGTTTTACCATCTTTCTGATCTGATAACCATTGGGTAACTCTTCTATACCACATTCAGAAGCAAAGATCATAGCTATTTTTTGAAAGAAGAAAGGAGGTAAATATTTAATCAGGACAAGATGTTCTAATGCCTTAAAGTATTGCACAAAACCCCAAGCACAACATGGGAACTTGCATGTTCATTCAATCTGCTTTCTAAGCAGAAATACTCCTGCCTCATAGGCCTGAGGCCAGAATATGAAAAGCCCTTTCAGCTCTTCTGTTTGGGGAACACTGATGGCTCATGACAGTGGTGAAGAACATGCTCATTTTTAAGCAGGCGACTGTGCTGAGTGAAGCATACTATTGCACACAATGCTGAAAGCAATCTCTTGGTTATGACCCGCTCTGCTTGCACATTTTACTTTTTAACCACTGCTGGAATTGCCTTTCTTCCAGTTCAGCTATAAAAGACTGAAGCAATGAGTTACCATTACTCCTTCTTAGCCCATGTGGCAGTTGCACATGTTTTATTGGATTGCTGTGGGAAGCAATAGATGAACTGTTTGATTTCCAGACTTCTTTCCGAATAGTTTTTTCTGCTAATTGCAATTTTTTCCTGTCCCTTTCCCTCCCTGCAGTTTGGGGCAGGACACAGTGCCAAGTAGCATTCAGAGCAGCAGACCATGACTGTGAACATTAGTGGTTATCATTACCAATGCAAACTGCTTTTTCAGAACTGTTGATCTGTTTCATTCCTTTCATCTAACCAATTTCCCATGAGATATGGCAGGTGTCATTTTGTAAGCAGCTACTCACCTTTCTTGGCTTCTAGTTTGTCCATTGCCCATTCTAGACATGCAGCTCCCAAGCTTTTACATCAACCTATACACTTCATTTAACTTTGAAGTTCTTTCCTGTCAGCTATCTGTTTTCTGTGGTTTATCATTGTATTTCTTAAAATGAAGGGAATGCTATTTTGGGGAGGGGGATGAAACGGAAGGGATTTCAAGCCTTATGTTTTTTGTGTTGTAAGACAGTAAACATTACATTGGTAAAATTCCTGATGGTAATCATTTCACTAACTAGACTTGATGCATTCTAAGGGCTTGGTTTTCTGTAACTGGAGAAGGCTTTTTATGACACATTCATTTCTTTCTAAACCACCACCTTGTCATTGTTTTGAGCTTGTCAGCTGTGGTTTTTCAGATACACTCCATCATCTCGGCAGACAAGTCAGGAAGAAGGCAAGGAATGGCTACGCTCCCATTCCACTGGAGGCCTGCAGGACACTGGCAGTCAGTCCCCACTTGTTTCTCCTTCAGCTATGTCTACATCTGCAACTGGAAAATATCACTTTTCTAACCTGGGTAAATGCTATTTCCCTTCACTGTTTCTCCCATTTCAGAATAATGTCAGAATATCCAACTGTTCATATTTATTTTATTAAATTTTATTAAATTCAGTAATTTATTTAGACTGCTCTATCACCACATTTTGGTATTTCATTAATAAAGAGAAACAACATTTTTCATGGAGTAGATGAGGATACTTCTTATTTTGTTTACAAGAAAAAAGCAAAAATTTTCTGTGATTTGCCCAAGGATAGGAAAATCAAAGGCAGAGCTGGAAGTTAGCCTTTAACTCAGAGCTACTCGTCTTTTAGCCTATCTGAGGTATTAGGATTCTTTCTAGTGAGTTTATTGGATTTCATCCCAGATGCTAAACATTGTTTTTTTTCCTGTAAACAAGCTTGTTTTGAGGCAGGTCTTTCTAGTCATTCCAGTGGAAGTGTCTGGACCTACATACAGCTGCTTTGGATCCAATCAGTGTTCTATCCTTAATCATTATAATATTACAGGATATGAATCACACTTTATTTGATTACAGGTCAAGAGTTAGATTTAATTCTTCTAGGTTTTTCTTCAAGTTAATACAACCCAAATCTAGTTTTGTTAATAAATGTATTTATACTTTAATTATTGATATAAAACCTTTTATTTTTACAGCACTAGACACAAACCTAGGTTCACAGTGAGCTGTTGTATTTTAGATCCTTACTGTGGAATTTGCTGCAGCTGGTGAAGTATTCATACTTCTGTCACTCTGTCACAGCTTATGGCATTTGTAGGTTATAGTAACTCAAAAGCAATTTGATCACCCTTAAAAATATCGGTCTTTATTACATATGGGGAAAAGAAGTTGAACAAACCCAATTTTGAAAATGAAATTGGATGCTGCCTAAGTAAATCACTACTTTGGATTTTTTCCATATACCTGCAGTAGTTTAAGACACAGTGCTCTTTAAACGTTGATTTTCTCACTCTATCAATTTTCTGCTTACTATTATCTTTCTTTTCTTTCGTAGTTCATAGTTCTTGCACTCACATCAGAAAGTAATAGGATCTGTTTAATTTATTTTGTTGATGTCCTTCTCTGTTTACCATTATCATAGCCCCACTGAACAACTGGTTTTCACAGCAAAATTTCAGGCACATCTTGAATGATCTAAACCAAAAGTTTGATTGAATTTGAATAGACAGCTGCTTCTTTTAGGCACTAAGTCAAAGTAAGCAATTTTATTCATACACCAGCATTAGTGTTACATGTATTTTTCAGGAATACGATCATGTAACTCCAGCTCCTTGGAAATCATCTTTTTCCCCTTTCTGTATAGCTTCGGATATTGGAATAAATGCATTTTTAAATTTTCTCAGCAGTGTAAAATCCACATAACCATACTAGTCCTTAATTACAATTTTTTTAAGAACCAGAATTCATTTAATGGAAATATACTTCATTAATAAAGCTTTGTATTCCAGTGAGTCCAACCAACCTGTCTCAGTTTAACCTTCCTGGACCCAGTATGATGCGTTCAAACAGCATTCCTGCACAAGATACTTCTTTTGATCTGTATGATGACTCCCAACTGTGCGGCAGTGCTACATCCCTAGAAGAAAGGCCACGTGCAATTAGTCATTCAGGTTCATTCAGGGACAGCATGGAAGAAGGTAAGACTGAATTATTATTTGAATCACTGAATAGGCCCCATAATCATCAATATTTCTTCTACAACATGAAAGTTTAAATAATTTTCTAATTGTAAATACATATAAATAAATAAATATAAATAAAGTTATTAATAACTTTGTGTTCTTTTGAGCTGGACTGACAGTACTTCCTTACCCGACGGCACAGATAGATATTTCTCTAGTCATACAGAGTAATCATTCCTTTGTATACATTCCAAATGTACTTTACTTTTGGCCCAAAAAATTTTAGGGAAAGGAAGCCATTCTTGGAAAATTATTTTATTCTTTTTGTATCCAAATTTAAAGTCTCTGAGTGTATCTTAACTGTGACTTCATGTTTTTGTAGTCCTACTTCTGCATTTCCTTTTTTTTTTTTTTTCAAATTCTAATGCCACCATCTTTCTTTTCTAACTCTTCCATTTAGTCTGACCTCTATTTAATCTAATTTCTTTTAGGAGATTAGTCTTTCTGGTTTCTCTAGTGCTATGCACAACACCTAGAATTTAAAGATTATTTGTTGGTTTTGTTTTGTTGTCCTTTTTTTAACCACAGAGCATTTAGCAAGTCCTAATTAAATGTGTGATAACATTTTCTTCTGCTTAACACTTCTATTAAATCTGATCATTTGCAGAATTCCCCTAAGTACAAAGTTCTCACATATTTTCATTTTAAAAATGTAAAATTTAATGGAGCTTCATTCTAGAACATCATCTTTTCAGTCTTGCTTACTGCTAAGTGATGACAATACAAATGATCTTTATAACAAGAAAATTAAAAATTTTCCTCTGCCCCCAAAGCTCACAGTCAAGAAATAAAGAGGAGAAAAAGAAGTCCTGGGTGACATAGCGGACAAATAACACTTTTATTTTTCTATTCCTTCTTCTGCAATTTAGATGATGTGTCAGGAAGACATCTGGGTATGTAATACTAGCAGTAGGGTGCAGGACAGATTAAGCTGTGAGCTGTCAGTACAAAGAGGATGGCTGACTGCACGGAAGCATATTCAAGGACAGAGGTGGCAATGCAGCCTTTGCTGAGGAATGGAGGAATTGTCAAAGATAGTTGTGGACGAATAATAGAGAAAACAAGACAAACAGTTGTGCATTGAAAAAGAGGTGTTAAAACTAGAATTTCAATAATCTGTCATCAATGACTTTGATGAAAGCTTTTTCACTGTTCACATCTCATATCCAGCTGAAGTGGATAACCATGATCAAACCTGAGTAAATAGAAGTGAATACTCTGCAGTGGTAATTAACAGCTTTAAGCAGTTCATGGTCATTAGAGAATCACATTAAATTATATTGTTGGAAGGACAAATGTCTTTTATTTAAGATAGCAGCTCTAAGGAAGGTTTTAGGGAAGCAAGTCAGGTAATGGGTAGAGCCACTGAGTGCAAGGACAGAATAGGAGCTTAGATAAGATTTTAAAACCAGAGATTGAAAATCAGGGATAGACTGAAAGCAGAAGGACATCCATATATTTGTAAATAATTATGTAGTTACAAAATTAGATTTGAAGTCTATTCAGCTAATCCAAGCATCTTATATTTTCAGTTTGGTATGCAGACACGTGCCAGATAGAGAGCTATTTAAGCAAAATAGTATATTTAGAACAGCAGAGCATAAAAATTAAACACATTTCATGTGAAACAAAAATGAAAAGTATTAAAGAAATGAATGATATCCTGCAAAGTTCCCTGTTAGTGTGTCTATTCTCGAGAGAGTCACCAGCAGCAGAAGGGTCACAGTTCAATTTTCACTTCCCATTTTCAGAGAGGTCAGGAAAAACTTGAGGTCAGGTCTTCCAATCTTCACTCAGTGCTCTTGAGACTGACTCTGCTGATGATTACTGGAAGTATGTCACTACATCTTACAGTAGCCCCTTCACAGAAACTACAGATGCCATAATGCACTAGTCTGTGCTGTGCTGAAGAGAGAAACCATCTGAGAAAACCCTTGGAGTTCATCCTGGGGAATGAGAACTAGTTTGCTGAGCATAGTCTCTTATTAAAAATCAGTTTGCTCAGCTTTGGACAGGTACATAAATAACTCAATTTCTGGTTTCTACAAAGAGTGTGCTTATAAGATGATTTGTTGTCAAAGAAAAAGAGAATGTCAGTAGCTTTTCTATACTGGTAACTCATAATAACTGCTCTTTGTGGAAAATCGGTTCTCATTTTAAAAAAAGATGCATAGTTATTGAGCTTATTGAGTTATTGGGAGTGTTCTATGCTTGCAATATTTCATTGTATTTTCATTTTTTTTAAAGTACATGGGTCCTCATTATCACTTGTCTCCAGCACATCCTCTCTCTACTCTACGGTGAGTATTGACATTTTTGAAAGTTCTGCCTGCCTCTGCTCTTCTTCATTTTCCATAACACTTTTAATAGTTTAAGGGTTAGAAGGATAAAAATTGCACTGGAATAAAGCAGGAAGATTTATTTTTAGTGATGGTGTTACTGATATGCTATTTTAAAATACATTATTTCCATCTTTTTAAGTGATTGACATAAAACTGCTCAAAATCACCTACTGTATATTTTGAAAGCTAGAAAGAAGGTAATAATCTAGCTCTCTCACTTCGGGGGAGACTTTATGCTGTTGTAATTAATAATCTTGAATGGTTCTGACATTTTTCAAGCTGTTTTTCTAATTGTACAGTTTACAAAGTTGTTTTGTCCTGTTACTGTTTGTACTTTAAAAAAAAAAAATTGCTTCATAATAACGGAGACAGAATTTTCAGTTTAAATTTCTTTTGATCTTTGTTGAAAATGACAGTATTATTTCCAATGTCAAGAGCATCTTTAAAGTCGTTAGTCTTAGTTAATTAGATAATTAGATTAAGTAATCATTAATCGTATTCTCCTGTCTCAAGCAGAAGCTATTTTCTATTTTACTATTGTTTTAGTTTTTCTTTTTATTTCTTCTGCATGATTTGTTCTTCCAGTTCTTCTACTAACAAAAAATCATCCAGATGGGAGGAGTTAAACAAGTTTCTCCATTCCCTTGCTAATAGAAAACAGCTGCTTTGCAACCTATTTGCGAACCACAATTACATGCTGTAGTTGCACCTGTTTTGTACAATGCATTCATGAACAGTCTCCTCTTCACCACATTTTCAGGTGTTGAATAGTGTTCCACTGCCCTGGAACAACATGGGCTCCTGTGTCCTAGGCCAGCACTAGTTCTAGCCTGGGAATACCCAACCCTGTTGGCTGATGCAGCTGTACCACTTGTACGGCTGGTAGCACTTGTCTCAATACTTAACTTGTGTTAGCCTGGAAAGTGGGATGCATCTATGCACAGAATAATCTAACATCCACTGCAACAGTGCCTCTCCTACTTCTTTTTAATCGTAAAAGGCATTTAATCATACAGGGACATGCCTAAAATGTCAGTACACATCCATTAGTTCTGTCTAGGCTTAGCAGCAAAGTTGCAAGGAATTCCAGTAGTGATCAGACCTGAATTATCTGAGGAACAGAGGGTGCATACAAACTGTCTGCATGTGAGATGTAAGTAAAGTACAAAGCAAAGCTTCTTCCTTTTGATTTGATAGTGGAAGAAGTCTTTACAACTATTTCCCCATCAGTGAGATGCTATGCATTCAAGCTTTATAGTCAGATTTTAGAAGAATATTTTGAAACTGATGGGTGGTAAAAATCAAATTATAAAGTGACAATTGATGCTTTCAGCACCTGATATTTATGCTTTTCTGACGTATCTGTGTTCTGATGTTTGCATTGTAGTAAAGGTTTACTAATGCTTTCCATTTATATAACCATCACTCAAGATTGCAGAGTATTTTGAGAATATTAGTTAAACCTCGTGGTTTAACTGGTAATTTTCCTGTAAAATAAACTTTAACTTGTTTATCGAACATAATGCTATAAGCCAGTGAGATAGCTTCTGAAACTTCTGGCTGTAAATTCACATTGCTGCTAAGCCCTGTTCCTTAAATCTTGAATTGTGTAGACAGAATAATAAAAGTTACAGAAAAAATCTGAAAATGGCAAGGAAAGAATTAGTATGCTAAAATTACTAGCGTTGAGCTCCAGGGATGGTTTTGATTAGAATTTCTCCTACTTGATCCCTTCGATCCTGTGAAAAATGTAAACATTTTCAGAAATTAATCAAGAAATGAGGAAAAAACGGAGTGGAAAGATGGAAGGTAGACAATCAGTATCAAATCATCTGGAAGTATAAGAGCCATGATTCATTTTTCAGTGATACCATGCAGTGCCTCATTGCCTCCAGAAAGGGTTAGCTTCACAGAATTATGTTCCATGTAACTCACTTTCAGTTATTACTAGATTCTAGGAGGAATACAAGAGCTGGGTGCTTTACCTTACTTTTGAAGGCCAAAATCACTCAGTGTGAACTCGAAAGCAGCTACCTTTCCATAAATGTATCAGTAAAAGTCGTTTATCAGACTTCAAGCATTGCATTAAGCCTTGATGCTTCAGATAAAGTACGCACTAAAGATCAAGATCTTTACCTATTTTTAACGGAGGATAGCTGGAAAGCTTGAACATGCTCTCAGAAGATTGCCTCTTTGAAAATTAGAATATGAGATTCAGAAGAGACGCTTCATGATTTGCTGTTATTGCAATGAATAAATCCAGTGAGACAGATCTTCTAGTATTTTCTATATGTATTGGCTTTCTTTCTGGGTTTGCATTTGAATTTTCAGAACTTACTTGAATAAACTGGGAATCTAGCTTGTTGAGATATACTTTTACAGAGAAAAACATTTTGTTTCACAGAAAAGTATACCATGTGGTGCATATAGTAGACTCTAGGGTTGAAACACTGATCCCGTTTTGACAGTGAGTACATCTAGCTCTCCAAGAGGCTGAAGAAAGATGTGTGATAGTGTAAATTATGATAGTTTGTCTCCAGTTTTAATCTCCTGCTCAGTAGGTGAGACACTGCAATTTGCACATACTTAGTTAATTGCTCTATTTCTCGCACTGCCTCTTCAGCATTAGCTACACTTAGAATCTCCAGAATTCATTAGCTGTGCTAAGCCAAGCTTAAAGGAGATGAGTAAGGATATGTCATTTGTATGCTAATATTTTAAGACTTCAAAAAAAAGGAAAAGATTACATTTCAAGGATGAGATGCATGGGTGCAATAGAGAAATACAGGGAATAATACTGCTTTCTTTCAGAGCGGAGTTTTGAAGTTGTGAGCCTATGACTGAGAACTAGATGACAGTGATGTCAGCATGAACTCCTAACTGAAAACTGCACACTTCTATATGGGCTTCAGATCTTACTTTATAAGTTATAAAACACCCAGAACCCTTTTTCTCTTTCATCTACTCCTTCCACTCTCCACTAAAGATGACTTGTGGCACCTGCCACTGTGACTTCTGGAAGAGGGCCAAAACTTCCTTGTATGCTGTGGGAGCCATCTGCTAGCAGCATGCAGCACTTCTCTCATCAATGGGACCACAGTGACCTGAGGTCCCCACAAGGCAGTTCCAGCAAAAGATCACCAAACCTAATTTTTGTTTTCTTTTCTTGGCATGGTAGGCTTAGTCTTTCTTGATCCTCTAATGGCTTTTCATGCACGACGTGTTTGAAGTAACAATAATGAGAATAGATTTTCAAAATTTTCTGTAGGCAGATCCTGTTTTTGTGAACGTAAATCAGAAAGCCAATGTCAGGATGTGTCACATCAGTGCTGACAAATAAAACAATCGCTACTCTAAATCATTCCCATGTGGTAATGTAGATATTACAGTAGTTTCAGCTAAGTGTTGCACAGGGAAATATCATAGCATCTCAGCCTTTTTATTGGCAATTAACACATAGACATGTACTGAAAAAGGACTATTCTAAGTCTTTTACTCACCAACACTAGGTAAGGAAAGAAAATGTTTCTATAGTCAGGTAGCAAAATTCTAGTGACATGAAAGTTGTGCTTTCTAGAGCCTCAAAAATAAACAAGCAAACAATAAAAAAGATACTACCTGACATCTGGGAAATTTCTGAGGAACGCTTACCTTGGGTTTTCCTAGCCTTTTTTAGTGTTTTTTTTTTTACATCAAATTCTTCTACTCATGTTTGTTTTACTCTTCCACCTAACATCAGACTGTTTCTCTGAAGTTCAGCTACCTCAGATCATGGGGTGCATTGATTTCCAGTACACTCATTCTTATTTTGTGTTACAGAATAATTTCTTCTCTCATATTACATCTTTATTTTCCATTAGAATCCCACTGAAGCGAGATTTTTCTGTCTGCCAAATGCCTCCTAAATTAGTCCACTCCCCTGCTTACAAATTCAATGACTTTTATCTTAGCAGGCATCCAAAGGTATGCTTTGTAATGACTTAGTTGCTTAGCTTGTTGAAAAAGGCTGCTAAATAAATAAGAAGCTTGGCATCGTAATACATAAAAATGTGGAAAACATCTAGAATTATTAAGTATTATTAACAAATGTAAGCTAAAACTTTAACATGCCTTGATATACTTTAATATTCTGTATGGAAGAAATTACCTTAAACTACAAGTAGCCCTCCCCCCCACCTTATCCTGTATATGTTTTACTGGTACGCTGCCAACTTTTCTTAGCAGGGATTAGTCTGTTAGGATTACTGCACAGTATACAGTTAAGCAACTATAGTTACAGGAGCCATAATATTCATTATGGTATAAAAGTTCATGTGTAGAGATTTAGGTACATTTGCTGACAGCATAGCAAGTTTTCTTTCCTTTGTTAGAAATGTAGCTGCAGTTTACAGTTCTGTTACCATTCCTCCTCTACCCCTGGTTTCATCTTGTCAGTATGCTGGAAAACTCTTTGGGTTTTCAGCTGGAGCCTTTCCAAGTAAGTTAAAAAGAATTCCATTTACTGTTTTTACTGCATACCTCCCTTAAAGTCAGGGATCCATGAAGCTATTCATTTCACTTTAGAATATCTGGTGTTTATTTTCTATTACCTCAATTATGTTGCTCTTGTTTCTAAACCATTTCTTCTTTGTTTTCTTCCAGGCAGAAGAAAAGGCACATTCAGAGGTAAGAACACTTCTTCATCTTTGTAATTGTGTATTTGTTTGATATTTCTTCGAAATGTATAGTTTATCTAAACTAAAATTATGATCCACTGCACTAAAAGGTGTTTTCTTAGCATTGTGCTGAAGGATTCCTGGCTGAGGTTCTGGAAAGTTAAAAAAAAAAATCAGTAAGAATCAAGCTGCTGAGCAGAAGAGTTGTAATACATCTGATCTCAGACTTTAAACCACTCAGTACTGGGTCTAAAGGACTGTACAGTTCAAGGTAACCCTGTGTACTTCAGCAGAAAAGTACTTAAAATGTTCTCTTTGAACTTCCATCGCTTACACTTTGCTTTATATTAAATTTCCAAAACTGACCATCTTGATGAATTTCGGAGAAACGCTGATTGATTTCAGATATAAATCAAACCTGACATGGACAACAGCTCCTTTCTCCTCACAGTACATTAGAACGAGTGACAGGAGTGAGTCAGCAGCTGGATACAATTACAGTCTTTCTTCATACAAAGTTCTGGTTGTATTGAAAGGGCACCAAGGAATAGCAGCAATAAGCTGCAGCACCAAGGGGTGCATGTCCACTTCCCAGAGCTGCATGTCTTCAAACTGTATTTATTCTGCTCTTGTTTTCACTATTCTGATCAGGCAAAAAGTAAAAATTTAAAGAAAAAAAAAAGTAAAAAAGTAAAAAAGATATTTTGGGAAGATTGAACAAATAAACATATTTGTCCTTGATTACTGCATTATTTTTCAGTATGACTTCTTGAGATTTTCTAAGCTCCTTTGTCTGACAATTAAACCAAACAAATTTAAAAGATGCATCATAGCTCAGTAGTGTAAATGACAATTCCTTGTTTCATTTCCCTTCATAAAGGGCTGTATATAGTGATGCAACAGCATTTATGAAGCTTTCTTAGTATCTAGATGTGCCCTGTGAGATCTGCATTTCTAATCAGAGGGTTCTGATGAAAATGTAGCTTAAGCAGGAAGCTTGAATTACTGCTACTGAAAACCAATGACAAATCTTGGGAAAAGAAAAGGAGAAGGCCAGGATGGAGAACAGCTCAAAAATGTCTTTTATTCTGAGTCAGTGCAAATTATTTAATTAATTCTGTATCATTGGCATACAGAAGCTTGTTTACCTTTAAAGCATGTACAATATTCCCTGTTGATTTTCACGGTAATCGTAAAGTTAAAATATTGCAGTAGTCCTTGCAGTGAAAGTATTAGTATGAGAATGTCATGTGCTCTGTTTGCTAGGATGTCTGTAGACATTTTACTTCTCTAGTTTGCAGTAATTCCTTTTATGTCTGAATATGAAAGGGGTTCAAAGTGAAACTTTATGTTGTGCTTAAGTTCAGTGAAATGCCTGGAGTCTCTATAAGATCTCAAGTAGAGTCAAATGCTCTTAAAATGGTATGCAAGTTTCATGCTTGATATCTAGCCTTTTTTCAGCTTTTATTCAGGATTATGTTTCTCGTAAAAAGGATATAGGAGCTTTGAATGTAGTTTATTTCTACATCAGCATGTACATTTACAGCTACATTTATTTTTTTTTTTGTGAGCAGACCAGAGATTTTTTGGAGAAAAAAAAAGATAAGATTTAGAAAGGTTAAAGGTTGCATATTTGAATCAAATGTTATGCAGGAACTATAGTGTTAGAGAGAAAATACATATATATATATATATATATATATATATATATATATAGCCATATCTAATCTAACTTTAGACATCTATGAAATAATGTTCTGTCAGAGGTTGCCATTGAAGCCTTCTTCATAATGGACAGTGGAGGAGTACCTTTTGGCACTTTATTTTGCATCTAATGCAGACGTTCAACACATAATTGCATTACACAGCTACTGTCTGGCAAGGTGAATCTTTGCAAATTTGTACTGCATAATTTCAGGCCCCAAAGAGTCATTGGTTACACTAAAGATATGTTTGAAGTCTCCACAGTTTGGTAAAAAGAAAGTATGTCGTTTGCATATACAAACAAGGAACTGTACATATGAAGTAATGAAGCACATGCTCACTTGTGCTCCTTAACTGGAAGCAGGTATAATGCTTAAGTGGAAGAAAATTTTTGGAGTACCCTTAACTGCTTACTTTTATTAATCTGTGTTTCTTCACAGTTTAGAGATTAAAATTAAAAGTTAAGGTATTGTTTAACACAGTGATCACACACAAGAAAAACTAAAAAAAAAGTTCAACAGAAGACAGTAGCTGAAATACTGACGGTAGCCTTCTTTCCATCTAGCAAATTCAGAAACTACGGAGAGAGCTTGTTGCATCACAAGAAAAAGTTGCTACTCTTACATCTCAACTTTCTGCAAATGTAAGTATTTCTGCCGCTGCTGAAAAACACTGTCAAATAGATTAATAACTTCTATTCAATTCAGGTTCCGAGATGTGATTAAGATACTTTTACTATTTATTTATCTTGGTGTTTTTAAAATGAATTGTTTCATTCACATCTACATCTCCGCACCTTCAGGCAGAAAAGAAATCTTATGATCAAACACAATGGTTCTGAAAAGGGTAGTGGTTGTGATTTCTCTTTTTTTTTTTTTTTTCTGGTCTTGTTACCTGTCCCTTAAGATGAAATTTGAAATGTTAGATTTAGTGTCTAGCAATTTTAATTGGATTCTGCACAAGTAAGAGTGGCAGATCGATGCTTTGTGACAGAAGTATCAATCCATTCTATTTAGATTGTTAAAAATCATTTTGAAATGTATAGGGATGGGCTCAATATGGACCAGGATAAATAAGATGCTGTGGCTTAACAGTAACGTGAAATACTCTGTTCCATTACATGTCATCCAAACTATCAAAACTAAAGCTTATTAGAGATCTTGAGGCATAGAAAAATTTATGTCAGTGTTGTTGATATTAAACTGCCAATACCAATATGCTACTGCACTTCTTAAATGGAAAATAAACATTTTTTTCTGACATACAAAATGATACAAGCACCAAAAGAAAGAAAGAAACAAAACAAAAAACCAAACAGTTAATATTTGAATTGTAAATTACTGGATTTCCTTAAAATCTGTTTAATATTGTGTCTTTATGCTGCAAAGCTCTCAACTTTGAGTTGTGTAAGCATACTTCAGAGACTGTCTTTTTCCATTGCCAAGGTGAATACCTGATAAAATAAAAAAATCGTAGAATCATAGGATAGTTTGAGTTGGAAGGGACATTAGAGATCACCAGTTCTGATCACCCTGTCATGGGCAGGGTTGCCACACACCAAATCAGGCTGCCTGGGGCCCCACCCAATCTAGTCCTAAACATCCTCTTTGATGGGACATCCACAAGTTCCTTGGGCAGCCTGTGCAGGTGCCTTACCACATTCTGAATAATAAAAAAAAAAATTTTCTAATATCTAACCTAAATATTCCCTCTTTATGTTTAAAGCCATGTTTAAAACCCTTTGTCCTATCAGTATCAGACCATGTAAAAAGTCAGTCTCCCTCCTGCTTATAAGCTCCGCTCAAGTACTTGAAGGCTGATCTTTTCTCCAATTTAAACAACCCCAACTCACTCAACCTTTCCTCACAGGAGAGGTGCTCCAGCCCTCTGATCATCTTCTTGGCCCTCCTCTGGACTCTCTCCAAGAGCTCCATGTCCTTCCTGTACCAGGGGCCCCAGACCTGGACGCAGTACTCCAGATGGGGCCTCACAAGAGCCAAGTAGAGCAGGGACAATCATCTTTGTCTCCCTGCTGGCCACCCCTTTTTTAATGCAGCTCAGGATACCATTGGCCTTCTGGGCTGCAGGAGCACACTCCTGGCTCATACCCAGCTTTTTGTATGCTAGGAGGAAAACTCTGAAGTAAGGAGACACAACCAATGAAAGGGCATGAATTGAAGATTTTGATAGAATTCATGATAGTTAAATTTCACAAAGATAAGATCAGCAAAATACAGACAGATGTGAACAATATAAAATTATACCGAGAATTTACAGGCTTCAATAACTATGCTGATATATAACCAGTGAAGACTGGACATTTCACAGAGAGATCCCAGGTTTAATTTCCAATTGTTGATATGATAATTATCAGTTATTAGTTGATAATATGAGTTATTGAACATGTTATCAGAAAATAATGCCAGATAGGGAACGTGAGCTGCAGTCCGGTCTGGCTACTATGGCTTCAGATGATATTACCAGACAGTTACTGAACAATCTGTTTTATAGTGATTTTTAAATGCAATTCAGGATATATATTTGGGAATTTATTGCCAGTGTTCCCATCCTGTTTTTTGGGGTTCCTTCTATTATGTATTTTAGAAGTAAAATGTTAATCTTCGTCTCTGCCAGGCTGTACAATTCTTCATTTGCCTGAGAGCAACAAACTGAAGCCAACAATGAGAGATCTCATTTCATTTTGGGCTGGAATTTTTTGTTATCCTTTCCCTTTGTAGAACTGAGCAAAAAAAGTCTTTCAGTCATTTCATAGCCATGCTTTTCGTATCTTTTTTCCCTTGCTTTGCAACAAAAGACACTTCATAGTGCAAGTGTCATTAAAAGACCATCAGAATGAATTTTGACCTGCTTGGTCAAGCCTTTTCTTCATGTACTATTTTATATCAGAATCTGACCATTTGGAAGTTAAAGCATTTCTTAGGCGTTTGGAAACCTCTGATGAGACTTTTCTTACTCGTTTTCATTTATTATTCAGGCACTGTTGGACTCAAGTACTATGCTTGATTTCAGCTGTTTATTTCATTTGATTAACCCCAAAGTGTTTTGCCTGCATGTGATTAAATCCATGCCAGGCCCAGCTGTTATTTGGATGCTTAATTTACTTTTTCTTTTATATATATATATTCTGGCTTTTCCCTGATGTCTCTTTCACTGTTGCTCAAGGGCAAATCTCAGTGCTAATTAAGAAAGGGCTGTTTTCAGTACTGAAAGTGTTCAGCCAGCAGACTTCCTATGAGACTAATCGGCTCAAATTCCAGCGAGCAGCTTGTTTGGAGGGTCTTTGATCACTGCTTTATACTGTATGAAGCTGAAGGATGTATGCTTACCCATTGTAGTAGATCTGGATGCCAGTGGAAAGTGGAGGGGTTTTGCTGGCTAATGCTTGTTTGGCCAGTTCTGCAACCAAACAAGAAGATAATAGCTAGTAGTGAAGAAAAAAGGTCAGCAGTCATTACTTGCAGCCAACCAGACCCCCCCACCCTTTCACAACTCCTTCCAGCTGTGTCAAGTGGGAGGACATGTATTTATTTACCTTTGTTTTATAAGCCTGGACTCAACAGGGAATGTGCATGAGCAAAGTCTTTAGATATGCCAGGGGTATGTTCAAGATAGGTTGTACATCTAAGATCTGAGGTATTTGGGGCTTGGGAAATGTTTTATATCAAATCTGTTATCTTCACATTGAAGCATATATCTCCTTGAGAGTGTATCTCTGACTTTCCAGTGGGAATTTCAGCTATAAGCAGCAGCCAAAATTAGTTGGTATTTGTCGGATCTAGAGATTAAGAGCTGTATATTGTTTATGTATCTAAGGTGTATATCATAATAAAGCTGGATATTTGCTGGATACAAATAGGTATCCCCAAGACTGCTGAATAAATAAATATTTGCTACTATGGGGAAAAATAGCACAGTTCATTACAAAATTGACACCTTGTATTTCATAGGATAGTGTTCTTTTGTAACAAACATTTAAAATGGCCAGTGTGATTGAAGGTTTTTTCATGACTAGTTTTCAGTTGATGGGCCTTTGAATTATTAGCAAATCAAGACCTGTAGTCTCAAATGACCTGGGGAAGATCCATTATTATCTTAATCCAATTACATTTAGGATGCAAAAATCACAGTGTGCTACTCTGAGGTAACGTACGCTATCACTGGGTAAATTTTTGTAAGAATTCGTAATTGTGACATGGCTGTCATTCTCTAGAGACCTTCAGACAATAACTTCATAGTTTCAGTGACCTTTAATGACATTTTCAGTGATGCTCTTTAGTTCTTTAGTTCACTGTACTTTATTCGTGTAAAATATAAGCTGAAGTTGTATCTATGGAATAGGAAATTACTTTGCACAAGCATGCATGATTAGGTACCAAAGAACTGCAGTTATCCCAATACAATTGTGAGAAATCAGCAATAGAAATGCATAATTGAGCAAATGATTTCTCTTTTCAAACCTTAAATACCCATTTTTATTTTCATAGTAAAGCAGACCCATGGGCCGTCAGCAGAACTACAGATTTTGTTATGAGGCAGTGAACAGAGAGCCCCATTAGGTTCCTGTTAAACATACGTAGAAAAGACACATTTGGCTGTAGCTCTGTTTTAGTGCGTCTGCTTTGTCTCTGTGCTCTGGGACATTGGTCATCATCTTCACGACACGAAGTTGAGAGGGAGTGTTGATCTGCCAGAGGGCAGAAAGGCACTACAGAGGGACCTGGATAGACTGGATCAACTGGCCCAGGCAAACTGTATGAGTTTCAATAGGGCCAAGTGTCCAGTCCTGCATTTTGGTCACAGCAACCCCAGGCAGCCCTGCAGGCTTGGGTAGGAGTGGCTGGAAAGCTGCCTGATGGAAAGGGAACTTGGAGTACTTATGGACAGTGCTGAATATGAGCCAGCAGTGTGCCCAGGTGGCCACTGGCTTGTACCAGCAATGGTGTGGTAAGCAGGTGTAGGGAAGTCATCCTGCTCCTGTTGGGGCATTGGTGAGGCCTCACCTCGAGTACTGTGTTCAGTTTTGAGCACCTCAGTACAGAAAGGACATCGAGGTGCTGGAGCAGGTCAAGGAGAAGGGCAACAAGGTGTGTGAAAGGCTTGGAGAATATGCCCTATGATGAGAGATTGAAGGAACTGTTTAACAATCCTTTTTGGATTACGTCTTTTTTTGTACATACTTGAGACTTTACTACCAACTATGTTTGACCAGTGTTAGCAACACTTACAGAAGCATGCCAGTCTCTAGTGGGAAAATTTGCTAAGCAAAGTGTAAGTCTATTAATGTATTAAAAGAAAGAAATTGTCATTCTTTAGGAGTGAAGATGCTCAGTTAATCCATTTGTGGATATAAATTAGCTGTTTGTGAGTTATCTTCCTAAGTGTATTATAGTCCTTATGTTAGAAAACTTCACTTATTATCATTCTAGACACAGACAAGTATTTTCTTCTGTTTTAACTACTTGGTATTGTAAAGAGAGATTTGATTTTATGGAATTTCATGAAAAGTAAATTCTCACTTTCCCTTTACTGTCAAAGATGGATTATCTTGTTGATTTTTTTTATGACTGCGTGCCCTTTTTTGCCTATGAAGCTCAATATAAATTGCAACTGCTAAAGAAGTGATGTATTATTTGGACACAGGTTAGAGGGTGAATAACGTTAGAAACAGAATGAAGCTTATTTTATTAAATCTTTGGTTCAGTTTCAGTGTCCTGCTCTTTGAAAAGCAGGAGTTACAGTTTTCAAGATTCTCTTTGGTATGCCTTTTTGCACTTATATGTATAAATATCATAATTATATTTTATGTAAGCTCAATATTAATTTCATACATAAGGACACAAACACACACACACACCCGTACATACATATAATCAATATAAGAGAAAGAGATCAAGCAATGATCTTCTGTACAAAAAAACTGCAATGTTTTTGATCCTCAGGATTCCACTGGAACGTTTTATTTGGAAGCCTAGAACTTTCCATTTAAGATAAAGCACTTGAATTCCTCTGTTGAAGTGTTCGGTAATTGAAAATAATCACTTGTAGACTTCTACTTGGAGCAGACTTCTGGTCAATAAATCAGTAACTTCAGGCAGGACATTAAATCTATAATTCATTGCAGGCAGAGGTACCGAAGCTAAACTCCTTGGGAATGAGAGAAGCCCAAGGAACACTGGGCTCACTTGGCTGCTACACATAGCCAATTTAGTTCAGTCTGAATTTAAAATTAATACAAGAGGTTTGGAGAAGATAAACTTGGAGGGGAAAGAGTGTTTAAAAAAAAAAAAAAAAAGAAGAAGAAATAGATCTGGGGGAAAGCCCAAACTGGGAGTGCTGACTTTTATGAAGTCTTGTTTGTCCTGCCAAAATGTATAGAGCATCCCACAATTTCTTGAAGTTTTACAATGCAAGTAAGACCAATTACCACAAGTAGTGATGTCTTCTGTTTCTTTCACAGGCTCATCTAGTAGCAGCTTTTGAAAAAAGCTTGGGAAATATGACTGGCCGTTTGCAAAGTCTTACAATGACAGCTGAGCAAAAGGTATGTTTACCAGAGAAGATGCTGTAATGAGGAATGAAGTCAGCAGATTGTATTACAGTTTTGTTTAAAAAACATTGAAGGGAAACAGAAACACAGGAGTCAGTAAGGCAGACAGATCTTTCCTTAATGGCTGTTGTGATCAAATCTTCATAAAGCTCCAGGAGAATTAAACTCGGCACATCAGGGTTATCCATACAATATCACAGAATAGCTTGATGATAAAATCTTTGCTTCCAGATTTTAATTAAATGTGTGCATTTCTAAATTAATCCATACTGAAAGATCCTGTAACAAAGACCAGTCATAGCCCAGCCTAACAACTTTGTCAGAATGAGAACACTATGAGAAGGGAAGGACTCTAGGCAGAGAAAAATGCCTTCATTCATTGTTAATGCAGGCTGGGTGTGCCTGTTCACTTAAAAACAGTTTTGGTTTTCCACGTGCTGCTGTGACTGTCAGGGAAGAAACAAAAACCTGGTAGCTAATAAATTTAATGTGAGGTTTTGTCCCCAGCTGAAGATTAGGGGGGTGCTTAGCACGTTTCAATATTGAACTTTTATAACTGTCTTCTGCCCTTAATAGAACACTGTCCTATAAAGTAAGGGGCCTCAGTGAGCCAAACTCTGAAAGAAACTGTATATCAGTGAACTGTTTCTCACCTCTAAAATCAGTGTACCTATGTATAAAATAAAATTTTGCAGACTGATTGAGGACCAAGACATGAAATATTGCAAGATGCATTGTGAGCTGGGCAGATAATATTGATGTTGCTTTTTTTTTTTTTTTTAAAGCACAATTATTAAATAAATAAAAAGTTTTATTTCAAAATCAACTTTTTACAAAGTATAATTTCCCTCAAATATTTTCTTTCCAGAAGAGATTAAATACTTTGAAACAAATCATCTCATAAGCAAGCTTTTTCCACCTAAGATTTGTAACATCCCTTCTTTTCTTTTCCCTGGTGTTGAGATTAAATTCCTTTAATCTTCGTTACATAAATAAGGACTGGAAGGAAAGGTTTTAACACATCACTATAAAAAGGTGTTTTTGTAATTAAAATCGACTCTACATTTCAGTACAGAACTTCCTGCACTGAAGTAGAGTAATTTCACTTTAAATTACAAGACAGTCACTGTTAAACAGATTTTTTTTGTAATCGAATTATTTATTCATTTTTTAGTATTACTGAGAAGTACACAAATTTAGATTGAGTTTCAGCCACTAAAGAGTAGCCTCTCATTCTGAAAGATACAAAAGATATAATCCAAGTGGTTTTATTGCCTCTTGCCAATAAAGTTTTTGTCTTTTTTTTTCCACTTAATAAAGAGTATTCAACCAAGACTCCTTTTAGATCAAATTTGATATATAAAAAAGGATTTCTTCTCCTTAGGGATAACATAATCACATTGCATAGAAAAAAATACACAATTATACATTAGTTTAGTTTAATATCGTTGGAGAGATTCTACTTGAATTTTCTGTCATCCTTGTGTTCATCCTGACAGTCTTATGGTACTTCAGTTTGATCACTATTGTCACTTTTCTTGGCTTCGATAAATATTGTTTTCGTGCCATATATTTCCAGCTCTCATTTCCCTTTCCATAGGAATCTGAGCTTATAGAGCTACGGGAAACCATTGAAATGCTGAAAGCCCAGAATTCTGCTGCACAGGCTGCTATTCAAGGAGCTCTGAATGGCCCTGATCACACCCACAAAGGTATGCTTGTGTCACAATTAAAATAAATTAAAATAAATACAGTTTCTCTTCAGGTTAAAAAAAAAAAAAAAAAAAAAGGCTGATCACTACTTACCTGTTGTTTTGGGGGCTCTGTTGCAAAAGCAAGCATGTTCTGAAGCAAGTTGTAGGCATACTTGTGGTATTTCCATGGCTGGAAACCTTGCCTGTATCTCCTCTTTGCTGAAGAGTTCTGGGAACCTTATCATCTCAGAACTGGGTGGCCAGACATGGCCTGTCAAGAGATTTCAAGAGTTAAACCTGTTGCTGCAGTTGTATATTGAAGTAATCCCAAGACTCCAGTGAAATCTTAAGGCAAAACTTTGTTATACCTTGGAAATGCAGCATAAGATGTAGCTCTGCAACTTGTTTTAATCATTAAGAGACAGACTGACAACAACTGGTCTCTCTCTTCACAAGTTGCCAAAGCAGTGCAGGAGACCAGGCATTTTAAATTCTGGATTCTGAATTAATTTGTCATGTGGTTTGGCGGATGTTATGTGATAAATATATACTTCACAGGTGTGTGTTGATGAGCAATAGCAAAGTAATCACTTGCAGAAAAAAAAATAATAGCATTCATTTTTGACAGCATCATTGGTCTTTGCTTAAAGAGGTCATTACTTGGATCTCTGTCCTGAGATCATTTAATTGTATGAAATGCAACTTCTTGAAAGTAAAAAATTAACTTAAAAAGTGATATACTTTGGTATTAGTGAGTATGTTCTCCAAGAATATATTTCAGTGATTAAATTATAGATATTAGAAACTTGTAAGAAATTGAAACTCAAAAGCCTCAGCCATCATTTTAGTAATCTCCAATTCTTTTTCTGTTTCATTTGTTTTAAATGAACCTACCTACTTATTTCTGTTAGAAATCAAGGAATTCTGATTAGGCCATCTACAAGTTATATAGTGCCTATACTCTCAAACAAAAAAAAAAAAAAAAAGTCCTATAGCACATTTGATAACTTAAATAATCCATCTGTAGCAAAAGCTGCTTTGCTGTGAAGTTACATCTGCATAATTGCTGTTCATGGTCATTGCCCTCATGCCTTCCCATCCAGAGAATCACATACATATTCTGAGTGCATCTCCATTGACTCCCATTCGGTTTCTCACAAGCTGCAGTAGGTTGGATACAAGCCACAGTAAGAATCAATGCCATTTATGTGCATTTAGGCTTCAGCTGAGGAGGGTGGTGCTGTATAATACAAGAAAAAATCACCTTTAAGTAGAGTCTATATCTCCTTATATTTCCTAGTCAGATATCTTTCAATGTATTTCTTTTTTTTCTTTTTTCTTTCTTTTTTGTTTTTTATTTAGATTTACGTATTAGACGGCAACATTCTTCAGAAAGTGTTTCCAGCATCAACAGTGCAACAAGCCACTCCAGTATTGGCAGTGGTAATGATGCTGACTCCAAAAAAAAGAAAAAGAAAAACTGGGTAAGTGCCCAACAGGTCTAAACCTATCTTTTATCTACTATGTCATTTCCTATGCTGTAGGAAACTTGGCCCATTTTGTCTACAGTATTCATGTTGGGCCAGACAGATGCAAAGCAATTCACTTGTGATACATACTGTGACACTACTAGCAAACTAAAAATTGTTGAATACTAATGGGGATTTATTTGCATAAGTCAGGATAATTTTAAAAACTATATTAATAATAACAACTGGAAATGACCTTAAAATATATATGGACCATGTTGAAATCCCACTTAATTTTTCTTCAGTAAGAGTTTGACTCAAAAACTTGACTCAAATACATTATCTAGCTGTGAAGGGAGTTGAAATCTGTTAATAATTATCATGTGAAATTAGTATAGTGTTTAAAGAAAGTAAGATACTTCCCCACAGGAACACACAAATACCACATGGTACTAAGGATTTAATCAAATATTTACAGTTAATAATCAGAAAATATGTTTTTGTTGCTCTAGAAGTATTACCTGCGTAAACATTTGTTTTAAAGTACTGATCAGCCTTCATTCCCTTGATTTGTAATTCCACACTCTTTCATGTTTCTGCAAGGTGAACTCTAGAGGA
This sequence comes from Meleagris gallopavo, assembly GCF_905368555.1. Lineage (NCBI taxonomy): Eukaryota > Metazoa > Chordata > Aves > Galliformes > Phasianidae > Meleagris > Meleagris gallopavo. Next base: position 38,404,621 of record NC_139404.1, read on the forward strand.
AGTGAGGTGAATATGTACCATGGAAAATTTGGCATGCATCTATAAAGAACCCTATCTTGGCATGATTGCTATTTATTTTGGCAGTAGGCTTTTATACCTCCTAAAAACAGATTATCTTGTTTGTCTTCTCAGTTTCTCTTCATTCATTTTAATCTCAAAGTTTAGACTCTAGAAAGGGGGAGTGTAGCCAAAATCCATTTCTTTCTCGTTAGATTTCATGATCTGAAAAATAGAAAAATACTTAGGCAATGTTTCTCTGGTCAGTGGTCACACTCCCCAGTTACATCATGAAAATAAAATGTTTGAGTACCTCATTTTTTTTTGTAGACGTTTGTCATTGAGTTTTATACAATTTTAAATCAGAACAACTTTCTGAAAATAAATAAATAAAGCAACATATTCCTCCTAAGATGATCAATTTCTGTATTTAGACGAAGGTATCAAAGAATGGGCTAGTTACAATTCAATGTAAACAAAACTGTTCTCATCTTGGCTCCTGAAATAAATGGCTCTTTGGCTATTCTGTCCCTTTTCAATGCCAGCAAAGCTTCTAGAGAAAAAACGCAATGCTTGTATATTCAGAGATCTTACTGTTCTAAAGGAAACGGCAGCACAGAGTAGATACCTTTCAGCTAACGTTCTTCTTAGCAGTTCAACAAAGCAAATCTTACATCCCAACTTAAGTGTTCTCGTTTGTGATCCAAATCATAGCATTGAAATGGTTTGACCGTTCAAATTTTAGTCAATTGGCAAACCTAATAAATTGGACTTGTCTTTTGATTTCAGCATTTAGGAACACCAGGATCTGCCTGTACCTAGATGTGAAGTGGTTATTTAAAGCCATCCCTGGAGGGGAATGCCATGGGAATGGGATTCCTCTGGGGTCTACTGGCTTTAAATGAGCACCCCTCTCTCCCAGAGCTGCAACACTCAGTCCTGCATCTTTTCCAAAGACTTATGTTTGCGCTGTGCTGGATTAATAAATGAAAAACAAACACTGTATCATGTTTTTAGAGATACCGTGTTGCATATGTTAATACCTTGCTTCTGTATACTGACCTCAGGCAGTAGCTAGGATGGCATCTGCAAACTAACTCTTCAAAACATGACCTGCATGCAGATTACTGAGATGAGGGAAATAATCTTGATCTGTGTTTATTTTCCAGCTAAGAAGCTCTTTCAAACAGGCCTTTGGAAAGAAGAAGTCCACCAAGCCTCCCTCCTCCCATTCTGACATTGAAGAACAAACAGACTCCTCTCTTCCTTCATCACCCAAATTGCCCCACAGCTCAGGAGAGTGCGGGGCAACATCAATGAAACCGTCACAATCAGCTTCTGCGTAAGTCTCTCCCTCAACAAACCTTTCTATCCAAATGGGATGAGCTGTGAAGACCTCCTCAAAGTGGCTAGCTGTCATGGTCTTTTAAACCCTTACTTTGTCCATTTGCCAGATTTACTCCATTTACACACTTATTTTCCAGCAGCTTTTTCTTAGAATATTCTCTCTTCTTTTCACAGCTTTTATCCCAAATCATCTAGGTACAAATCTCTAAAAATGAATGCCTCAAAAGTTTATGCTGTGCTCTTCCTATACCATTAACAACTATGTTCATCCCTTCTGTTCTTGCTTTTTCTACTATGCAACTACTAATTTATATCCTTTTTTAAATCAATTTCCCCTGCTTCTTCAGCTTGAATTTTTTTTTGCAGGACTTTACCTTTTAATTTTATTCTGATCAACATCTTTACTCTGTTAGGGCTGAGAACAAATCATCAGTCAGAAGAAGTTATCTCATTTCTTCACTATGAAATCATTGTGCTCTTGTCATTGTTTTTATTTTCAATACGTTCTTATTGAATTCTCAGTTCCCAATCATATTCTCCTACCTTTGGTTTTTTTTCCTAATGCCTTTAAATTCAATCCTAGTTTTTTCCAACATGGGTAAATAAATCATCCTCCATGAACACTCACTCAAGCATATACAACTGCCATCCACCTTCCTTTTCTTGCTCTGAGAGTAACCAGTTCAGAACTATTCTTCCTTAGAGCATGCAGGGAATTCTCTTCTTGTAAACGATGGCTGAAGTTTAGAGTAGAGTTTTCGTATGTTTGGTATGCATCTTTTTACGATCAATTTTTGATAGATTGTAAGGATTTTTATTACCAGGTTTAGGCAGCAAATATTTGCATAAAAGAAACTGCTCCACAATAAATGTTTTTCATTTCACATATTCCATGCAGCCTATTAAAGAGTAACTCATCTAGATGTCTAGTTTTATTAGGCATTTTATGTGAAGCTCACACTTTTATGATTTCAGGTATATGTGTGTATTTGGGGAATAATTTCTGTGTTTGGTACCCTTCAGTCTGATTTGCTATCAATCTTAAAATCACCAGTAAAAACCTAAATAGAAAATGCTTGAAGTTAAACACAATACTGTTCTTCAACAAAATTATCTATTCCTGATTCACAGATCTGCTTTCATAACCTTTTTTTTTTCTTCCAACTGTATCTTTTTGACTTACTGTCTAGATGTCCCAGTCACTTGGATTTATCAAGAACAATACTACATGTCTTTTTATTCCAAGCTCTTCCCATGATTGCTCAGGTTTCTGAGCATTGTCTTCCTAAGCTCTGTCTAATTAATGCCCTTCTAGTTCTTTGTCTGTAACATTTCTGGACACTGATCTTTTGGATCAATTTTTTATTATTGTGAGCTTTCTACAAAGGATATAATAAGTTCATTTTTTTCACATAAAATATATTTCTTCAGATTATTTTTTTTTCTGTCATACTGACAATGTGACTTTCTTTGCAGGACTTTTTTCCATTGCACCATTTAAAATTCTGTTGTCTTTCATAATTGTCAGCAGTTGCTGTTTAAAGATGTTCTCTTCACCCAAAATAACCTAATGATTTGACAATCCTGCAACTGTCAAAAGAGAGAAAACTTAAAATTATTCATAAACATTTAAAATTTTTTTTCTGCCGATCAGAATTCTGCCTTTTTTTTTTTTTTCCTCCTGGCTGCTCAGGAATGCTGACATTCCTTTTTTTAATTATTTTTATTTTTTTTTCCCTTTTTGATGAAGCCTGAACATCTTTCTTGACTTTATAGATGTAGGAACTGCATGTTGAAGAACTGCAAAAACAAAAATTGTTTCATACTTTCTGCTTCCATTCTGCTAACAATCTAGACGGCATCTTCCTGATTTCCTGATTTTTCTAGAACCATATCCAGGCTTTCTGCTTAGTTTTTATCTACTTTGAAGATGTTTGTCAAGGTGTTTTTTTTTGTACTCCTTCTCATAATGTACTGAAAAAAGGCCCGAAAGAAAATAATGAAAAAATATTTAGGTGACTTCCCAGCTGTCAAAGTTATTTTATGAGCTAAAATATGGATTTAAATGAAATTTCGTTTCTTATTTTGTTAGTGTAGGTATGAGCACTCCAAACCAAGAATTGTGGCATAATATTTGGAAAAAAAAATCCGAGTATATGCTTCTTTTTTTTTCACTCTGCTCACATTTAAAATATTTGTGTGTGTTGTGAATAATATTCTTTCTTTTTCTTCTTCAGTTTGCCATATTTTTTATTTCCAATGAACTTCATCATCTTCCATTTGCTTGTAGTTTCTTTGCATTTTTTCTTGCTCTGAGTTTCTTGTTCTAAAACTCTGACTTTACTTTCTTCCAATTGCATCTGTCCAATGCGTGTGTGTGCAGGTCCTCTCTAGGCTGGGCACCAAAGAAAAGGCAAAATGGTCACGTGGTCTACAGGCATAGATCCCGGTAAAACTGAGTGTGGGGCATGGAGTTGTGTACCCAGCTGCTGACCTGAAAAGTGCTGCATCTTCTCCTCCAAAATGCATTTGCATGCATTTGGCGATTAAATTTGACCTCTGTTTCTTGTTTGTCGTATTAGTAGTAATAATTACAATAATAATAATAATACTTATCGTCATAAAATGTGTTTTATATTTAAATTGTTCTGCAGATATTAACTGTTTACAGTTTCAGTAATAAGAAATGAATAACATTTGGTGAACTAGCTGAAAATTTTGCACAGTATAACAATGGGTCCAAAATTCAGTGTTCTATTTTGCACTGGTTCTGTTATGCAATGGATCTGGGTGTGATAGACACACAGATACCAAACAATCTGAAACGAGATTTGAAGAGTTGCTGAATGCCTCAGCTGGTCATGTTTTTATCTTTTCTCATAAAATAATGGTTTCTTCCCTTAAAATTAATACAAAAAGTAATCATATGGTGACTACTTTTAATTCTGTATTCAAGGGGGAAAAAAAGCTATTTAAGAAAAAACACCTTTTAATTTAGACACTGTAGATTTCCAAAACAATAGGAAAATGGATCAATTAAAACCAATATGGATTAAAATCTTCTGGATAACAAATCAATGTCTGTTCAAAGCAGAAAAAAAAATTGTGCCTTAAAGATAATCAGTGTCAGTAGCACAGTTTGACCAGCATACTTCAGTTCTTACTATTAGTGCTTAGAAAAATCATAACCTTTACACTGAAGAAAAGATGCAGAAAAATCAAGTTAAAGCTCATGGGTGATGCACAGCCAAAAAGAGATTCGTGAAAGGGTTTTCTGTAGTGATCTAACTAAAATAGGAAGGTACAAAGCAAGCTGATCATTTCATCTGGAGGAGGTTTTTCCCTTTTTTAATTTGCAATTTAAGCCTTTTCATGTTTCTTTGATAAGATTCTCTCTTCACTCATAGGGTTTCACCAGCAGCAAGCGTTTTCTGTACTTTGATGTTTAGTATTGGTACTGCTTTGGGGGGAGAATCTTCCTTTAATCTCCTGCCTGTCACCTGCTCCTTTTTAGGATCTGTGAGTGCACGGAGGCAGAGGCTGAAATTATTCTTCAGCTAAAGAGTGAGCTGAGAGAGAAAGAGCTAAAATTAACGGACATTCGTCTTGAAGCCCTCAGCTCTGCACATCATCTGGATCAGATTCGGGAGGCCATGAACCGCATGCAGGTCAGTGCAGTAGCTAAAGCGATGACAGGGGTGCACACCAAAAGTATGCTTGGTGTGTTTCCTCTGCTTTGTTTCAGGTAGGTGTTGATATGCAGCAAACTACAAGATTGACAGTGCTTCAAAAGGCTAAGAAGTGTTCATCTTACAATGATAGCAGCCCTAGCATTTATATTATCAGTTAAAATGGCTGCGAGAGGTGGAAAAAGATAAAATCCATTATACTCTGTATCTGGTGAAAGGTGCATGACAGATAAGCAGATCAAGAAGTGATTTCTGTAGATCTTTAAATGCTTTAGCCAAGGGGCAATAAATATGCGCATATTCTCTCTTCATGTCTAATTCCTAACCTAGTCATGGCTTCCAGAGGCAAACTATGTAAAATTGAACTGTATTATTGTATCCAGCATCACTCAGTTTTCACCACATTATTACTTGTGATAGTGCTCCAACTGTTTCCTGAACACATTTTACTATTTCAGAAGACTTTTCCTTTCATGTGGCTGAAAAGATGCAGAAAGAATGTCATGCTTCAGTGTGGCATGGAGCTCTGTGGGACTCAGTTCTGTCACAAAATTGTCTAGAGCTGCATGCTCAGAAATACCCACAATGTTCATATAGACAGGACACAATCTTACACTGGGATATGAAGACCTAAACAAGTTGAACTTCCCCAAGAGAGGGATTTGACATAGTTTCATGCCTCCAAAGCTTTAATTTCACCAAAACTGGGCAGAGGTAACTACATCAGATGCTTCCCTTTGTAATCACCAATTCTTCTCAAGTTTTCCCAGTCAGACAAACAGCCACCTTGGAGATGACAGACTCTGACATTTTGGAGGATGGGTGGGGATTAGGAAAGGGGAAGAGTAGGATTGGTGAGGAAGGTATAAGAATGCTGTGTGAATTCTAAGCACTGCAAAAAATCTGAAGCTCTGCTAAGAGCTGTATGATTAGTCAGTATGTAGTGTGGAGTAGATTGAAATTACATTACTTGTTTCACCATAGCTCCTGATATGATGGCAAGGCTAAATGGTACATTCACCTGTTTCCTTCTGTCAATAATTTTCTGTTTTGACCCTTCCATTTCAGTTTTTTCTCATCTTTGCCAATAACATCTTTTTATTTTGTAGCAGTTGCATTTTTCTGTGCTAATATCCTATATGATTTACTTGTATAATGTGGCTGAACAGCCTTCATAAAAAGGCTTTTAGCAGAGTGTTAATGAATCTGGAATTAAATTTGATGTGCAAAACAGTGTGCGAGAATAAACATTGCTTTGTGCTGTGCTTTGTGATGTGACTGAAAACTAGCTCTACCTGGTACCAAGCTGTTGTCAGGCTGTTTTCATTTTATTATTGCGTTTTATTATTTATTATTTCATTTTATTGTTATTATGTAGTAATCACCTAGCATCACAGAGAACTTAGTTAAAAAAAAAGTTCTAGTTGTGCTGATTCATCTGTCATTGTGTATTTTCATCAGAGGATTTGCTGGCCATTGCATGGCCAATCCCATGTCTGAATGATCAAGAAATCTTATCTGATAACAAGGAAGGTTATGAAACTGTTAAAATATCAGTTTCTAATTGTTTATTTTTAATTTTCTTTCTCCTCTGTGAAGAAGAATATTTTACCTTCAGTGTCAGTAATCATTTTCATAACTTTAGAAATGTTGATATATCTAAGATTTTGCTAATAACTTATCTAAGTTACTTGGCAATTAAAAATAGCTTCTAAAACTGGGAGTAGCTAAAGAATTTTCCACTGTACTTGAACTATGGTCAGCTGTACAAGAAACGTGGAATCTTGGAGAATATGGTGTTTGTGACGTATGTTGAGGCAAAAGCTAGAACAATGTTGTAGGACTTTTCCTACCATTTCAAGCGTAAGGGCAATCCACTTTTCATTCATTGAGTTTATGCTTCTGATACACTGCTACATGCTGCAAATAAACTGCTGAGCCACTTATCTCCTCCAGGTGAACAGCAGGCACCAGAAAGAGCACTATCAGTGGTTTTCTAAAAGAATAACCTCCTGTGCTTTCATGTTGATTTCTTTTGAATACAGAATGAAATTGAGATATTGAAAGCTGAAAATGATCGTCTAAAGGCAGAGACTGGAAATACTGGAAAACCTGCCCGGCCATCATCAGAGTCTTCAAGTAGCACATCATCTTCTTCATCACGGCAGTCGCTAGGACTTTCTCTGAACAATTTAAACATCACTGAATCTGTTACATCAGGTAAACATATTTTGAGCACCTGCATGACTCATCAATTTATAATAATTTATTAGTTTTCATCTTCTTAAGAAATATACATGAAAATTAAAATGCCTCATATCACTCATATGAACATCAGATACACGTTCAGTAATGGAGATGAGGAATAAAGTTGACAGACATTTCTGAAAATAACAGTATAGACAGATTCTCATGACCATATGGGACAAATATCAGTGTAGTACATGCAACTTTCCTTGTTTATTTAGCGATCTCTTTGGTCATCTTCCTTAACATCACATTTGCATGTTGAGCAGAAGGTGGTCTCAGTTAGCTTTATTCCTTACGTATGCTTTATGTGATACAGCTAGCTAGCCCATGTTGGACCAAAAAATCATTCATCACAGGAGCTAAATCCTGCCTGGCCTTATTAAGCACTCATTGTCTTCCATGAATGAGAGAAAGCAAGCAGAACTGTGGTGTACATCCTGAACATTAACATTTCATTATTTTCCATGCCACAGAATTTATGACAATAAGTCTTCTGCATTTGTTTTGATAATGTAGCCAAGAAACAGAAGTACTGTCTCTAACATTAGAATCAGAAGCACAGCAGAAGCAAAGCAGCACTCATTAGCATAGACTCCACAGAAAGAATAATGTAGTCTCTGGAAGCAATAAAATGCTAATAACTGTAGAAAGAGTCTAGGCAAGACTACAGCTGGGAATGGGCCAAACTGCCTGACTGTAATTTGGGTTGGCAGCCAGACGTATTATCTCGCCAGTCATTAATTACATGGATATTTAAATATTTCTTCTGGTTAGGATCAATTTGATATGAAAATCAATATATTTTTATCTACATTCCAATCTATTTTTTTAATCTGGTACTACCTTTTAGTATGTATGAAATCAAATTGGACCATGATATACAAGGAAGTGTGAAAAACAGAGAAGTTTGTCTATTGTCCCTGCTCACACATTTGCACACAGATATAAATAAATAAATAAATAAATAAATAAATAAATTATTTATTTATTTTCAGAAGGGTAGTTTTAGGAATTTTGGGGTCTTTGGAGTTTCTGAGGCACTGTTGAACTAAAGTCCCTGAGATATGAAGGGGTGAATCCTGTTGGGAACTAAGCTAAGACAGGTACTGAGGGCTTTTGCTCCTCACATTACAAGTGCTATGGCATTTTCTAAGAAACCAATGTCAGATGGAAATCACCAAACCAATTCACTGCCTCTTCCCAAGAATATGGCCATATCTTCTAGATAGGTGAGAGTGAAGAACAAAAAACAAGGACTAGTACAGATCTTTCTCTGCACTATCTGATGAAAAGCATGCTAAAGCCCTACCAAAAGGTTTCTGGGGCCATCATAGCATAGCTAGGTATGCTATCAGAGGCCTAGCAGTAGGTAGCAATTGGCATGCATCTGGAGTTTAGGCCCATTGGGTGCACCTTCTCAGCTTATTGTGTCCATGAGAGAGACTTCTCAGAAGCAAATGTATTTTTTTTTCTAGCCAAAGAATGGTGCTTTGTTCTTAAAGGCTTACTGAAAACTGTATTGAAAGGCTACCTAGGAGTCATTTAGAAACTGAAAAATTTTAGAGGATCAGAGATATTTTAAATTGCCCTCAGATAAACTGTGACATTATGAAAACTCTCAAGGTTTATCATATATGCCAAAATGCCAAACAAGTGAAGTGAAACATTCAGTGTTAGTGGACAGAAGAACTGGCTGCCTAGAACAAAATATGCAGAGATTTGATTTTTTCAAGCTCACAGCAAAATGTGCTTCATCTGATCCATTAAAAATAAATAAGTAAACAAACCAGTAGAATCTGCTTTCTAGACCTCAGTTTTCTAGGTCTTGGAGTAAACTGTCAAATATTTTACATGAGGACCTACTTATTTTTAATACATTCACTGAGGTCATATTGGTAAGTTTTATTTTCTTTTGCTTCAAGCGAATACTTCTATGATTGAATCTCACCTTCTTTAACTTGAGGGGAATTGGACTTTGTGCAAACTATGACCTAAGTCAGTGCATTTGTTCAATCGTAATAATGGGAATAAGCAGGATTTATGGTTGTGGATTACTGTGCTGACCTTTGAAGAAAATGCAAATTCATAAACTCTCCAAATTTGACAGATTAAATGTCTAACATTAAAGACTCCAACAGAACTTCTAGAGGACGACATTTTATTTGTTGAAATAAAGCTACAGGCTCAGTGTTCACTCAGAAATAAATCCTTCCATATTCTCGTTTAAGGACTTAGTGAGGAGCTAGGAACAGAGGCACAGTGCAGATCAGAATTGCTCCTTACCTCCAAGAAAAGTAAAACTTTTTTTAGAGAAATGGCTAAATACAGTCACATGTTCTGGAGGAACGAAAAATGATTGTCTAAGGATTCTCTTTTTATGTCTGTACTATGGGGGAAAAGCGTTCTATCCATGCCATATGTACAGAAGGCAAGAAAATAATCTAGAAAGGGAAATTAAAATTCTGTTTTACTGGAGCAGCAAACATATCATTGCAATGACTTGTTGTTTTTCTCCTGACAGCATTATAAAGGGCATAGTGAGTGCCCAAAGACATAAACTCAATTTAAGCTTTAAACAACATCTCTTTGTAGATGAATGGTTTTGAACAATTTTCAAGAAGGAAAGAAAAGGCAAAATTATAATGCAAAAATGTCTTTCTTTTTGGTTTCCCAATTCATTTCTATGTGATTAATGCTACTAATATTGCTTCAAAAATTGACAAATTGTAATTGTCTTTTTCTTCTCTATCAGAAAAAGGAAAAATGTAGATAAATAGAGATTAAAATGATTGCAAGTTGTTGTGATGGCAACCTTTGTTTTTAATCAAAAAACCCTTTGAGCAAGTGTTGAACTGATGAAGTGAACATAATTGATATGATTTCTTAGATCTCTTGTCTTTTATTGCAGATATTTTGTTGGATGATGTCACAGATGGGGCACTCCACAAAGAGGGCCATAGTGTGAAAATTTTAGTCACTATAAATAAGGGTTATAGTCGATCCAAGGTAAGTGTGTTACCCAGCAGTCACAAAATTACTACTCTGGCACATCCTCCATTACAGTAACTAAGCTCTTTTCAGTGTTTTCAGCCAGGAAGTGAATAAATGTCCAAAAGGCTGCAGCCTTTTGCCCTGTTGTCTGTGTTCAGTTTGGCACTCTCCATAGACTAAAGTCATATGTCCTCCTCCTGCCTTTGTTGTGGCTCAGACATTACCAATTCTCAGTTTAATTAGTAGTAATACATTCTGGGACTTGCTAGCTCCATTTAAAAGTAGTTATAAATTAGATATATGCTTTATACCCCTTAGAGTGCAACTATGAATATGCTGCTGGGTAATCAATTTGAAATAGAGTTGTTTTTTCATGTTCTGTGTTGCAGAAAAATTATAAATACAGTGCAACTTTTATTTACATTCAGGTCTTTATAATTACTGATGAAAGCTTATAGAAGAATAAGATACTGTATTTCCTTCTGTATAAATATGCACCAAAGTAATATCACCTATACCTATTTCTGGCATGGAGGCTATTAACAGACGTGTAACATCATATACCAAATGACACTACTTTTCTTTATTTGGGAAAATTAGGAGTCTTTATAGCAAGTTTATTGCCACAATTTTTAGCCTAGTTTTCAAAGTATCTGTCTTTTCAGGATCAGAAATCGCATACGTATCTGATAGGATCAATTGGAGTTAGCGGCAAAACAAAATGGGACGTTTTAGATGGTGTAATCAGACGTCTCTTTAAGGTAAGGTATTAAAAACATAACTTAAATATTAATTCAATATCTTTTCTCAATTAAGAAAAAGCCTATGTGTTTGGTTTGTCTTACCAAGTCATTTTTTTTAATATATAGCTAACACCACTATTAACCTTTGCTGTTAATGTTGCTGTATTTTTTTTAATGATCATAGGTGGTTCCTATTGAATTTGACTGCAAGAATCTCCTCTCCAAATGAATTCATCTATACTTTGGTATACTGCTTTCATTCAATAACTGTATCCACTTCTACATCTTGTATTTTTATATAATTTCAGGAATATATTTTCCGAGTGGATCCAGCTGCTAGCTTGGGTTTAAGCTCTGACTGCATTGCTAGCTATTGTATAGGGGATGTAATTAGAGCCCATAGCCTAGAAGTGCCTGAACTGCTGCCTTGTGGATATCTGGTTGGAGATAATAACATCATCACTGTGAACCTGAAAGGTAAAACCCTAAGAATATTTTTGCAGACACTGTACAGCTCTTCAACACATTTCTCCATAACTTCTTTCTTCTTTCCTAAAGCCTGACCTTTCTGTATTTTGTGTCCAGTTCAAGGATTCATTTATCACATAAACTCTCTGTATGACATTGTACAGTACCTAACACAGGGACATTCTGAGGTAAACCTAAGAATTTCTCTCTCCTCTGTCTAATTGCCAAATTACTACGACAGAGTGTAAATTTCTGGACAAAGAAGAGCAAGCTAACAAACAGGAAAAAACCCATAGACTGTGACAAAAAATATGTATGTATTACCCAATTCTTCAGCAAAAATTTGAAACATTTTGATAGTGTATTACCCAATTCTTCAGCAAAAATTTGAAACATTTTGATAGCTGTAGGGATTTGCTGTTGGAGGGGAGTGGCCTTCAGAATTCTCCATGTATGGATCTGACAACCAGTAACCCCTGTAGCTGTCAAATTGACCTTTTTTTTTTTTTTAGCATAGTTGCCTGTAGTGTCTGAAACACACATCTTTGCCTCACTGATCCTTTCTCTTCACATTTACTTTGATGTGCTTTCTCCCATCCATTTAGTCACACTGCCACTGTTTTATGTTTTGCCCCTGCGTAAGGATATCAGCATTTCCACATTAACGGAGCCCTTGACAGGTCTTTGGTTTAGGAAGTATCTTACCTTGCTTAGAGCTGATGTCATCAGATGCTGGTCCACACCTGTACTTACCTTAGCATGGATGAAGAAAAGCCATTTTTCTTTCCTTTCTTTCCCAGGAGTGGAAGAAAACAGTTTGGACAGTTTTGTGTTTGACACATTAATTCCTAAGCCAATTACGCAGCGGTACTTTAATTTACTGATGGAGCATCGCAGAATTATTCTTTCGGGACCCAGTGGCACAGGAAAAACCTATTTAGCTAATAGGCTGGCTGAATATATTATAACTAAATCTGGCAGGAAAAAAACTGAAGATGCAATTACAACTTTTAATGTAGATCACAAGTCAAGCAAGGTAAGTTACAAATGAAATAATAACTTATTTCCTGGTTTGTAGGGAGAATGTAGAGTATACCGTTAGCTGGCATACTGATTGTTGCTCAGTTAGCATCTTTTTCGACAAGGATTCACTCTCCAATCCCAGTTGAGAATAGAGACCAGATCTTTCTATTCTAAACAAACTATTGAAGTACTGAAGGAAAAACAGAATTTTTTCTCGTTTGAGGAATTCTATCTTAAGGCTGTATGCACAGTCACATGTCAATTCTTGATGTATCTGTAATTCCTTCATCAGAAACATTATAGATCAGCTGGTCTAGGTTGCTTTTGTATAGTGGCAGTAGCAGCCTATTGTTAGTGAAGATTTGAGAATGGGAATTTTGATCCACTGTCTTGGGTGCAGGAATCAGCTATAAATATGACTGCTGCCATGGTTTCTGCTGTACATCGGTCAGGAAGCTGACCATAGTAAAATTGCCTAAATGTGACATCATGTCACTGTCAGAGCAATTTACATGGCTTAAATTATCAAGCCTCTAACGTGACTACTGTGGCAGCCCCAGATCATACTAATCACTTGCTATCCTAGATTGGGTATACTCCTAACTTGGTACCCCGGGAAAAGAAAATGAAAGGTTTTGTCCAGAGCTTTCTGACTTGCACAGAACATAATGAATGTTTACATAATATAAGAAGGAAGAACATACAGATCTCAAAGGGGTGAGAGAACCATTCCAGTACAAACATCGCTTTCCATTGTCTTTATACAGAAGATTTGTGGTGCCTTTTACTTTGGCGGGGAATGTGCTCATGTTTTATTGCTATACTGCATATACATTTATAATGGAAATTGTCCCACAAATGAGCAAGCTTTTAGATTGCTGGTAAATTGCTTGATGTATGCGGTGGGTTTCTTCCTCCCCCACCCACCCCCCGCCTTTCTTTCTATTTGCATAGAGTTTTTGAGTTTGTAGTAAAAAAGAAAAAACATCACTGTCAAATGCCAGTGTGCTCAAACAACACAGATGGTGCTTTTTCTTGGAAGAAGCCCATGATGTTCCCTAGAGACACCTGAGCATAGAAAGCCAAAGAAAAATCTTTCTTGAAATAAGAAAAGGATGACATGTTCTTAATAAAGAGAAGAAGATTCTGCTATCCTCAGTCCAGGAAGTGAAATGACAATAGGACCTTTGCCTATAATATTGAACACTCCTAACACTGACACAATTAGTTACCTCTAGGGAAAGACCTATAAAACTGTATAGCTCAGAACCTCAAGGGCAATAAAGCATCAAGGAAAATATGAAATATTTTGATTATAGAAGGCTTGCTTTTACTTCAGCACTAAATGACAGCCAGACAGGAAAAAAAAAAAAAAAACAAGATTCACACGAGGATCTTTACTGTAAGATGTGATATAGTAACCCCAAAAGATCAGGTTTTCAAGGAGAATGGTAAAAAGAGATATCTATGGGAGCAGTTCAGTATGCTTACTTTGTGTGACAATTTGGTTGGATTTTGTTTCATTGTTTTTTGGATTTTGGTTTGTTTCATTGTTTTATATATATATATATATATGTGTGTGTAGTATTCATAAAAATGGGTAGGATATTTTATTGCAACCTGTTTTCTACTGGACATATTTTGCCAGCAGGTTTCTAAAAACAGTGTCCACCAAATAGAAATGTGTCTGTTTCAGTCATTTGCCTTAAGTTTAGAGCCTTTGTTCTTCCTAGCACGTGGCTTCAGTGTTGTTCCGTCTAAGAAGCATGTGCTCATCCAGCTGAGCAGTCCACAGTGGTGAAACTGTGTAGCAGCCTCTTTTTCTGAAATTCTTTTCCCCCAAAATTACATCTGTGGTCTAACTGAGCTAATCTTTCGTCATTTTTGTTAATTCTGCTGAAGGATCTGCGACAATACCTAGCTAACTTAGCTGAGCAATGCAGTGCTGACAACAACGGTGCTGACCTCCCTGTGGTCATAATTCTGGATAACCTCCACCATATCAGTTCACTAAGTGACATCTTCAACGGTTTCCTCAATTGTAAATATAATAAATGGTAAGTAGAAGCTCTTTTTTCCCCTTTCTCACATCACATTTACTCACATTACAGTAAAAGCTGTTTATTACTTTGCAAAATAAAATGTTCCAGTAAATACTTAGATTCCCTTAGGCTTTCAGCAAAGCTTCTGTACAGCACCTTCAATTTAAGCACTTGAATAATTTTGACCCTCTTCAAGGCCAAGTACTTATGTGCCAGCTTTCTTTATGATCTCTTGCATTGCACTGAGACTGAATTTAAGAACGTACTTGACTGAATTAGGGTCTTATCTCTTTTACCCTGACAGATCACATAAGATCATTAGTACCATGAGGTTGACCTATGGGAAAGAATAATAAATGTGCTTTATAATAGGGGAATTTGGGACATGTGGGAACACATGAACCATGCCATGAAGAAGCAACTGTGGATAGTTTTTTTTCTGTGAGTTGTAATAGCGAAGAAGTATGAAGTTAGCTGAATGTCCTTTATTGCTAAGCAAGAATAACAATGTTTTCTGGGATTTCTATTGGTCATTGACTATTTTTACTGTAAAAGCACCATCATAGGGATTTTCCCTCATAAAATTGCTGAGTGCTATGTCTTATTCATGAGATTTATTGTCTTCTGAAATTAAAATTCTAAGCTTCCCACAAAATAATGAGGCATATGAACAACTTGCCTCATTTATTCTTTATTATAGATGAGTGATAGTAAACTACAAATGTATAGAGAGGGAAATCATACAAGAACAAGCATTTCCACACAAATATCTTAAATCTCAGAGTAGAACACATCCACACTCTTCAAAATTAGCATAGCACAAATAAAATTAAGAATATTCTCTGAATATCTGAAAAGAATATCCGTCAACAAAACATGCTACTTCTCTTTCCAGTCCCTATATTATTGGAACTATGAACCAGGGAGTTTCCTCCTCACCAAATCTGGAGCTGCATCACAATTTCAGGTACCTTCACTTTGTTTTTACTATGTCTGTGTTTGCACAGAACTCTCAAGCTTCCTGCTGCTCTGACTACCTCTTCAAAAAACATTGCTCTTGTGTCTCATCACAGGAAAATGTTTGAGATTCTGTGACTTCCCTGTACTGAGAGATCTCAGTATGGTGTTTAGGAATGTTGAAAGAAACAAGATGCTTTCCAGCATCTCTAGCACTATTCTGAACATGACAGCATTTTTGCATTCCATTTGTCTTCAACAATGTCTTGAATTCCTGCTGAGAACTGTGACAGTGTGCAATAATGCAGTTTATTAGAGCAGTTTTATACTTGCTGGCTTACAAGATTTAGAAACGTATGGCATTATTGTCATCTATCTGTTAAAGAGGAAGTTATCTACTTGCAGTTAATTGCTACTTGACATTTATCCTTTCTACCTAGGTGGGTGCTGTGTGCTAATCACACAGAACCTGTTAAAGGTTTCTTAGGAAGATACCTGAGAAGGAAACTGATTGAGACTGAAATAGAAAAGAACATACGCAATAATGAGCTCATCAAAATCATTGACTGGATCCCAAAAACATGGCATCATCTCAACAGCTTCCTAGAAACTCACAGCTCTTCAGATGTAACCATTGGTGAGTCTTAGCAAACTGGTTTGAAATAAAGACACAGGCTGACTGTTTTAGAGGTTTGTGAAAGTTGAATTCTCTTTTTAAAATTTGTCATCTGTCAGTGGTAAATACAAAATAAGTGTGAGGAGTTCACCTAGTTAGTGTTGCCAGCAAGGCTGAAATGAAAATGAAAAGATAGTATATATTTCTGTGCTTTGGTTGCTAGACTTTAAAGTAAATTGCTATCATCTTAAGAAAATAACTCTACAAAATATTACCTCAACAACAATTTTGCTAAACTTTACTTTTTCTGGCCATCACACTGCAGCATAATCAAAGCAATAAAAACACTTGGACTGTCAGTTCTGCAAACTAGCGGAAGATATACCTGAGGTCTTTTAGTGGAAAAGCTTTGTTAGCAAGTCATCCTTTTACTCTGGTTTGGCAGTAAAACTGGTAAGTGTTCATCTGACCATAGAACGGATAAAGTGACGCTAGTTCATTTTTAATAAGAGGTTACTGGTAGATCCCATACTGTAGTCCTTTATTTGTATTCTCTATGCTTGAATACCACTTTTTTAATTTTATAAAGGCTATTTTCAGTGGGCTTACTAGGGCTACTTTTTCAATACACAACTTGACTTCTCAGGTCCCCGCCTTTTCCTCCCTTGTCCCATGGATGTTGATGGCTCCAGAGTGTGGTTCACAGACCTCTGGAACTATTCCTTGGTGCCGTATCTTCTGGAAGCAGTGAGAGAAGGACTTCAGGTATGTCATTTGCTCCCTAGCAATTGCTTATAGACTTCCTCTAAGTTGCTTTTAACTAATGCATCCAATTGTGAATACTATTGAATTTATAAGAAAAAATCTCTGATGAGATCATAGATATTAGTGTTTGGCTCCTTTTGACTTGCTCATAACCTGAGCAGGTCTCAGTCTACCTCTGGATGTGAGAGTCAGTAGATCCTATATTGGTGTAAGAAAAGAGCTTTAGTCTGCGTGATCTTCTTCAACGTATGTAGAGAAGTACACATGTAGGCATGTGGAGGAAAGCTTGTGAACAAGGATATTTTCACCATTCAGAAGACTGAGATAATTTACTTTTTGGCCATGTTGATCATGAAGATCTGTCCCTTTTCATCCTTGTATCTTGCACCGCCACTTCTCTTTCCCTGAATTTTGTTTTTTCCTTATCTTTTTCTCATTATGGGCTTTCTAATGACTGTAATTATCATTGTGGATAACAGCATTATCAGTTCAGAGTACTTCATTGCTCATTCCATCATGTCTTCTCCAGACCTAGGCTTTAACACCAGCTCCAGTCTCTTAGCATTCCCTGTCTATTGATATTGAACCAGTAATGTTTAATAGTAATTTTAGTAAGACTACAAATAGTTTCACAGTATCAAGGACTGTAAGCTGTCCCATGCAGGTTATGATCTGGGACCTCTGTGCAGGTTTGGAGCAAACTTAAATCTTGCAATTAATCCCATTTTTATTTTTTTTTTTCTGTTTGTATTTGGCTTTCTCCCTTTTCCTTTCCTTTTACATACTGCAACTCTGTGCCCCCTGGCAAGGCTCATTGTGAAAAGGCTACTTTTTCTTTTTTTTGCCACACATGACAGCAAAAGAAATTCCTTCATGATGCAGAGGGGGTTGTTATGGAACAGTCAAAGATCCGTGTAAGCAGCTGCAGGTTCTTTAACGCCTTGTACTGACATAGTGGCATGCTGACAAGATGGAGGTTTCACATCTTGCCTGTTGAATATCTCCACAATCCTAAAACTGCTTATCTCTCTGGAAATTACAGCGTGTTTATGGTGTGCAAAAAACTGCCAAACATCCAATAGAACAGCCACAGGAAGATTAAGAGCGCTTGTTTAGATCAGCCATAAAAACGCAGTGATACTCATCGTGTTCATATTTTTCCAAGTATACAGGGGTACCTCCTTAAATAAAAACTTCAATTTTGGAGCAGAAGATGGCAGCAGACAGAAGAAAATATGTTGTTTCATGAGCCATTCCACTTTTTATGTGCTTAGGATGCCTTCCAAAGAACAGCATTACTAACAATAAACAGAAACCTTTTATATGATATAGTTAGATGTCCCTGGAACCAGGGAAAGGTAGAAAATTACTTTCTAGCCTGGTACTTTGTAAGCTCACTTGTCAAACACACAATTTACAAACCTTGCCCCAGCTTCCAGGAGGGTTTAGCCACTGTTTGTCTCAGATGAGAGGAAGTGCTACTTACAGCCAGGACATAGGAATTAGCTTGCTACCTTCCATTTTTTCTTGGCTTGTTTAATCAGATCCCTTCTAAGCTGCTGTGCCTCTGTTTAAGGCAAGAGTCTGAGTATTTCTGTATACAATACAGGGAACTGGGCTGTCTAACCTGAAACTCTGGATCAAGCAAGTGCCTGGGAGCAGGTGTTGCAGTGATAAGCACAACTCATCTTTCTGGCTTCAGCACTAGAATCATTCACTGTTTGAATCATGTTAGGAGTACAGCACTAGAATCATTCACTGTTTGAATCATGTTAGGAGTACAGCCCATCCAAATGCCTCTGCCAGTGTTATGCTTTTTCTTGGATTGTATGAAGGTGTTTGAGCTGAGAGAGATCATGGAAGACCCTGGTGGCAGGCTCCCAAGCCCCACATGTCACTGTCACTGAAGGCAGCACAGCTAAAGGAAATTTGTAAAGCTGCAGCCAAGGGTCTCTCAGTTGACATGTTGCTAATGAACAGCAGGGTAGAGAGAGTGCATTTTAGTGAGGAAGTTACTAGACCTCCTAAATATATAGTATTCTCATTCTTCCTTCCTTCTGGCATTACAGATTTATAAGCCTTTCTGTGCTTTACAGTGGGGAAAACTTGTCCTTTGTGAATTTCTTCACTTAACCTTGTGAAAGATCTCAAGGTTTGTATAGATGTCTGCTTCTGCATCCCATTTTGCTAGGAGAAAAAAACAATCAATGCTGGCACTTCCTAATTCACTTTAAATAAAATCCAGTTAACTTGAATGTTTTAGATAGATCAAAGATAATTTCACCTTAGATCTTAGGCAAGTTACCTAAAGGTCTCATTTCTCATACCAAAGGCTTGTAGCTCCTACCGTTGCCTACAAGTATCACTAGTTACAGAGTGCTGTTCAACTTGCATCCACTCTGAGTGTTGAAGGAGCACTAATGGAGATGAAGTCTTTTCAGTGTGTTATCATATCTGAGTGCTGAGCGTGTTTGAAAGCAAACTTATACTAGAATGGTTTAGATGAATTTGATGACTTTTGTCTGCCATTAAAACCAGTAGGGAAAATTGTTGGATACTTACCTGTGTTATATTCACACTACAGATGTATGGTAAGAGGGCACCCTGGGAAGATCCCTCCAAGTGGGTAGCTGACACATATCCGTGGAGCTCTGCATCTCTACAGCATGAGTGGCCATCATTACTCCAGTTAAGACCAGAAGATGTTGGTTATGAAGGTTATGCGTCAGCAAAAGAAGGAACAACCTCAAAGCATGTTCCACAGACTGATACAGAGGGGGATCCCTTGGTATGACTTAAACTTAGGGAAAAATGATTTTCGGTATATACTTAGATGTCATATGTTAAATTGTACATTCTACAGTAAATGTGTTCTGTACCTGTTCCAAAGTGTGCTTTTAAAATGAAGCCTACTGTGTTTTAGATGAAGTAAGGAAAACAAAAGGAAAATCTAGCAAGAGGGCAAGAATCACCTTCACACTGATAGGTCCCTAAATCACAATCATTTTCTTATCTGCCGAGAAGTGTTTCCGTGTATCTAGTACTCATCTAGATCATCTAGATCACCACTCCTAAGCAACATGCTTAATCAGCTTGCTCTGAATACACTTTTCCAGGTCAGCCAATTTGTCATGTACATCCTATATATGAAGGATATCCTGTATATATATATATATGAGAAGGATAACTGAGAAACTCACATAATCTAACTTTGCTATAGTGGAGAATTTAGTGGAAATGCAAGTTATACTCTTCCATTCCTCTGAACATTTCAAGAAAACTTATGACTGTATAAGAGTCTTAATGTAAAAAGAATGCAAATATAATGGCCTTAAAAGATAAGAGGTTGATTTCCCTAAATGCAATATATCATATTACCTAAATGTGATTCCAAATGTTTGAGATTAACCATTTCCGCTTGTGATAATGGGATATTAAATTGCATATATTGAGCTGTTCTTCCCATATAGCACTTCTTCTGTAGAATGTCAATCATAATTTGTAGTATTATTTTAGAGAATTGTACCTCTGGAATACAGGGAGCTCTTGGAAGAAGGGAATTTCATAGAGGAAAATGCATTAAACTCTTATCAATGCTAAAGCAGTGACTTTTCAGCCTCCTTCAAATGTATGGGGAAGCATTTGGTACCCAAATCAGACCTTGCATTCCAAGGAAGTGTAGGAAATCAGCTCATCTGATTTCATCTTCCAGATGAGCAAAAGATTTGGAGTGATTGTTTGACCCTTCGATTTGACCTCTCAGTGAGCATATTGCCTAGGCTTCCAGCACACATGCATCTCCTTCCACTAAGGTCACTATACTTGGGTAGGCAGATTTCAGCATCCTGTCACCCATGCTCCCTGCACACTGTGATCATTTGTTGTTTACAGCTTCATCTATCTGACCAGTTGTCAGAAGATGAAACTTGTGAATGTGTGGCTTAAGGTGGAGCTCATAGGGAGACACAATGACACAAGGGGAGCGTGATCATATCTAAACACTGTGCTTGTGCAAGCAGGACATTCCACAGGAAGGCTGTATTACACACCCAATGCATGTATCCAGTATTCTTCCACATGAATACTTCTTAACCTTCAGCAAAAGCTTCCTGATAGCATTAAAGACTATTAAATGCTCTTCAATTCTAGGAGAAATCTTTGCAAACTGTGTGCCACAGAAACTACAGAAATGTAGTTTCCCCCGAAAACAGAGAAAAAGAGCTTAATATTCATATACAAGGATGTGCCTTTGCCTCTGTTTTTTTTTCATTACCTGTTTTTTCCAATGGACAACCTATTTATTCATTTAAAAAAAAAACAACACTAAAGCAGCATCAGCGTCGCTTGAAGCCCCCAGTATGCAAGTAGAAGTAGATAATTTATAAATAAAATCCTGGTAGTTATACAGGTAGGCATCAAGCACCCAAGTAATTTTCTGGAGCCTATTGCTGCTTTTTGATGTTTTGTTTTCAGGTGGCCTCAAATCCTAACAATGCCCTAATGAGTTATTTGGTGTTTCCACTCTCCTGGGAAGGAGGGTGTCTTGCTGCTCCCCTGCTAGGCTGTTCCTTCAGCAGCAAATGGACCCTTTTTGGAAGCAGCTGGCCTCAAACCACCCCACACCCACTCTCTCCCATTCTCCCTCTTGCGGAGTGGCTATGTTAGTGTGATTTTGTTTGCAGTTGCTTTTTCAGTGTGATACTTCTTTGCCATCCAAAAATGATCTGGAAGCTCTACTGTCTGCAAATATGGACCCAGATGTCCGGCTGTGATACGGCTTCTTTCCCCTGCTGGTGGTGCAGCTGCAGCCATTCTCAGCCTTGAATAAAAGAGAGCTATCAGGCAGCTTCATTATATCCCTCTGGCTCTCTGGACCTTTAAACTCACATTGCTATTTAAAGACCAGAAGGCAGCGAAAAGGGTGCCAGGAGGAGCTGCTGACTCCCTGCCCTTTCAGAAATCCTTTTGTACGGTCCCCTCAGCTAGATACCAGCACACCTCGTACAGCAAGGCAGCTTAATTAAATTTTAACACGGCTGCTGCAGCATTAAATGAGACAAGATTATGTAAACATTTCTTTCTTCTTTCAGATGAATATGCTAATGAGGCTTCAAGAGGCAGCCAACTTTTCGAGCGCACAAAGCTGTGACAGCGATAGCACCAGCCACCACGATGACATTTTGGATTCATCCCTTGAATCGACTCTCTGAAATGGACAGCGCTTGGTGGAGGATTATGGTAAAATCTGCTTCCACGAGACCACTGCCAGTATTGAAGCAGCACGCCGAGGTCCCTGAATGAGAACGGTGTGTTGTAGATAGGCAGGAGACCTAACTGCAAAGTCAGGACGAAAAATTGAAGTGGGAAGCTTGAATTAGCTTAATTTCAAGGCATTTTGATACCTATGGAGCCAAGTGAGACTCCATTTGTCAACTGGAAGGGGCCCTGGATCGAGGGCATCTAAGCAGATTGCACACGTTAGCCAAACTGGAATTTTTTTTTTCCTTTTTCTCTCTCTCTTTTTCTCTCTCTCTCTCTTTCTGTCTCTCTCTCTGTCTCTGTTTATCTGTACAAGTTTACAGTGCAACTTCTTTTGTTGGTTTTTTTTTTCTTTTTTTTTTTTTTTTCCTTTCCTTTACCCTGAGGTGCTGCATGAACAATGCGGTCTTCTAATTCTCTTCTAACCTCTGTTGTGCCACGTGGTGCTGGTCACAGGACTGCAGTGGTGTTGGTGTTGTACGCTACTGCCCATTCCAAAATGAATCAAAGATGATGATCGTAACTCAGAAAGCACAAACAGTATTGTGCAATCACCAGAAAACATGACTGTGATATGCTGGATAAGTGCCAATTTAATTCTAACTGCCATGGTCACGGTGATGGCGCTCCATCAAGTTTTTAGTATACGAGTCACAGATTTTATAAAGTTGTTTTTACCACAAAGGTCTTTTTTAACCACCTGCCCACTCCTTAACAACAGTTTTATACCAATTATTAACCAACACTGATTAAAGGCTTCTTAGGGCTTCACTTGTTTGAGCCTTTTCAGTGAAAGAAGGAACATTTCTTATGGTGCTGTCTCACTGCCTTAAAACAGATTTCTAGAACAGTTTTACAGTTGGTTTAATTCCTAAACCATTGGTAATTTACACTGTTTTTTTCTTCATTTACTAATGAGAAAGCGTCAGTTAACACAGTAGCCTCATATCTGTATATCATGATTTTTTAAAGAAATGGATAGGAGAAAGAACAGTTGCTATATAATATTTTTATCTTGTGAATAGATTGCTCTGCCTACCCTCAGAAATACACAAGGAACCCAAACCCACTTCCACTGCCACCTAAACACTGAGAAAATCGGCTCAAATCCATTTGGTCCCATGGAATGGAGTTTTTGGAGGACAGATGTTTTGAATTTTTATCCAGCAGAGCTGGATGCACTTGATGCAGCATGAGCACAAATATATGGTTTTGGTTTTGTTTCGGTTTTTTTTTTTTCCTTTTTCTGATTTTAGCATGTTGTTTTGATTGCTATTGTTGTACATGAAAAAATTCAGCATAGAAGAACACTGAAGCAGTGATGTCCACTGTGGAAGAGGAAGAGTTTATACTGTAAAAGTGGGTTGGTTTTGCACAGTCTATTGGGTGGGTAATGTAAATATATGAAGAAAAAAAAAAAAAAGAAAAAAAAGGAAAAAAAAAAAAAAAGCCTTGCACAAATCAAATAAAAACAAGCAAACAAACAAAAAATTGTATTTTATTCTGTTGGTGTTAAGAGATGTTTCACTTGCTGAGATTTCCAGTATGTTACAAACAAATACAGAATGCAAACCTTAAAAGCTGTTCTTACCTGGTGTGTTTGTCCTGTACTTACAGTTGTTATGACTATGCAGGAGCTATCAATGCTACAGTGATCATGTTTCAATATCTCTATGAAACCAATACATTTTGGGGGACTAAACATCTGGAAATGATTTAAGTGCATATGTCATGGCAGGCTACAACCAGATTGCATTAAAACTGCTCAGAATAATCGGACGTGCTCTTTTTTCCACAAGAGGCATCCGGTTCAAATAGGTGCATATAAACCAGAAGGTATCTAAGGGCTTTGGCATTGTGTAGATGTGTCCTGTACACCTCCATCGATGTTACCTTCAGGATGTGTATTTGGTGCTATTAACTGTGGCCACCCCGTGGTCACTCGCTGTAAAACAAAGATAAATCAATGCAGTTTTCAAATGGCACTGAGCTGCATCACTGAATCTAGAGGTTCCTACACGGTGCTATTGCCCTAATAAAACTCCAACTGATGTTATGCATGTCGGATTCAGCCAGACCAACATCATGGCCCCAGAAGCTGGATCTGTTTCTGTTTGTAAAATGTCAGTGCGTATATCCTGACTGACTCAAAGAATTAAAGGAAAGCTACTCTTTCCTGTACCTGTGCTCTGAGCAAGCTTGCAGATCTCTTCCTGCCATATTTAACACACAAACACACGTTCCACATACACAAAACTTCCTGCAATACATCTCAGTGAGTCCACCTAGTTTACAACTCAGAAATTGTTTGTGAAACATTTGTCTGTATACATTTTATATTTTGTACATTTTTGATGTAACATATCGTGTAAATAGGCAGAAACAGTGAAATAAATCATCTGAAAAGTTTTGTAGTCTTTGTAAAGCCCTAATAATAAGTATTTGGTGTCATCGGACTTAACTGGATGATGTATTTTCTATTGGTTTATTGTTCCTCTAGCTTGTAAACCAGCTTGCGTATATTTTTTTGCAGGTGTGCACACTGTATCTGTCTAAATTATTACTTTGCCATTAAAGTGGAATTATTTATTGAAAACACAGTCTGGTGTTTTTGCAGTCAGGACCATAACAGTTCTATATTACATCAAACAAAACACAGAAACTATGTGACAAAATGAAGAATGTAATGTTCTGATTTCAGCAGAACTCATCTTGGTAAAAACAAAGTGAAGTACTGCTTCTAGTTCCAGGATTCAGTATTATTTTAGGCCAACTGTTTCCATGGTGAGAACAGGCTGTGGAGTTCAGAAACAACTTTACAGGTTTCCCATTTTCAAGAATTTCATCAAATTCAAGGATATTGATTTCAGTGGTGGTGGACCTGCGCAGAACAACTGGTGCAGTATTATGGCTCATTTTCAAACCTGAAGGATTCAGGGACGCTTCCTCAGCTGGTATAAATCAATGTAATTTAATAGAATTCAAAGAAAGCAAGTAGAAATATGTTAGTTAGATAATCAAACGTATTTTGAGGCTGGAAGAGATCATTATGATCCTGTGAATGGTAGCACCTCAGCTCTAAACCACAGCAGCAGGTCTGTTATTTCCCTGAAATTGTCATACCTTTGGAATGATTAAAGTGGGGATTAGAAGATGGAGCGTACCGCTGTCGATATGACTAATTATTCACTAGATTGGTTTGTTTTTTGAGTGCTTTATTTGTAGTTAGATCTTACAAAACTCCTGCTTTTAGGGAGAAAAAATACCCCAAACTGCCTTTTGTTATGCCTCTTCCTCTTATACTAAGAAAAAAAACACAACCAAAAACATATTTTATGCTTAGATAACAGTCTTTCTTGCTTCTCTCTGGTAAAGCAAATAGCTTGCTCATTCTCATCTCTTCATGGAAAGGCACACCATACAGACTTCAACACATTTTTGGAAGACTTTCTGAACTCTTCATCTTGTCATGTCTGACATGCAGGTATCAGAATTGTACGTGGTATTCCTGTGATGACTTTACTTATGCTAAAGGCAGGGCTGATGTCACCTTCCTGCTCCCACTTTATATTTTCCCTGCTTAGGCTTCAGTGGTGACATTCACTCTCTAATTGCATCGTTCTGCTGCAGGCTCATGTTCAGTTAATTATCTACCGAGACCCTGATTTCTTTTCATGTTGCATCATTTTGAAATATTTTGTCCAATCCTGCCCATATAAGCCATGCTTTTTGTTCATTAGATATAAGACTGCAAATTTAACTGTATTAAAAGAGGATATTCAAATCAGCCCAACCTACCAAATGTTTCAGGTCATTATCTACAACTGGCATCTGTATAATTTATCACTCCACCAGCTTCCCTGTTTTCCAAAAACTGCTAACCAACCAGTTTGTAGATGAAGATAGTAACAAGAACTCCTGTTCAATCCTGCAAGGAATCTGTTTTACACTTACGTTGCCGGGTCACTTAAGTCATCTGCATATTTGTGTTCCAGTGAATGTGGATATGAATATCAGTACATATACAGAACCATGTGTGTATATAACAAGTTGCAAGGTTTCTCCATCACTGTCAGTCTCTAAGGATGGATTACATTAGTTTCTGTTGAAAGTGATATATGTCGAGCTGGTCTTATACAAGAAGGGGAATAGAACAGAGTACCGCAATACCTCATTCAGTGTGATTTTCCTATCATTCAGTGTAGTAATATCTACATGTTATCCATCTGCCATTACTTAAGGGAGAAGGTATGAAATCTAATTGTCAAGCTCCTTCTGCAGTTATTGTGTCAGCACATCTACCCATTATCCTTCATCTGGAGGCCTGCCAGCGAGCACTCAGGCGTCCATGGCAGGAACAGGAGCAGGACAACACAGTTTCATGGAATGAAGTGTTTTTTGCACAGTACTTGAGACATTGCTCTCGCTCATAAGAACTCATTTTTTAAGCCATTATTAAATAGCCAGTATGTTTCTCAGCATGCACTACTTTTTCTTGATAACTGAATAATGTCACATAAATTAAATGCTACCACTAAGTTTGACAGTGCGTAAGCTGCAGATGCACTATCATGGAAGAAATGTATTGCTTGGTAATAATACCAGTAGCAGAAAATAGGATCTGTCATGAAAGATAAATTAACTAAGACCCAAGCCACGTGACCTTGCCTTTCTACACTAAATTGCATTTACTGTTCTTCATTCAATTGTAACCTTAAGCAAACATTGATAAATAGCAATGACTGAGCACACAGAGTTAAGTCCTATTTTTAGTAATAAATTTCATAAATGAAATAATGTTTTGTCTTTGTCAGTGTATTTTCTTGTTTTGTAAGCAGCTTTATTAAATCAGTCCACATAATTTAGGAAACTAAAAGGCATCTTGACAATTAAATGCCAAAACTGAAAGAAAAGGCACCCAGTAACTGCAGTGCAACAAAATAAAGCATTTGCATGATGATACATAACCAGCACTAATAATTTTATCACACCATAAATGGATGGCTCTGAAAGAAGAAGCAGACAAAATACTTATTGGCTGTATCACCAAACCCCAGGGTCTTAGTGAATTAAATCCTTTAGACCACTAAACTCTATTTTAGCTACGATTTAATGCATCTAAAAATGCATCTGGATAGTCCTGTGTTCTGCACTTCACAAATGCAATGACAAAATGTACACAGACTGAAAAAGGACTCCTCAGTGCAACTCAATGCAGGTTAGTTCCTGCAGACTGCGTCCAATAAAGATCTACTGTTTCTGTAGAGAAGTCCCTGAACTAGAAGAAATAATTAGGTGGCAGAATGAATGATTTAATTCCATTGTTACTGCACACTTTATATACTTGGCGTAATTTTTAGTGTACTCCATCCATGCCAATTCAGGTTGAGCTAATGGCTAAGTGTTAGACTTGTGGTACTGAAGCTTGATTACGTCCGGTGCTGTCACAATGGACACAAAATTTTACATTATATCTAAGCTAACATTACAGAGAAGATGTATTTCTCATCCAATAGGAAGAAGAAATCTAACAATGTGAAAAAAACTTCAATGCTTCTTCGTTATTGCTGTGGTTTATCTCATTATTGTTTAATGTCTTTGCATTACTCTTTTGCAGTGTCAGTGTGTCTCAGATACTTTATAATTTCCTTGTAAAAACTTCAGCCATCGACACATTACCTTCCTGAGTAACAATACTGCTTGTTCAAGAGTTGATTAGTACTTCATTTCATACCAACAACCTATTTAATGCATTACATCCACAAAGTAAATTTCACCTCTAGCTTAAGTGCCTATAACTTTAAAGAACAAATGACCCAGCAATGTTTAATTTCTGCCCTGGATAGTGTTAAACATGTGCTGAAGTGTTTTCCTAATTCAGACTTCAGTGCTTGCAATTCATTCTTCCATAAACCACTGTCTTTAGAGGATAAGATGGTCAACTAAATGCTGTGAGATTCAGCTAAATGTGGTTTGTAGTGACTGTTCAGAATATTACATGCAAGAATTATAATTTAATTGCACACTTAGGCATGGTATTTAGTAAGATGCCGTATTACCTGTCCTAACAGTCTCTGAAGTTGAATAAAACCTTCAGACTATGTTACTAATCAGAATGGAGAGAGGGCTCCTTTTCTGGAGTGTAGCAGCTGCTAGCAATAAAACCTAAGTGCCTGTTTGTAGTTGCAGGATAATAGAAAGGTTGCTTCACTTCAAGGAAGGTAGAAAAGCTGTAGTATGTTTTTCAGAGTGAAGAAGAAATGCTAAGTCAGGGCTTGAAGCAGTGACTGAGCACCTCGTGGGAAGGCAGGGCTAATTCAGGGGAGCTCAGGTACGTGCAGTGCACCTGAGTGACTGGGAGGGGTGGATTCTGGCTCTATCCCTTCTCAGACCTCACGTAAGGGTTGGCAGTGGAGGCAAGGTATCTTGTTGGAGATCTCTGCAGGCCTTCTGAAGGTAAGTGGTTTTTTTTCCTTCGTTTCTGTGCTCACATCTGCTGCATTTGAGCGAATCCTCACTTGCTGCAGCCTGGGACCTTGCTATTTTGCTGTCACCACTGAGCCTTCCATTGCTTTACACAGAGCAAGCTGGAAAAATATTATTCAACTGTTACTACCCTTTAGTAGAATTAATCAGGTAACTTTTATAACTATTTATAACATATCTTACTAGTTGTCTGATATATGTGCAGTTATCAAGACATAAAACATGAGGCTGAGGTTGAATATGAACTTTAAAACAAGTATGTATGCTCCAAAGGCTGTTTTATATTGAAACACTCTGCCTAACAATCAGGGATGTGCTATTGCAAATGGAAACCATGGCTGTATCCATAGAAGCCTCTGCACAAGAATGCTGCATATTGCTCTTCGTCCAATAGATGTTCAAGGGAGTAGGATAAAGAGAAAAAAGGATTTCTGTTTCATTTGCCTGTCTATGCTCACAAAAAGTCAATGTACTGCTGATTCTGTCCCCTTGGCATTTTCAGCAGGACTGCTGAATACCAAACCACAGCTGGTCAGGAAGTCTGCAACCACACAAGCTGTCCTTTTAGGCCAAAGTGATGCACCCAAGAATGTCAGAATAAACAAATGTCAGATGTCCTCTGCGTGTGGTGTGCTCTGGGCCTTGTTTCCTGCCAGCTCAATGAGTTGAGGCTTCAGAAGGCCTGCAGATCTGCTGAAGTTTTGCTTAGGACTCAGGGTGTGAAGCTTCTCATTGTAGAGCCAGAGTCCCTGCTGTGATACTTCAGCTCCAAATGCTGCTTCTGAAGCTATGGTAGATTGCAGTGGAATACCTTTGCCACCTCCAGCTCATATGAATATGCCTCCCAGTGCTGGAGATGGTCTAAAAATTACTAAGATATGAGTAAGAGGTAGGAGACAGAGTCCATGATTGTTTTGATCCGTTGCTGACCATATGACCAAAACTTTTTGCATGCTTTCTGATATGAAAACATGAAGTATTCTAGCTGGAAAGGAAAGGAAATTCTTATATTCTTAATTTCTCTATGAAACCATCATTTTTTGCTACCATCGTAGTTGGTTTAGGCTGCTATTTCAGTGTGAGCTGGAGTGTGATTCACCTTGCTGAGGCAGCCATCCTGCTGACTCTGGGAGGTGCCATTCCAACAGAGAAGGCATATGCTCAAAGCACCCCCCAAGCACTGCACTCCACTTTTAGCCTTCCTTTTTTTTTTTTTTTTTCTTTTTTTTTTTATTTTCCCCTTGGGTAGGAAAATAGCTCTTGGTACTGTCACAGTTTTTTCCTCCGTGTTTTTCCCTCTCCTCTCTGCCCTTCTGATGTTTAGCCTTTCTTGAGTGTTCCTCTTCTCACTGCCATTCCTGCTGATGTCCCACTTTGCTCCCTGTCCCTCCCTGGCACGTTTCACTTGACCACCTCCTTGCTCCCCAGAAGGCCGCTTGCTGCTCAGAGCGTGCCAGGACAGCATCCTGTCCTTCTCTGGCTCTGAACACTGAGCATATGCTGTCACAGCTGAGCAGAGTGTGGCAACAGCCATCCAGAACCGCACTGTCTCCTGCTTGCTGCCTGAGTGCTGGCATTTCTGCGGGTGTAGCAGTGGGAGAGGGTAGCAGGCTGTGAGAAGAAGCCCTAACCCTCACCCACAGCAGTGTATTCACAGGGAAAAAGTTGCATGGTTTCTGGGGCTGCGGCTTCCCTTATCCCACTCTCTCTGCTGACTAGGAAATGTTAAGCCAAAGAACAGTATTTCACTGTTTTTTCAGTACTGCACCAAAAATAGTTTGTAGTTTCCTTAGCTTTGAAGACCCTGTGGGATGTAAGACAGGAGACGTGCTGAGCTAGGACAGGATTCCAAAACTTTCAGACCATGTCTGGGTCTTTCCAAAGAAGTTTACTTCTCTCGCTTTATTGCTTGCAAAGTGTAATATCTGCACTGATGCTTCTGTGATGATTTGCAGACCAAGAAAGGTGAATTTTTCACTGTATTAAAAAAAAAAAAAAAAGTGGGATTTTGAATCAGTTTTAGAGAACAAACAGATACATTTTGTCTTGATGGTAAACCAAAGTTCCTTCGCCTTTTTCAAAGAAAATTAGGAATAGTCATGTTACTATAGTGATATTTGTTAAGTAGTCATGAGCTCTGGGGAAAGCAGAAAACATTTTTCCATAGCCACCACTGGAGTTATAATTATCAGATAATATTATTTAGTACTTAGTGCTATTCAAGCGTCATCTCAAAGTACTTCACAAAGGTCAGGAGGATCTTATTGTTAAGGAATGAATGGGAAAGAAATCTCATTAACAGCAGCAGGGTGCAGATGGCAATACAGCACAGCTTCATGCATAGACCTGCACCTTTAGATGCTGCTAATGAAGAAAACTACAGACATTAAGATTCTTATTGTCTATCCTTTATTTGTTGGTGGGGGTTGTATACAATACTTACCTCCAGGACATTTTTGTTAACTGTCAAAATGGAAGATACTGCTTTTGGTGAATGAATGACATTGGAAGAGTGTTTTAGACCCACGAGACTGATCCTAGAAAATAAGAAACATTTTCTTGTCTGTGCGAATGCATGTAAATATATGTCCCTGTGCGGAAAAAGGGAGGGGGGAAAAAAAAAAACAATCACTAGATTGAAGTAGTTATCAAATGTGGTTGATATCTAAGTGACTAAGGAGTCTGAGCTCTACTTCCAATAAAGACTGATGACTGCTTCAACAGACTTGTCACAAACTACCATAGATGTACTATCCATTGATAGTTTCTGAAATTTTCCTCTTATGTCAAACGTGCTTATGGTCAAACGTGACAAGGATGAGCACTTAATTCAAGTCACAAAAGCACTTATTTCTGAATTCCAAATTTCAGCTCTCACAGTTAGCTGAGCTTGGAGTCCTCCATGGCTTAGTGGAGCAGGAATTTCCTGTTTGCCTCTGGGAAACAGAGAAGATTAATCACCTCATATGCAATAATATAATGTTATGTCTGCAAATGCAATTTCCAGACAATTGCTAGACATATTTCTGGATCCTGTGTTTTTAGTTTGATAACAGCTATCTTAGGTATTGCTCATTTACAGACCACACTGTTCCAGCCATAAGCTGAAATACTCCATTTTACTAGGACACAGGCACAACCTCTGGCAGTGGAGCCTGTAACGTTCTGTTAAACATGCTCAGCCTAGCTTTTCTCAGGAGATGGCAGCAGCATCATTCCTGAGATGGCTGCAGTCACTTCCATTTATTCTGGGTGCAAAGCAATCGTTGAGTGGGAAACAACTCCTCCATTTGCCCTGAAAAAGTCCTCCCTGCTGCTATGTGGAGTATTATGTTCAGAAACACATGCCTATAACCTTCATCAGTGCAAGCAATGGTCAAAATTATATAGCTAAAGAAATATACAAGTCTGAGTTAGCTAGCCCTATCTAACTCAAACATGTTACAGGTAACCGAATGCAGGGTTTTCTTCTTGATACAGTTGAACAAAGGCATTGTAAGCAATGCTGTGACAAGGTAGCTCTACTGCATGTCACCGCCATCAACTTGCCTACAGAGATGGAGCAGAGGGTCAAAGAGGAAAGGCATGAGCAGGCAGGCAGTGTCTGTGTCAGATAGTAAGCAGGATTTCAGTTGGCTGTAGCAGGTGATGAGGAGGTGAAGGATGAAAGAAGGGACAATAATATGGGAGAGGTGGGCAGGGAGAAGAGAGACCTATTTTATGTTTTAATCCATATATTTTCTGATGTGATATCAAGAGCACCTGATGACTTGTATGCAATAATGAACATCTGTCATGTCCTATTAGTGTTATAATTGTTCCTCTACCAGAATAGATGGAGGAAGAAATGTTTTTTGAAGATGCTTTCACATGTCTGTCTTTAAATGTGTGTTCTGCTGCAAGGATGAAGAAGTGAGAGAGGGGTCGTGGGCAGCAGGAGGTGAGCATTGTAATAGGCAAGACACATCGCTCTCACAGACCTCGGATGCACTGCACATATAGATTTGTTGAGGGCTGCTGTTTAGCCCAGCTATAGTGGTCTGCATCACTTGGAGTTTTCTAGGCCTGTGGACTTCATGCTCAGATAAAACAAAGGGACTCTTGACAGCTAACAGGTGACAAATAGAGAATAACAATCACCCTGCTCTCAACCTCTGCTGTCTTTGCTGACTGTAATTCATGTTCCGCTTCAGCCTGCCACTTTTTGTTGGTGTATTGATCACATCTAAGTACAGGGTTGTATAGGTGGCAATGATATAATTGCTTGTGATAAAAGATGAGTTAAGTGTGTTGTTCACATGAATCTAGACCATCAGCTAATTCTTCTTGGCTGGGGAAAAAAGGCTCTGATCATAAGCATCACTTAAAAGAAAAAAGAATCTAAACAGAAAATAGCCCATCTCC
Organism: Meleagris gallopavo; assembly: GCF_905368555.1. Lineage (NCBI taxonomy): Eukaryota > Metazoa > Chordata > Aves > Galliformes > Phasianidae > Meleagris > Meleagris gallopavo. The sequence goes on from NC_139404.1 coordinate 38,437,658, forward strand.
TCCTTGGAAGAATTTCACCCAGGGAAACAAGCTTTCCTGCAAAGAAATAACTTCTCTGATCTGTTGCCAGTCCTTCCGTCTATTTCTGCTGTCATGAGACAGCTGTAGGAGTAGTGTTTGAGAGGTGGTCCTTATCTAAACGCTAAAGGAGTGTTTCTGTACTGCCTTTTCCTTCATACCCTTCTGATTTCAGATGGTTATCAGTGCAGAGAGGTGAGTGGTCTCTGCTTTGTACTTTCCAGGTGGCACAGCTGGAATCTGTCTGGATCTAATTCTCTCACTGCAGCTGAGAAAAAGAGGTTACTAGTAGCAGAGGAAGGATTTAGTTTAGTAGGATTTAGGTTAGTTAAGAAATCTGAGGTTGGTGATACAGAGCTGTTCTCAACTGTCAGGGTGTTTTACATTCTTTTCTGTCTTCAGAAGTAAAAACTGAGCAAGGAGCAAAATGATTTTTCTCTTCCCACCTAAAATGGTAAACTGTAGGATGAAGAAGCTGAGCAGGGATCAGAATGAGGGTGGTGAGACAATGGAAGAGAATGCTGAGATGCTGTGAGATTTTCATCCTTGGTGAAGTTCAAAACTTTTTAAAAGATATGGCCATGAACAACCTACTCCAACACTGAAGTTAGAACTGCCTTCAGCAAGTGGTCAGACAACATAACCTTCAGAAGTTACTTCCAATCTTCCTTTTTCTGTATTTCTGGGAATTATCAAAAAAGAAACCAAGGTTGGCCCTATTTAAAAAGTCTATCATTTATTAAAATGAAACACTGCAGGTGGTTGCATGCAACTAAAATTCATCTGTAGAGAATAAGTGGGAACAGTAGCAGTTCCCATTTATGTTTCTCTTCAATACCTCTCTATTACAATCCAGTAAGAAAAACTTCCAGATAATCCTCCCATCTTCTGAATAAAAAGAATAATCTGAATAATCTGCTTTTTGCTGTAATTCACTGCCTGCAGGTCAGGAGTTCGCTTTTTCTTTTGCAAATTTTCAGTTATAATGCAAGACACATACTGATTGCTCCCCAAGGTCAGAGCTATTGATGCTCCTTGATTATTTAAAGGTGTGTGACATAGATGAGTGAACATCTAAGGGCAATGTTCAATGTCAAGAGTTTACAGGTAGATCTAGTGATTGAAGGAAATGAGATCATGACAGCTTTATATATTCAAATAACACTGCATCTAGGGCTATCACTGTCTATATCATGATTATTAATGACCTGGAAATATGTTGAACTTTGAGCTGTCAACAATTGTGGGCAAGAGTGTTATTTCGATAGTAACGTCTGGAGGTGGTTCTCTCTAGACTATGGAGGACATAAAATCTTTGGAGAGTTTAAAAAAAAAAAAAGAAAGAAAAAAAAAAAACAACACGAGCACATAATGGCAAGTGAAAAATGCATTAGCAAATGTAAGTAATTCGGCTTTTAATAAACGTGGAATTATTCATACAGTTTTGTAAGTTCTCAATTAATTGCAAACACTTGACCATCTGTGGAAAAACCTCTGCTTACTTCAGAGGGGTGATTCAAAAGGCATATGCGTTGCTGGGAGATCTGAAGAATGGAATTGAAAATAACACTTGGGGTATAATGTGGATAAACACTTTGCATTTGGCTGACATAATGACAATTCCAGTTCCAAAAGAGTAGGAGAGAAAGAAAGTGATTTACAGCATGTGAGTGGAGGTGGTTTAGCCAGGGAATTCTTGGAAGTAAAAGATCAATTAAACTGTATAGGCATATTGTAAGCCATGAACACTGTAGGTAACAAATAGTTAAGACACTTAATTTCCCATGGCTCTACTACAAGTAATGAAGGAGGAGAACAACTAGTTAGTCAAATAATGAGTCAACAACATGATGCTGTTGAGAGGCAGAACGTCCTTCAAAAACATACTCGTGCACAGGAACTCAACCACCTCCATCCAAGGGTTAAAATAAAGAAATAACACATCTAGGTTCCCCCCCCCCCCCCCAAAAAAAAAAAAAAAGTTTCCCAATTGC